>NC_137792.1:36800330-37140330 GCF_963383645.1 Muscardinus avellanarius
TTTCTGTCTTCTTGCACATATAAAATATAGTTGAAAGATCTGTTTTAATGGTTTTATGTACCAATTCTAACATTTGTCACTTCTGCATTTGTTTCTACTGATTGACTTTCTCCTTATTTTCCTGATTCTTTGTACACCTAGTAATTCTTCACTGGATTTAAGGCATTGTTGATTTTTGTTGTGTTAGATATTTTTGTGTTCCCATAAATATTGTTCATTTCTGTTCTTGGATATAGGTAGATTACTTGACAATGGTTTAATCCTTTCAAGGCTTGATTTTATATTTTGTTAGGTGGGATCAAACCAGTATATAGTAGTATATAGTTTAGAACTAAGTTATTTTACCACCTCCACCACCAAGGCTATCCTTTTTTATGTATTCTTAGTATTCAATCCACTTTCTTGTGAATTGCAAGGCCTTTTCACTCTAGTTGGTACAAACACATGATATTCAAGGTCCTATGTTTCTCTTCTCAGTCTTAAATTGTTTTCTTCCACTATTGTGCTGATTAGTCCTCAACTAAACACTTGAGGAAGACTCTCCCCAGGTCTCTGGAGCCCTGACTGTATGTGTCTGCCTCATCTCTGTTATTCTGCCTTGCATATACTAACTACTTTGGCCTCCTCAGACTTATGTTTCCATAATCTTAACTCAAGGGTTCCCCCTGTGTTGTGTACTGAAAACTGTGTTGACAGTAAGCTAGGGCAATCAGAAGGCTTACTACATTTATTTCTACTTTCATAGGGATCAATGTCTTATCATTCTCTGATAGTCAGTGTCAGAAAACCTTTATATTATGTATTTTGTCTCATATTTTAGTTTCAGGTAGAAGGGTCAGTATAGTTTTATTACTCCATCTTGGCCAGAAGCAGATGTCTTCTCTTAGCTACATCTAGTTACCATTCCATGACTAAATTCTTTGGTAATTTTTAAAAACTTGTCTTCATGTTTCTAATATTTATTTGTACTAATCTGCATTATTTCTGATTAATCTGTCTAAAGCACTTCCCAAAGAAATTGTCACCCGTTTTCTTAAAAATATTTAATAATAGCCAGGAATGGTAGCTCATACTTTTAATCCCAGTATTTGGGAGGCTGAGATAGGGGGATCGTGAGTTCACGGCCAGCCTCAGCTCCTTAGTGTGGCCCTCCACAACTCTGTGAGAACCTGTTTCAAAATAAAGAATAAAAAATAGGACTGGGTGTGTAGCTCAGCGGTAGCATTCCTTTCGGCTCAATTCCCAGTACCACAAAAACATAAAAATATAATATCAAAGGTAAACCAATATTCACATTGGATAGGGTTAACAGCTAAACAGATACTAGAGAAAACATTACTAAATGTAAAACCATAGCAATATGAGTTATAAAATATTAAATATACAGAAAAAAGTGTGCAGATTTTTAGTGAGTTCTAGGACAATTTTAATTGGCCCAATACACATGCAATTATAGTCCATGAAAGAATAGAAAAATACTTGAAGAAATAAGAGCTCATATTTTTAAATATGATAAAACCTACAAACAAAAGATTCCAAAATATCAATGATTCCTAATCATAAAAATATGAAGAAAATACCAATACACATACTTAAAATTATTAAGCCAAAGATAAAAAGAAAATCCAAAAATTAGCCAAAGAAAAAAAGATATATTATGTAGAGGATAAAGGTTAAGCAGGTAGCAACTTTTTCATTAGAAATAATCCAAGCCAAAAGACAATGGAGCAATGTATTTAAAATATAGTCCGTCCTTCATATCCATGGTTTCTACATCTTCAGTTTCAATCAACTGCAGATAAAAATATTTGGAAAAAAACTGCATTCATACTAAACATATACAGCATTTTCTTGTCATTAATGTCTTATCATACCTACATACATAGAAATAACATTATATTTGTTATTGTGATAATCTTGAGATGATTTAAATTGTACAAGAGGATGTGGGTAGTTCCTACCTATGCAAACACTACACCATTGTATATGAAGAATATGCTCATCTGTGAATTCTGGCATCTGTGAAGTCCAGGAAACAATTCCTTGCTTATACTATGGTGTGAATAAGCTGAAAGAAAAAAATATCCTATGGAATTCCTAATGACAATATCTTTTTAAATTTTTATTGGTGCATTGTAGTCATACATCTTAATGGAGTACATGTTGGTAGAAGCATACATGCACACATCACTCATTTAGCCCTTCCCCAATTCCCACCCCATTCCCTCCCCCTTCCCCCTTCTCATAAGTTTGGCTTAGTGATTGATATGTTTGTGAATGTATATCATGTACATTAGGGAATTTCTCTCTTCCCCCCCTCACATCCTCCTCAGGTCGCCTTATTTCTTCATCTAGATTCTCCTTCTGAAAGGGGTATAATATTTTTCATAGATACAAAATCTGAAACAATTAGCAACAGACCTACAATACAACAAGGATTAAAGAAAGATATTCAGGCAGAAGGAAAAGATCTATGTGGGGAGTGAAAAGCACCAGAGATGGTAAACATGTGTATAAATATAAAGGACTAATTTTGTTATAATAACAAAGTATTATGGACTTATAGCATATACATGAGATGTCATAAAACCAGTGACACAACTGCTAGAGTGGAGATCTGGAAATATATTGTTAAAATGTGTTAGAGTTCTCCAGAGAAACAGAACTAATAGGATTCCCACATGTGTGTAAACAGATAGATCCTATGTCTCTATACACACATATATCTCCAAGGAGATACCTTCAATTTCTCTGAAGAACCAGAAAGACAAAGAGTAAAAATAGGTCATGCCATTACACAGGTTGAGAAGTCATGAGATCTAGTTGATAAGCTAGAGATCTTGTCAATAACCAGGAAATCCAATGGTATACTTCCATTCTTAGTTCTAAAGCCTGAGAACCAGAAGAGCTGATGGTTTAAGTTGTATTCTAAAATCCAGAAGGCTCACGATCCAAGAAGAGATAATTTTTCAGTTTGGGTATGAAGACAAAAGAAAAACCAATGTCTCTATCACAAGCAATCAGACAGGTGAAGTATTCTATTATCATCGGTGTGGAGGTTGGGTACTGGGGATTGAACCCAGGAGTGTACTACCTCTGAGTTATACTATCAACCCTAAAGAAGAACAAAATTATGTATTTTTAAGAAAATGGAAGGACCTGAAGAACATTATGTTAAGTAAGATTAGCCAGTCACAGAAAGAAAAGGGTTATATTTTCTCTAATGTTTTTCTGAAACAGGCAAAATTTTATTTTATTTTATTTTATTTTATTTTGAAACAGCCTTGCCAAGTTCCTGAGGCTGGCCTCTACCTGAAATCCTCCAGCTCAGGATCCCAGGTACTGAGATTATAGGGTGTGCCACCACACTGGACTCTTACTTAGGTCATTATTCTATTCAGTTCTTAATTTGATTGGATGAGACCCACCCACCTTGGGGGAATAATATGCTCCACTGATTTAAATGTTAATCTCACCCAGAAACACACTCACAGACACATCCAAAAAATGTTTGGCCAAATATCTGGGCACTTCATGGCCTAGTAAAGTTTACAAATATAATTAACCAGCACAAATGTAGAGTTTAACAAAATTATGCAACTTTGACATTTTCATTGATTTTTTTTGCTTCTTTATGAATTGCTTGCATATATATATATATATATATATATATATATATATATATATATACTTTGCACATTTTTCTATTGGATAACCCATTTAAAAGTGCAATGCTTATTTAATTTAAAAACCACATAACAATTAATAGGCATGTTGAGAATTTATACAAGCACCAATAATTCAAAATTACTTTTATTTTCAAATATCACCTTCAAGTGACTTTTCATTATGAAAGCTCATTGTTGTATAATGGCAGCCATGATATATAACTTTGTATTAGGTTTTTTGATTTATTCTTATATCAAATATTAAAATATCATTTAATCCCCTATCCTGAAATAAAAATCAGGAGAAGGCAGTTTGAAAAGAAGGCATTTGTTGAAATATAACTTAAGGTGCAAAGAAAGCTTTTAGAGGTTCACTATATTTCTATCTCACTATTTTATTTTATTTTGGTGGTATTTGGGGTGGAACTCAGGGCTTTCTACCTCTGTGCTATACTCCCAGACGTATTTTTTTTATATTTTATTTGGAAGCAGGGTCTCAAGTTGCTGAGAGCCTCAATAAGTAGCTGAGGCTGGCTTCGAATCCATGCGATTCTCCTGTCTCAGCCTCCCAAGCGCTGAGATTACAAGTGTGTGCCACCATGCCCAGTTCTCCCTCTTTATTTTCTAAGTAACTGTTTTTTTCTCTCATACTTCTCTGCTGATCACTCAAGAAATTGTTCAGAGGAGTTCAAGATTGAATAACAGCAAAGCTATCAGCTTTAACTCCTTCAGTAAGTGTCCACAGAGAAGAGGGAACTTGCAAAGTGGAAAAAAGCAGGATATTCTGTTGGCCCCATAAATGCTAACACTTTTTGTAAATGACAAGGTAGGGTGGATTCTCTACTCAAATACAACTTGGTAAATCTTGCTCACTCCAAAATGAGTGCTCCACATACTAATTTGAATGAAGTTAGGCCTCAGTTATCAGGTTCTAGAAAATAATATTCCATTTTATAAAAGTTATATCCAATCATGTCTGAAAGTCACAAAGGACCTCCCTGGCATGCTGAACCCAGAGCTCTGAAAGGCTACCTTTCTCTAAGGGGCTCAGGTTGCTTCCTTGTACCCTAAGCAGTTAGCTCTTAAAAGACACAGCTATATACCAGCTTGAGGCAATTTTTCTTGAGCAAGGCAGCCTAGGGCACTGAAAAAAGCTACACTTAAAATTAGAGACCCACAAAATTTGGCAACAATAGTGATTTCTCAAGTTTATACCTAAAATGAGTAGAGTGATGAGTAAGGACTGTAGTCTTCTGGTTTCTCATGAGTTAAGACAGAACACTGGCTTGAATACTTCATTTAGATTTAAGGTACTATTTCTATGGTTCAAAATCTAGCCAGATACAGAAGCATGCACATGCAGTCTTAGCTACTCAGGAGGCTGAGGCCAGAAGATAACTGAACCCAGGAGTCCTTAAGAAGAAGAGAAAAACTGAATTTCCTCTCTCTCTCTCTCTCTCTCTCTCTCTCTCTCTCTCTCTCTCTCTCTCTCTCTGCTTGATTAACCAATTCCCCACCCTCCCTATTAACACAATTTAATCCGTGGAATTCTCTGATATGATATGTAGCTTCTCTACTTGGATCCTAAAATGAAATCTGTATAAATATAGATATCCCCTAATACAGTCTGGGTGAACAAAATATTGGGGATGATTAATGTTTAGAAGGGATCATAGGTTTTTATCTTCTACATTATAGAGAAACTGTAGCCCAGAGAGATTCAATGACAGCTTTTTGGACCAAAACAGTATGTGTTAATAGAGTTTACTGGATCAGATAATAGGGGAATTGGTAAACAAGCTTAAGATATTTGGCACTTTAGAAACATCTGCATTATTTTTTCTTTTTCTGGATGTAACTAAAGAAACACAAGTCAATATGCCAGACTGGCAATGACAACTGAAAAATTCAGCAGCTCCCCTAGAAGAGATCAAAAGGCCTTTTTGCCCTGACTTCCTTTGAGTTTTCAATGTAATGTGGAAAGGGAAAACAGGAGCAAAGAGGGAGCATCTGGATCACATGTTTTGGAAGTGACTACAATCTGTATTTTCTGAGCTTTCAGGTGAAGCTGGAACACATGTACCTGAATAAAAATGAGCTTGCATAGCCAAGTTCATCCACAAGAAGTGTGTGCTTCCTTTATTTATGACCCCTGAGGTTGGTATCAGCAAGCAGAATAATATTTGACAACAAAGTCTGCAACATATTCCAAAATAAGTCTATACATACATGCAAACTCACATCAATGCATTCTACTTTATAGAAATTTTACTTGTCTACCACTATTATAGCAAGAATTTAGAAAGCAGCAATGAGACATGGACTTGAGTGTCCTCCATCACATATTGTGTGTGTGTGTGTGTGTGTGTGTGTGTGTGTGTGTGTGTGTGTGGTGCCAGGGATTGAACCCAAAGACATTCTACCTCTTAGCTACAACCCCAGCCCTATTCTGTTTTTATTTTTTTTAACAAGGTTTCACAAAGCTGCTGAGGGCCTCACTAAGTTGCTGAGGCTGTCCTCGGCAACTATGATTCTCCTGTCTCAGCTTTCCAAGTACCAGGAATAGCTATGATCAACCGTATCAGCCTGCATAATACATTCTTGAGGGAAAACACCAGATTAAAGTGTGTATGTTTGATTGAACTAGTCAAATGGTGAACTTATGAGAAGGAACACTCAAATATCCTAACTAAACATAGGTCAATAGATATGAAATGACAAAAGTCCAGGTTCAAGAACATAGTCCAAGGAGTTCTGGAAGATGGAGAGTGAGAGAAGCATTACATTTCAGTCCTGTTGACACTTGATCTCTATTGCTGTGAAAACAACGTTCTGACAAAAGAAAAGAAACCAGCATAAAATTTAAAAGAACTCGACAAGTGAAAGGTGGCAGAAAAAATGCTAGAAGGCAGATCACAGAGCAGAGAGCAAAAAAGGACCCCACCTACCTCCAACAGATTTGCAAGCAATTAGTTCCTCCTGTGCAAACACTGGAAATGACTTGCAGCAGTGGCTCACCATGCTTTCCAGAGATCCAGAGCAACATTCAACAACATAAGTGAATATGACATCCCTGCAGGACCACCCAGCATGGCTGTAGGGACTTGCATAGCCAGCAACAGATTCACAGGGTCTGAGACTTTACAGTTCAACATGGCAAGGTTGGGGTATAGTCTCCTGTTGGATATAGAAGAGACTCTGATTAGCAGCCAGCCCCTAGGGCCAATCAGGCAAAAAGGCCTACAGTATCCAGGGCTCAGAGCCCTAGTAGGACATCTGAAATCACCACAGATCACCCAATTATGAACAAGAAGTCAGACAAACCAAGCCCCAGCTGTGGAGAACAGGGACTCCTACACATACACTGGGTATGGTCTCAGCGGCACCTGCAACGTACACACGCAGAAAGAGATTCGGGCTCATCTTCTGTGGAAAGCAGGGAGAAAGACCTGTGCTTAACACTAGATCCAGCCCCATAGATACTGGCCACCTGCGTGGACTGAGAAAGAGACTCAGAGACCCAGGCTTGCAGCAGGAAAGGCGCTGGTGGCACTCAGCACCTGCACAGAAACTGCAGAGGCCAAGTCTACTGAGTATTCATATATTTGTAGAGTTGCATTGTTTTGTTGTTTTATGATATTTTTTGTGTTTCTGAATGCTTGTTTGCTTGCTCTCTTCCCTGCCCCTTTCAGAAGCCTCTTCCCCTGTTCATATCTATTCTCTTCTCTCCATCCCTTTTCTTTTTTTCTTTTCTCTTTTTTGTCTTGTATTAAAACCACTTCATATCACTATACTAAATACTCTACACTGGTTACTAGAATCCTCCTACATGTTCACTATTTCTGCCCTCCACTATATACAACCTTACCAAACTCATATTATCATTCTCTTCAATCCTATCTGTGACTTGACTCGATGCTATTCTTGGATATATGACTTAATTTCCCTCCTCAATCAATGTTCACCATTGAATACAACACAACTTGCCCTTGCATATACCAGTTGACACCTACAACTTGAGAGAAATCTATCAAAGGCAATACGAGAAGGAAGAATAACAATGAGCTCCCAAAACCGCACAATAACAAAACTTGAAAACACAGAATTATAGAGATGACCAGAGGGACAAATCAGAAAGTTAACAGTAGAAATAATACAGAAAAATTAGAGAGAGCCTGAAAGAAATAAAGGATAAAATCACTGAAATGAAGGCATCAATACAAACTATAAACTATAGACCACATGGAGAACAAAATCTCGCTCTTAGATGATGATTACTCCAAAAAATTAGCACAATAGGATATACTTTAGAAAAAACAATTTGATGCCATGAATTTGACATCAAAGAGATATGGGCTTAACTTTAAAAAGTTAATCTAGGAATTATATGCATAGAAGAGGGAAGAGAAGGTGAAACCAAAGCAATCAAAGAAGTAATATCAGAAAATTTTCAAAACAAAAAAGATCGATACACAGGTATAGAAAATTTATAGAAACTTCTTTAGACAAGATCAGAAAGTAGGTTCACCACACCACATAATAGTCAAACTGATCAACATAAAAGATAAGGAGAGAATCTTAAAGAAAACAAAAGACCAAGTGACATTCAGAGGCAAACTAATTAGAATCACACCAGATTTCACAAACCAAGTCATGAAAGCCAGGAGGGCCTGAAGCAACATATATCAACCTCTGAAAGAAAAAAAACCTTATAGCCAAAAATTTCCTACCCAGTAAAACTGTCTCTCAAATTTGACAAGGAAATAAAAAAAACTTCCATGACAAATAGAAGCTGAAAGTATTTTTGTCTTCCAAACCAGCACTAGAGAAAATATGCAGAGATTAACTTGCAAAGAAGAAATAAGTAATGCATGCCAAAACCAGAGAAACAAAAAATTTCATTAAGCAAACAACTAAGCAAAGAATAATACTACCTCAAACAGAAGTGTTAGGAATTAAAAATCACCTCTCAATAATCATAATGAACACAAATGGCCTCAATTCTCCAATAAAAAGACATAAGGTGGCAAAATGGATTAAAAACCAGAATCCATCTATCTTCTGACTGCAAGAAACACATCTTAAAGTAAATATAGTGGAGGATTCAAAATGGCAACTGTGGGACACAGCACTTCTCAGTAGTTGAAATAAATGAAGTTCAACTACCGAGAAAGCAGTGTCTTAACCAACAAAATAAATATATCTCAGAAACCAAAACTGATCCAGGAACCTCGGCTGAAGAAATCCAGGAACCCTGAACTGTGGAAGAAAAAAAAAAAAAAAAGGTCAACTATCGGATCTGTTGCAGCCACAGCGTGGCCGCCGGCACCCGTGTGGGCTGTTGGTCCAAACTGTAGTCCTGAGACCTGACTTATACCAATGTGGCAACAAAACCCTAGAGGAAAAGTCTTTCGGGGACCCAGGGTGCCTGCGAGCCGAGCCACCTCCATGCCAAACTGCCCACCGCCGGTAAGCCAGCCCCGGGGCCCCAGAGGAGGCTTGGGCTCCGCTCCTCCCAGTGACCCCTCCAGCACCAGCACAGCCCCTGACCAGCCTCAGCTGAGCACCTTCTCAGCTGCTGCAGCTGAGACCCAGCTGAGGCTCCAGCACACAGACCCAGCCAAAGCCCAAACCCACGCAATCCCATCTGGATGATATGAGGTCAAGCCACAAGAGGGCGCGGCCCAGGCCAACTTATGTCCCAAAACAGACTCTGGGAATACTGCAGAAGGAATCCAGTAATTTTGACTCGCGAGAATCTCTGCAACACCCACAAAAGGTGCTATATCGAGCCACCAACCCAAAAAGGATTTGGGGGAACGGCAACACTGGCAGCCCTATGAACTAAGAGTCTGAAAGTGATCATAGAGCTCTAACATCCCAAACTTCAAGATTAGCTGAATCCCGGAGCGGCACTGTTGGCACACTTAGAAGAGGCACCCACAGAGACACTGGGAGACCTGCAGGGTCCCCGACACAGACCTACCATCCCCCCCGAGAACCAGATATGAAAGTACTGCAAGCCTGTCAGAGCTCCTGATTGGACTGCCAGGTAACAGCATGCACTCAGATGAGCCACAGGAGCCGGTGGGCACGCAGTGAGTGTCACTAGACACTACGACAACTGAGGGTGCCAGTGTCCGCACAGGGAAATACCTTCAACCCCACTGACAGAGCAAGGGCGCTTAAGGCATGACACTTGCACAGAGCCACACCATATGTTAGTAAAATAGTAGGACTGTTTCCTTCTCTTTTCTTATTGAGTTTTTATTCTTTTTTGTTGCCAACTTTTGTTTTATTGTTGTTTTTTTCTCTTTTTTGGTTTCTGGGTCTTTTTTTCAGTTTTTCAGGTTTTTTGGGGGGGTTAATCCCTTAATTTTCTTTTTCTTTTTTCTTTCTTCTTTTTACTTTAATTTGGGTTTCTTGTTTGTTTGGATCTTTCACTTTATATCACATGTTTGTTTGTTCTATTTTGCCTTATGTTTATCCTGTCTACTCTCTTACTTCTTGTTCTCTTCTGGTTGTCCATTATTGTGTTGTCGATACTGCTGTTTATATTTGATGTATAATAGTCTTTCTACTTTATTTTGTTACTTTATCCATCTGTGTGTGAGCCTTCCCCCAACTCCCTCTACAAAAGTCTACGATTCAGACTATCAACTAGCTTCCTTCAAATATTTCCCCTTATCCCCTAAACTAAATCCCTACTACTAAGACTGGACTATAAACAATAGCCACAATCAATAAGAAGATAACAGAAGAACAGGCCTGAGAACTTTGAAAATATGAGAACCAGGAATAGTAGAGAAACAACAGAAGTCACGAATACTGACCTACAAGAAATGCAAGAAGGGGAGTTCCGAATCTTGATTTACAATATGATGAAAGGATTTAAAACAAGTCTAGAGGATATAAAAGATGAGATGGAAACACTAAGAAAGAATCAGAAAGAGATCTGGAATGAAATGAAAGAGTCAGTAAGTGAAATTAAGACAGCAATAAAAGAAATTCTGGAAGATTAGATGAATTGGAAAACAGAATATCACTGTTAGAAGACAATACATCCAAAACCGAAAACATGGTCAGCGATATACAGAAATATTTACAGCAACAAAACCTAAACATCCAGCAAATATGGGATAATATGAAGCGTCCTAACTTACGGATAATAGGCATTGAAGAAGGGATAGAGGTACAGACCAAGGGGACCCGTAATCTCTTCAAAGAAATAATTTCAGACAATTATCAAACATGGAAAGAGACTTGGACCTTCATGTCCAGGAGGCATACAGAACACCATTGAGACAGGAACAAAAAAGGACCTCCCCATGCCACATAATAGCCAAAATGACCAACATAGAGGCCAAGGAAGGAATCTTAAAAGCAGTGAGAACAAAAGGATGGGTGACCTATAGAGGCAAATCAATAAGAATCACCCCAGACTATACAACCCAGGTCATAAATGCTAGGAGAGACAGGTATGACATGATTCAGACCCTGGAAGAAAAAAACTTCCAACCAAAACTACATTACGCAGCAAAACTACTATTCAAAATCAATGGAAAAACAAAAGTGTTTCAGGATAAAAAGAATCTCAAAAAAATTCATAAATTCAAAGCCAACACTAGAGAAAATTCTTAAAGAAATAAACCATAAGGAAGAAAAAAGAAGCAGACTTCAGAATCAGAGAAGAGAGGAAGTTAATAAGTGGGCCATTTAAGTAAAGAAGAAAGACCAAACCACCCAATGGTAGACAGAACACAAAATGGCAGAAAACAAAAATCATATTTCAATATCTCTTTATGTCAAAGGACTTAACTAACCAATCAAAAGACATAGACTTGCCATGTGGATTATAAAACATAATCCAAATATATGCTGTCTGCAAGAAACTCACCTTACAGCCAAAGACATTCACAGACTGAAAGTGAAAGGATGGAAAAAGATATACCATGCTATTGGAGACCAAAATAGAGCAGGGGTTAACAACCCTGATATCCAACAAAATAGACTTAAACTAAAACACATCAGAAGAGACAAATCAGGGCATTTCCTTTCACTAAAAGGAACAATACACCAAGAAGATATAATGATAGTAAATATTTATGCCCCAAACACGGGTGCAACCACATTTGTAAAACAAACCCTTCTGGACATCAAATCTCAAATAGACCCAAACACAATAATTCTGGGAGACTTTAACATGCCTCTCAAACCACTGGATCGAACTTCAAGGCAAAAGATGAGTAAAGACTCTTTAGAACTAAAGAAAACCGTAAAACAAATGGACCTAATAGACATTTACAAAATATTTCAGACAGGAACTACAGAATACACATTCTTCTCAGCAGCCCATGGAACCTTCTCCAAAATAGACCACATCCTGGGACACAAAGAAAGCGCAAGCAAATTCAAAAGATGTAATATAATTCCTTGCATCTTTTCAGACTATAATGGAATAAAAGTAGAAATCAACAACAGGAAACTCAAAAGAAATTATTCAAATACATGGAGACTGAATGATACACTATTGAATGATGAATGGGTAAGAGCAGAAATTAGGGAAGAAATAAATAAATTTATAGAAACAAAACAGAGACACAACCTACCAAAATCTATGGAACACTAAGAGGAAAGTTTATTGCATTGAGTGCCCACCTAAGAAGGACAGAGAATCACCAAGTAAAGAACCTAATGACACAACTCAGGGACCTAAAAAGACTGCAACAGTTTATCCCCAAAGCCAGCAGAAGGCAAGAAATCATTAAATTAGAGCAGAAATAAATGAAATAGAAAACAACAACAAAAAAAAAAACAATTCAAATAATCAATAAAACAAAAAGTTGGTTCTTTGAAAAGATTAACAGAATTGATAAACCCCTGGCCAACCTAACCAAAAGAAAAAGAGAATCAACTCAAATTATCAAAATTAGAAATCAAAAAGGACATATCACCACACATAGTGAAGACATTCAAAAGATTATCAGAAACTACTTTAAAAAATTATACTCCAATATACTTGCAAACATGGAATAAATTGATAGATTTCTAAGCACAGTTAACCTACCTAAACTCAACCAAGAGGACATAGCAAGCCTAAACCAACCAATAGCAACGAAAGAAATAGAAATGTCAATAAAAATTCATCCATCAAAGAAAAGCCCAGGCCCAGATGGGTTTGCAGCTGAATTATACAAAACCTTCAGTGAACAACTAATACCAATACTTCATAACTTGTTCTGGGAAATTGAAAGAGATGGAACTCTCCCAAATTCCTTCTATGAGGCCAGTATCACATTAATCCCCAAACCAAATAAAGATACCTCAAGAAAGGAAAACTACAGACCAATATCCTTAATGAACATTTGTAGAAAGATGGAACTAAAACCCTATATCTCACCATGCACAGGAATTAACACAAGATGGATCAAAGACTTAGAAATTAGACCTGAGACTTTGACGTTATTAGAGGAGAGCATAGGCTCAACACTGCAACATATTGGCACAGGCACTAACTTTCTCAGCAAAACTCCAAAGCTCAGGAAATTAAAGCAAGAATTAACAAGTGGGATAGCATCAAACTAAAAAGTGTCTTCTCATCAAAGGAAACTATCAATAACCTAAAGAGGAAACCTACAGAATGGGAAAAAGATATTTACCAGTCACCACTCTGATAGGGGGCTAATATCCAGAATATACAAAGAGTTCAAAAAACTCTATACTAGAAAAACAAACAACCCAATCAAGAAATGGGCAAATGAAATGAATAAACACTTCACAAAAGAAGAGATACAAAGGGCCAATAGATACATGAAAAGATATTCTACATCATTGGCCATCAGGGAGATGCAAATCAAAACTACACTGAGATTCCATCTAACCCCAGTTAGAGTGGCAAGCATAAAGAAATCAAATAACAACAAATGCTGGCGAGGATGTGGGGAAAGAGAAACTCTTTTACATTGTTGGTGGGAGTGCAAACTAGTTCAGCCACTATGGAGATCTGAGTGGAGATTCCTAAGAAACCTAGGAATAGATCCACCATATGATCCAGCTCTACCACTCCTGGGTATTTTTCCTAAGGGGTTGAATTCAGAGAACTATAGCAAAATGTGCATACCTATGTTCATAGCAGCACAATTCATAATAGTCAAAATATGGAACCAACCCAGGTCCCCATCAACAGATAAATAGATTGCAAAACTTTGGGAAATACACACGATGGAATTCTATTCAGCCATAAAGAAGAACAAAATCATATCATTTGCAAGAAGATGGAAAGTCCTTGGGAGCATTATGTTAAGTGAGATCAGCCAAGCACAGAAGGAGAAGGTACATATGTTTCCTCTAATATGCCCAAACTAGGGAACATAGAGGATACCAGTGGGACTCCAGATAATGGAGCAGAAATACCAGCAAAGTTTGAATAGAAAGATAGGAGAGAAGGAAGGCTGAACTTGATTAATGAGGGTCTACATCTGAATATGTGTAAAATTATGAATATGGCATGGTTACCCTAGACTGGTGGAAGGGGTGAAGGGAAAACGGGGGCGGGGGAGAGAGGGCACCAAGTATAGTTTAAATGTATACCATTTATGCTCAATAAAAAATTTGTATTAAAAATAAAAATAAATAAAATGTAAAAAAAGTAAAGATAGTAACAAACTAAAGGTAAAGGGCTGGAGAAAGGTAATTCATGCCAATGGAACTCAAAGACAAGCAGGAGCATTGACTATGATATCAGAAAAGTTAGACATCAAGCCCAAGGTTATTATAAAAGACAAAGCATGTCATTTTTTACTGGAAAAAGGAACAATTCAAGCAAGAGGAAATAATGATAGTCAACATTTATGCCCCAAACATAGATGTAGCTACTTTCATAAAATAAACTCTTTATGATAATAAGCCACACATAGATCCCAATAAAATAATACTAGGAGACATCAACACTACTCTTACATCACTAGACTGATCTTTTAGACAAAAGGTAAAAATAAAGATTCTCAGACCTAAATACCATAAACCAAATGAAACTATTAGATACATAAAGAATATTCAACCAACTACAGCAGAGATCACATTTTTCTCAGCTTCTCATGGAACCTTCTCCAAAATATATCATATCCTGGGCCACAAAGTAAACACTAGTAAATTCAGAAAAACGGAAATACGCCCCTACATCTTTTTACACCACAATGGAATAAAACTAGAAATCAACTATATGAAGACCCAGAGTAACCACATTAACATGTAGAGACTGAACACCACACTGCTGAACTAGGAATGGGTCATAAAAGAAGTAAGGGGTGAAATCAAGAAATTCCTAGAGACAAGTGAAAATAGAGACACAATATGTCAAAATGTCTGGGACACTTTGAAGGCAGTATTTTGTGTGTGGGGGGGTATGGAACCCAGGGGTTTTCTACCTCTGAACTACACCCCCAGCCCTATATTTTATTTTTTATTTTGAAACAGAATCTCACTGAATTGTAAAGGTCCTCACTAAGTAGTAGCTGAGGCTGTCTTTGAACCACAATCCTCCTGTCTCTGCCTCCCAAATGCAGGGATTACAAGCACGTGCCACCATGCCTGGCTTAAAGGCAGTATTAAGGGGAAAATTCATAGCACTGAGTACCTACATAAGAAGAACAGAAAATCACCAAATAAATAACTTAATGACACACCTTAAATCCCTTGACAAACAGGAACAGACTACCCCCAAAGCCAGTAGAAGACAGGAAATTAGTAAAAAAAAAATCAGAGCAGAAACCAATGAAGTAGAGAATAAAATACTAAAGAAAATTTACAAAACCAGAAGCTGATTTCTTGAAAAAATTAACTAGATAAACCACTAGCAAACCTAGCAAAAAAAGAGAGAATCAATCCAAATTACATCTATTAGAAAATAATAGATAAAAAAGAGATATCACTGACAGCATAGAAATCCAGATAGTTATCAGAAACTACCTTGAAAAACTACACTCCAAAAAAATAGCAAATCTGGAAAAATTGACAATATTCTAGATAAATACAACCTTCATAAACTGATTAAGAAGTTTTAGAAAATGTGAACCAACCAATAGTAATCAGAGATAAGGAAGAAACAAAGAGTCTACCATCCAACAAAAGTCAAGAACCAGATGCTTTCCCAAGTTAATTTTATAAAACCTTAATACTAGAGCTAATCACAATACTCCCTAATTTATTTTGTGAAATAGAAATTGGACTTTCCCAAGTCTATTCTGTGAAGCCAACATCACATTAATACCAAAACCAAATAAAGACAGCTCAAGGAAAGAAAACAACAGGCAGTTATCATTGATGAACTTAGATGCAAAACTGCTAAATAAAATACTAGCAACATGCATTCAAAACCACATCAAGAAAATCATACATCATGACCAAGTAGGTTCATTCCAGAGATGCAAAGTTTATTCAACATACAAAAATCATTCCATGTAATTCATCATATAAACCAAACCAAAGACAAAAACCACATAATCATTTCAATAGATGTTAAAAAAGCATTTGACAAAATACAATACTGATTAATGTTAAAAGCACTGCAGAGACTCAGAATAGAATAAACATATCTCAACATCATAAAGCCATGTACAACAGGCCCAAAGCCAACATCATATTATTTGTTTTTTGGTTTTTTTTTTTTTTTTTTTTTTTGGTGGTACTGGGGTTTCTGGAAGCCCTTCTACCTCCGGGCTACACTCCCAGACCTATTTTTATACATTTTTATTTGGAAACAGGGACTCTTAAGCCAGAGCACGTGGCTGGCTTCGAACCTGCGCGATCCTCCTGTCTCCGCCTCCCAAGCACCGGGATTACAAGCATGCACCACCACGCCCAGCGCCAACATCATATTAAATGGGGAAAAATTGCAAGAATTCTCCCTAAACAGGAAAAAGACAAGAATGTCCATTATCACCACTTCTTTTCAATATAGTACTTGAGACTCTAGCCACAGCAAAAAGGTAAGAGAAGGAAATCAAAACAGTAAAAATTGAAAAAGAAGAACTAAAACTATCCCTATTTGCAGATGACATGAAACTATACTTAGAAGATCCAATAAACTCAACCAAAAGGCTTATAGAACTGACCAACAAATTCAGCAGTGTCTGAATACAAAATCAATCTGAAAAATTAAAGAGCTTTTCTGTAGAGCAACTATAAATCCACTCAAAAAGAACTCCAGAAAACACTTTGACTCAGGATATCCCACAAAAATAAAATACTTAGGAATAAAACTAACCAAAGAGGTAAAAGACCTCTACAAAAAAAATATAAAACACTAAAAAAGAAACCGAAGAAGAGCTTAGGAGCTTAAAAGATCTTCCATATTCTTGGATAGGCAGAAAAAATATCATCAAAATGGCCGTTTTTCCAAAAATGATCTAGAGATTCAACACAATACCTGTTAAATTACCAAAGTCATTCCTCATCGACATAGAAAAATCAATCCTTAAATTCCTTCGGAACAACAAAAATCCCAGAATAGCCAAAGTAGTTCTCAGAAACAAAAACCACACAGAAGGCATTACAATATCTGACTTCAAACTATTATACAAAGGCATAGTAACAAAAAAGCATGGTATTGGCACAAAAAGAGAAACACATAGATCAAGGGAGCAGAATAGAAGACTCAAAAATAAATCCATACACTTACAGCCAATTTATTTTTGACAAAGGAGCCAGAAACATACACTGGAAAAAAGATAGCCTGTTCAACAAATGGTGTTGGCAAAACTGGTTAACTATATGCAAAAAATGGAAGCAAACCCCATTTTATCACCCTGCACTTGGAAATCAGACCAGAGACTTTGCACCTCCTTGAAGAGAGCAGAGGTCCAACACTTCAACACATAGGCACAGGTAAAACCTTCTTTCTTTCTTCTTCCCTCCCTCCCTCCTTTCTCTCTCCTTTCTCTCTCTCTCTCTCTCTCTCTCTCTCTCTCTCTCTCTCTCTCTCTCTCTCTCTCTCCCTCCCTCTCTCTCTCTCTCTCTCAATTTCTCTCTCTTTATTTTATTTTATTTTTTTTGTTGGTTTTTTTTTTTTTTTTTGCGAGTCTGGAAATGGAACCAGGGGCATTTTACCTCTGAGTTACACCCCCTGCCCTATTTTTTATTCTTTATTTTGAAACCAAGTCTCACTGAGTTGCAGAGGGCCTCACTAAGTAGCTGAGGCTGTCTGCGAATCGCGATCCTCCGGTCTCAGCCTCCTGAATGCTGGGATTACAAGCATGTGCCACCACGCCCGGCTCTTTCTCTTTATTTTAAACTGGATCTCACTAGGTTGTAGAAGGCCTCACTGAGTAGCTGAGGTGAGCCACAAACCTGTGATCCTCCTGTCTCAGCTCCCTAGTACTGGGATTACAAGTGTGCACTACCATGCCCAGCTGCCAGTTTTTCTTTATTCCTCAATTTTCCACCTTTGTTTTGTCTTTTAGAAGACTGTTTTACTGTATACTATCTATAAAAAGAAAAAAAACTTTCTACACCAAATAAATTAAGGATTATAATACAAATATATATTACATATTTAGGTCAGATAGCATGGGGTGATACTGGGGATTGAACCTAGGAAATTTCTTCAAAGATACAACCCCAGTTCTATTTCACTTTTTTTTTATTTGAAACTGAGTCCTGCTAGGCTGCTGAAAGACTCACTAAGCTGCTTAGAGTGGTATCAAACCTGCTATCCTCCAGTCTTAGCTTCCCAAGTACTGGGATTATAGATATGTGCCAACATGTCCAGCTACAGATAACAAATTTAACAAACTCAACTCAATATATTTTTGGTACTAGAGATTGAACCCAGAAACATTAAATCTCTGAGTTATACTCCCAGCCCTGAATTTTTTATTATTTTGGAACAGGATCTCACTAGATTGATGAGAGTTTCACTACATGCTGAGGCTGTCCTCCAACCTTCAATCCTCCTGTCTTAGTCTCCAAGTACTAGGATTACAATAACTGTAACAAGTAATGTTACAATAACATTTTAAAAGGCATAAAACCATGCCACAAAGTTTGAGAAATCAGGAAAGGATACAACGAGAAATTTTTGGAAATTGGAAAGATGATGGGCAAGCAATAATAAAAGATTTTAGGAGATAAAAGGGCACTGAATCTTAAGAGAACAGTTAGGAAACAACACAATAAAAACTGACTTACACAGCAAAATCCCCAATGACAATATTATGTACCTGAAGAAGTAGGGCAGAAAAGTGGAAAGGAAAGATCCAAAATAAGTTTAAAGTCTATTTAGGAAATCATTAAGCCTCTGTATCCATTCCTTCAGTCAAAACTTTTTCAACTCACCCTAAAACATTATTAGAAATTTATTTCCTATAAAGGCCAAAATTAAGGTCTTAGTGTCTGTTGTCCTCCAGTTCAATCAAGATGGAAATATATACTTTATAATGAGATCTCCTCAAAACTCTTTTCCACTCTGCTCTCTGAATTCTGGTTACCATGCCTTTATACTCAAGACAAACTACTATAAAAACCTTTTCTAAGGAAAGACTTAAGGTCTTCCCAAAGAAATGGCCCAGCCAGATAACTCTCGTGACATTCACAGGTGACAAATCCCACTGGCACTGAAAGCTTCCAACCAGCATTTTAGTAAGTGGACAACCAGGAATCACCAGATAAGAAGGAAAAAGTAACTAGAGGAAAGTTACTTGGTTTAACTTTTTCTCTTCTGAATAATCCACCAACACCTCATAGAGCTGAGAGGTTACTGCAAGCATAAGAAAAGAACAAGATAAAACGGAACATATTTAAGAGAAATTTTCTTAAGTAATGCTGTCCAATACATACAAAGTTACCAATTCCAATCTAAAAAACATGCAGGATGGGGTTAGGTGAGGGACAGAGGGACCCAGTGAGCAGGGCACCAAGAGTTGTGTGCATGTAATTTTCTGACAGTCGGTAACCCAATATGATGTTGATGTAAAATTACATTGTACCAAATAAATATATATATAAACATATGGAAAACTATTAGTATACACATAAATGTATATGTTTTATGATCTCATGTACACATAAGATTTTCTCTAATTCTACATTTGTGGTCCACAGGAAGTGACTGCTATCTTAATAGGTTCTTTAGGTACTTTAGGAACTAGTATTGCTTATACAAAATACAAAATACATCCTATGTATACTAAATTATTCACCCAGATAGTTTTATTACAACACTACTATAATATATGCCATTTATTGAATGGCAACTATGCACTAAGAATTAAGCTGGTGCCTTTTATGTATTCTTTCATTTAATCCTATAGCCTTTCTAGGCAGAATTACTAGAGAAGTTTAATAACTGACTAGCATTTAGCTGGTGACTGGTAGAGTTATAAATTATAGTCTATCAACCCTAACCTGACCAAGTGCAAATCATTTCATGTGCAGCATGGGTATTATGATATCCACTCTATGGATTGCTCTATTACCAGCAGATCTTTGCTTAGGCCTAGCCTAGCTGGTCTGCCCTGCCATATTTTTTTCCATTTTCTTTTTCCATAGTAAGTTATCTATGCACAAAGCAGTCTTCTGAACATTAAGTACTTCATCCTTAATTAAAATAATTTTATATATACACACAAACATATTTTTTAATTTATATTCCTCAATTTATAATTTTTCTTCTCCCCTAGGAATTTTAATTTTTCCCAACTATGTCTAGGCACATAGGACTGACATGCTCTGGCATGGACATTAAACCCTACTACTCAAGAGCCCATAATTGTCATTCTTTCTATTGAGCTGACCGTTCTACTTAATAAATGTTTGGCTTTTTAAATTGCTATGTCAGCCCCAGAGAACATTGACTCTCTGGTCAGACTTGTAGCAGAAGCATAAAGTTCAGGTTAGCGTATTAATTCTGCCAATTTAAAGGCGATTATAAATTGGTGGTCAACTCAGATGAAGCTTTAAGACTAGCACAGCTTTCTCAGTGGTATGAGTGCTGTTTTTATGGGAGATCATATGGAGATTATAGCCTACCCTCCTACATGGCATTTGCCTGCTGACCTTCCCTCCATATTTGGTCCCTTCTGGGGCCTCACAGGACCCTGCTTCATGAAGAGGTGGCAGCATATGACACACTGCTTTATACAGACTTAAAATAATTTTTCTCAGTACACAGAGGTAATGAGGCTACGAGAATTGAGCCACACTGACCCATCACCCAGACATCTTCTGAGGACAGACAATACAAGCCCTAATATCTGGGTACTTTCTGGCTTCTGTCATAGAGAATGGTTTTCTTTTTATTCAGATTTATTATGCTTTTGAATTTATGTTCAAATAATCACTAATTTTAGGATTCCTCTTGTGTATTTCTGAGATTAATAAAAGAGGGTGATATGAGAACTAGCCTATTAAATATATTAAAATATAATTGTAACCCATTCTGTTTGGCACAGACATTTGGAGAATTTCTCAACCACTGAGTGCACTGGAACAGGTATTAAATGATATTATGTCAAAGAAAACTGGTGCAAAAAGCAAGAAATAGGAGGTACTGCTTGGGGTGAGAGGTTAGCCAGATGCAGTACCTGCTTAGATTTGCTTAGAACTGATTCACATAAAAGCTACTGGTTCTGCTTAGAACTGATTAGATCTGCTTAGAACTGTTTCAAATAAAGACTATAGGAACCCATGATGGAGCTAAAATATATATACTATATATACTATACCATACTATATTATATATACCAAAATAATAGCATAACATGTTTTTATATAGCATGTAAAAATTCCAAATCCTGAGTTCCCCAGTAAAATGCATATGTCGAAATCCTAAAACTCAGTACCCTAGAATTTGACATAATTTGAAAATACAATAATTTCAGATGTAATTAATTCTTTATTTTCCCTTTAAGGTACTAGGGATTGAACCCAAAAGCATTTTATCTCCAAACTACACCCCAGCCATTTTTATTTCTTTTGTTTTGGAACAGGGTCTTGCTAGGTTGATGAGAGTCTCACTAAGTTGCTGAGGTTGGTCTTGAACCTGCTGTCCTTCAGTATTAGACTCCCAAGAACTGAAATTACAGGCATGGGTCACCATGCCCAGCTAATTAAGTAATTTATAACTTACTTAAATTGGAGAAGTAAGCCAGGTGTGGTGTCACACACTTGTAATCCCAACATTAGGGAGGCTGAGACAGGAGGATCACAGTTTGCAAACAGCCTCAGCCTAATACTTAGTAATGCCTTTTGCAACTCAGTGAGACCCTGTTTCAAAATAAAGAATTAAAAAATAGGGATGGGGTGTAGCTTGGAGGTAGAGTGCCCCTGGGTTTCATCCCCAGTACTGTAAAAATAAGAGAAGTGATTTTGTACCTAATGCAATAAGGTGGTGTTCAAATAAAAAAATTTAAACACACACAAGTTGAGCATGATGGCTAATGACTGTAATTCCAGTACTTGAGAGGCTGAGATAGGAGGATATAGGTTTGAGGTCATTCTCAGCAACTTAACAAGCTACCCTGGAACCTTGTGAGACCCTGGCTCAAAATAAAAAATAAAATGGGACTGGGGGTGTAGCTCAGAGGTAGAATGCCCCTGGGTTCAAAACTCAGTAGCACAAAAATAAAATAAAATAAACACACATGCATACAATAATACCTTGCAAAAACTGGAGTTATCTTCCCACAAGTAAAGGAACTACCCAGAAGTTAAGAGGGAGTCCTGGAACAATTCTTTTTCTAGCTCTTTCAGAGATATGGTGACCCTATCAATGCTTGATCTTAGACATCCAGCCTCCAGAACTGTGAGATAGTAAATTTCTGTTACTTAAGCTGCCTAGGTTGTTGTGATTTGTTATATCAGCCCTAGGAAACTAATATACTTCTGATGTTTTGGATCACAGCCTCTGGGAGTATAGCCTACAGCAGGCAGTTGTACATTCACTCCTAGTTTGAGAAACTTGGTCTAGAGTGAAATAAACAACATATTTTCTGCACTCCAGGGAGAATGAATCCAAAAGAGCATGCTTTTGTTCAAACATTCTTCTGGAAATCTAAGAAATCACAATGGATGCAAAACAACACCTTGTATATAGAGTTCGCTATCCAAATATCAACCCAAGTAGAACAGTATACAATGTCATCCCCATCCCAGTATAAAGGGAAAAAAAGGCAGAAACATAAGGCCCTGTACTTTCTCAGTCACAACCTCTACGAAAACATAGATACACACACACACACACACACACACACACACACACACACACACACATTCACACACATACACTTTCAAAACCAATTGTACCCTAATGTTAAATAAATAAGAACAGAATGAAAATCATGCTTGCAAAAGATGGCACATTTATCTGTCATTTACAAATGAAACAGAAGTGTTCAATATATGTTAAATGTTAGAGAAAATGTAGAACAGATGATAAGAGTCAGAAACAGTAAAACAGGGGCCTTTGGGCTGGGAGTGGTGGAGCACATTGTAATCCCAGCATTTCAGAGGCTGAGAAGACAGGATTCTGGTTTGCATATAGCCTCCGCTACTTAGTGAGGCTTGTTGAAACTCAGTGAGACCATGTTTAAAAATAAAGAATGGACTTCCGGGAAGATGGCAATGGAGAAAAGCAGCGTTTATGAGTCCTGCTAACAATCGATCTCTATTACCACAAAATCAGCACCTTTCATAGCCAGTAAACACTATCAGCAAAGAAATAAAAACTAAATACAAGGGACAGAGAAAAAGAGGGCTGGAAGAACAACCAGACACCAGAAAAGAAACCAGCCTACAGTTCTGCAGCCGGAGCCATGGTGTGGAGCTGTGCTGGCTCCATCTTCCCTCACAGCACCAGGCTCCAAAGAGGAGGGGGACTCAGAACTGAGCTCACAACCAGAGAGGAGATATGCCAGCCTCAAGACTGAGGATGTGGCAGCAGCACCATACTGCCAGTGGCAGCGGCGAGGTCTCCAGACAGCTCCAGATCAGCGCATTCACCAAGCCACCAGGCTCCAGAGAGAAGGGGTGGACAGTGAGCTGAGGTGAGCAGGTGTAGAACAGCCGGGTGGAATTCAGCAGCTTTTTCGGCGCAAGGTGCATCTAAAGCTCCCAGAAGCCAGGCTCAACACACCCTGTAGGGACTCAGAGTGGAGCTCAAAACCAGAGACGAAATGTGCCAGCCTCACGGCCAAGGGTGTGGCAGTGGTGCTACAGCTCCATCAGCGCACTCAACAGCCGTGAGTCAAATTGCGGCCCCTAGAGGAGAAATCCCAGTACTGCACTCCCAGGGATTTGCACAGATAGTCTCCCTGGGTCGGAGATTTTTGCAGTCCAACCTAGTGGGGGAGTGGCAGTGGCAGAGATATGACACCATAGTTGCAGCTCCCCGTGGGAGAACGCCCAGCCTGGAACCTCCATGGTATAAAGCAGCCTCAATTGACTCCCTGAGTCTGAGACTTTCCAATACAACCCAGTAAAGGAGTAGTGGTCACTGAGATACCACAAACTCGAGATGCAGAGCAATTTAATTGAAGTCATAGTGCCCCAGGGAAGAACCCAGAGAAGGCACAAACTTTCAAAATCATGGGGAAGAGGAATAACAATGGAGTAATGAATACCCACAACCCCACAACATCAGAACCTGATAACACAGAAATTCAGAGATCTCTAGAAGATCAAATCAGAAAAATAACTGTAGAAATAATAGAGGACATTTGAAAAGAATTCAGAGAGAGCCTAAAAGAGATAAAGGATGTAATCATTGAAGTAAAGGCCTCAATTCAAAGTATAAACAACAGATTAAACCACATGGAGAATAGAATCTCGCTCCCAAAAGATGATAACTCCAAAAATGAACGCATAGACCCTAACTTAGAAAACAAAAATCCGGCAGCAGGAATTTGACACTGAAGAAATATGGGTCTATTTTAAGAGAGCTAACCTAAGAATAACTGGAATAGAGGAAGGATAAGGAGGTGAAAACAAAGGGATCAATAATCTCTTCAAGGAAGTGATAGCAGAACATTTTCCAAACATAGAGCAAGAGGTCGATACACAGGTCCAGGAAACTTATAGAACTCCCTTTAGACAGGATCAGAGAAGAGGATCCCCATGCCACATAATTGTCAAAATGACTAATGTGGAAGCCAAGAAGAGAATCTTTTTTTTTTTAATTTTATTTTATTGGTGCACTGTATTCATACATCATAGTGGGATACAAACTTTTGTAGACATACATGCACACATCGCCCAGTCAGCCCCCACCCAATCCCCACCCCATTCTCTCCCCATCCTTCCTTCCCATGCTTGGCTTAGTGGTTGACATCTAGTATTATAGCAATTTATCCAAAATTAAAAATGTTAATCTCACATAACAGTTTCATTTGTCTGATACCAAGCGTTTGATGATTTAAAGATAGCATTTCAATATTTCTTTTTGCTTTCTTTCTTACTAGAGCATATTTTTTTCTGTTTTTTAGGTGAAACTATCATATATTTATATATTTATTTTTCAGAAAAAAATCTATCCTAATATGGAATATGAATTCTAGATACCCAAAACGATCTTGAAAAAGAACAAAGCTAGCAGATATATATTTTCTGATTTCAAACCATATAAAGCTACAATAATTGAAACAGTGTAGTACTGTTCTAAAGGCAGATATATAGACCACTGGAGTTAAATACAAGCCTAGAGCTAAATTCTTCCCTATATTGTCAAGTTATTTTTGACAAGGTTTCCACGAACATTTGGTGGTGGAAATAATAATCTTTTAACTAAATATTGTTGAAAAATAATAATTACATGGAAAAGAATAAAATTGGACCTTTACCTAATCCCATATACAAGTATTAACTCAAAATAGATAAAAGACCTAAATATAAATCTTAAGACTATAAACTTTTAGGAGAAAATCTGGGTCATAAAACCTCACAACATTGAAATTGGCAGTGATTTCTTGGATATGATTTCAATGGCACAGGCAACAGAAGAATATACAAACTCCCTAAAAAATAAAAGAAAATATTGTATATCCAAAGACAATGTAAACAGAGTTAAAAGTTACTAATAGAATTGGATAAAATATTTCCAAATGCTATATCTGAAGGTATATTAATATTCCAACTAGAAATCCTAAAAATTAACAACAATAAAGGCAAACAATACAACTTAGAGATAGGTAAAAGACTAACATAAATAATGAATCTCCACAGATAACCAATCTTAGTTGTCTGTTGGATGGAAACTCTTGTTTCTCTGGTTCTGGTGAGTGTTACCTATTTCTTCTTTGTAGTTAATCTCTTTGAGTATTTTCTCTAGCGCTGGTTTTGAAGACATAAATTCCTTCAGTTTCTGTTTGTCATGGAAGCTTCTTATTTCTCCATCTAATTTGATAGAAAGTTTTGCTGGATAGGAAATTTTTGGCTGGAAGTTGTTTTCTTTCAGAGTTTGGAATATGTTACTCCAAGCCCTTCTGGCTCTCATGACTTGGTTTGGGAAGTCAAGAAGAGAATCTTAAAAGCAACAAAAACAAAAGGCCAAGCGACATTCAGAGGTAAACTAATTAGAATCACTCCAGACTTCCCAAACCACGTCATGAAAGCCAGAAGGGTTTGGAGTAACATATTCCAAACTCTGAAAGAAAACAACTTCCAGCCAAAAATTTCCTACCCAGCAAAACTATCTATCAAATTAGATAGGGAAATAAGAAGCTTCCATGACAAACAGAAACTGAAGGAATTTATGTCTTCAAAACCAGCGCTAGATAAAATACTCAAGGAGATTAACTGCAAAGAAGAAATAGATAATACACGCCAGAACCAAAGAAAAAAGACTTCCCTTCCAGCAGACAACTAAGCAAAGAAGAATAAACAGTATCTTAAACAGAAATAAGATCTTAACATGTTAGGAATTAAAAATTATCTCTCTATAATCACACTGAATGTAAACGGCCTCAAATCCCCAATAAAAAGTCATAAATTGGCAAAATGGATTAAAAATCAGAATCCATCCATCTGCTGCTTACAAGAAACACACCTTACAAGTAAAGATAGGAACAAACTCAAGGTAAAGGGCTGGAGCAAGGTAATCCATGCTAACAGAACTAGAAGACAAGCAGGAGAAGCAACTATGATATCAGACAAGTTAGACTTCAAACCCAAACTTATAAGAAGAGACAAAGAAGGTCATGTTTTACTGGTAAAAGGAATAAGACAGCAAGAGGAAATAACAATAATCAATGTCTATGCCCCAAACATAGGTGCAGCTACTTTCATAAATCAAACTCTTTGTGACATGAAGTCACACATAAACCCCAATATAGTAATAATGGAGACATCAACACACCTCTCACAGTACTAGACCGATCTTCCAGACAAAGGGTCAGTAAAGATACCTCAGAACTAAAGAACACCATTAACCAAATGGACCTGTTGGACACATATAGAATATTTCACCCAACTACAGGGGAGTTTACATTTTTCTCAGCTGCTCACAGAACCTTCTCCAAAATAGAACACATCCTGGGATACAAAATGAGCACTAGCAAATTTAAAAAATGTTGCATACTTCCCTGTGTCATCTCAGACCATAATGGAATGAAACTAGAAATCAACTGTAAGAAGACCCAGAAAAACAACGTAAACACATGGAGACTGAACACCACACTTCTGAATGAAGAATGGGTCATAGAAGATGTAAGAGGTGTAATCAAAAAATTTCTAGAAACAAATTAAAATAAAGATACAACATATCAAAACCTCTGGGACATTTTGAAGGCAGTATTAAGAGGAAAATTTATAGCACTGAGTGCTCACATTAAGAAAAACAGAAAATCTTCAAATAAATAGCCTTATGACACACCTCAAAGCCCTTGAAGAGCAGGAAAAATTGAACCCCAAAGCCAGTAGAAGAGAGGAAATTATTAAAATTAGAGCAGAAATTAATGAAATAGAGAATAAAAAAATACAGAAAATCAACAAAACCAAAAGCTGGTTTCTTGAAAAATTAACAAGATAGATAAACTACTAGCCAACCTAAGTAAACAAAAGAGAGAATCAACCCAAATTATGAAGACAAGGGATAAAAAAGGAGAAATTACTACTGACAGTGTAGAAATCCAGACGATTATCAGAAACTACTTTGAAAAACTATACTCCAACAAAATGGAAAATCTGGAGGAAATAGACAACTTCCTAGGATAAATACAACCTTCCTAAACTGAGTCAAGAAGATATAGAACACTTAAACCAACCAATAACAAAGAGATTGAAACAGCAATAAAGAACTTACCATCAAAGAAAAGCCCAGGACCAGATGGTTTCCCAAGTTAATTCTATAAAACCTTTATAGAAGAGCTAACCCCAATACTCCCAAACTATTTCACGAAATAGAAAAAACTGGGACTCTCCCAAATACATTCTATGAAGCCAACATCACACTAATACCCAAACCAAATAAAGACAGTTCAAGAAAGGAAAACTACAGGCCTATATATCTGATGAACTTGGATGCAAAACTATTAAAATACTAGCAACACGCATTCAAAACCAAATCAAGAAAATCATACACCATGATCATCAGGTAGGGTTCATCCCAGGGATGAAAGGCTGATTCAACATACGAAAATCAATCCATGTAATTCACCATATAAAGCGAATCAAAGACAAAAATCACATGATCATTTCAGTGGATGCTGAAAAAGCATTTGATGAAATTCAACATCCATTTATGATAAAAACACTGTAGAGAATTGGAATAGAAGGAACATATCTCAACATTATTAAGGCAATCTGCAATAAGCCCACTGCCAACATCATATTAAATGGGAAAAAACTTCAAGAATTCCCCGTAAAAACAGGAATGAGACAGGGATGTCCATTATCACCACTTGTCTTCAATATAGTACTAGAAACTCTAGCTATAGCAATAAGGCAACAAAAGGAAATCAGAGGGGTACAAATAGGAAAAGAAGAACTCAAACTTTCACTATTTGCAGATGACATGATACTATATTTAGAAAACCCAACAAACTCAACCAGAAGGCTTATAGAACTGATCAACAAATTCAGCAAAGTATCTGAATGCAAAATCAATCTTAAAAAATCAGAAGCTTTCCTATACACCAACCATAAATCCACTGATAAAGAAATTCAGAAAACACTTCCACTCAGGATCTCCCACAAAAAAATTAAAATACTTAGGAATAAACTTGACCAAGGAGGTAAAAGATCTCTACAAAGAACATTATAAAACACTGAAAAAAGAAATCAAAGAATATCTTAGAAGATGGAAGGCTCTTCCATGTTCATAGATTGGCAGAATAAATATCATTAAAATGGCCATCCTTCCAAAAGTGATCTACAGATTTAATGCAATGCCCAATAAACTACCAATATAATTCCTCACAGACAGAAAAATCAGTCCTTAAATTTATCTGGAATAACAAAAAGCCCAGAATAGCCAATGTAGTTCTCAGCAACAAAAACCACGCAGGAGGACTCACAATACCTGACTTTATAATACAAATCCATTGCAATAAAAACAGCATGGTACTGGCACAAAAAACAGATACACTGGGATTGCATGAAACTGAAGAGCTTCTGTTCAGCAAAGGAAACTGTCAAGAACCTCAATCAAGAGCCAACAGAATGGGAGAAGATTTTTGCCACCTACACCACTGATAGAGGATTAATATCTAGAATACACAGAGAACTCAAGAAACTCAACACTAAGAAAACAAAGCATCCAATAACAAAATGGGCAAATGAACTAAATAGACACTTCACAAAAGAAGAAATTCAAATGGCCAATAAGTGCATGAAGAAATGCTCAACATCACTGGCAATCAGAGAAATGCAACTCAAAACTACCTGAGATTTCACCTAACTCCAACTAAAATGGCAATCATTCAAAACACAAACAACAACAGATGCTGGCAAGGATGTGGAGAAGTGGGAACTCTAAGACATTGTTGGTGAGATTGCAAATTAGTGCAACCACTTTGGAAAACAGTATGGAGAATCCTCAGAAGAATGGGAAAAAATCTACCATTTGATCCAGCAATACCACTTCTGGGTATCTACCCAAAAGAAAAGAAACCAAACTACCAAACTAATGCATGTGTATCTATGTTCATAGCTGCACAATTCACCATAGCCAAACTATGGAACCAGCCAAGATGTCCATCAACAGATGAATGGATTACAAAACTGTGGGATATGTACACAATGGAATTTTACTCAGCCATTAAAAAGAATTACATCATTTTCAGGGAAATGGATGGAACTGGAGGACATTATGCTAAACAAGATTAGTCACTCACAAAAAATAAGAAATCAGATGCTTTCCCTAATATGTGAGAGTTAGGGAGATTTATTAAAAAAAAAATATATATATATATAAAGCCGGGTGTGGTGGTGCACGCTTGTAATCCCCACGCTTGGGAGGCTGAGACAGGAGGATCACATGGGTTCGAAGCCAGCCTCAGCTACTTAGTGAGGCTCTCAGCAACCTAGTGAGACCCTGTTTCCAAATAAAATATAAAAAAAGGTCTGGGAGTATAGCCTGGAGGTAGAAAGCGTCTGGGTTCTACCCCCAGTACCACCAATACACACACACACACACACACACACACACACACACACACACACACATTTCTTTGAAACGGTCTAAGTTGCTTAGGCTGGCCTTGAACCTGCAATTCTCCTGTCTCAACCTCCTAAGTACTGATATTACAGGCATGTGCCATCATGCCCAGGTACAAGCAGACTTTGTGTGTGTGTGTGTGTGTGTGTGTGTGTGTGTGTGTTACTGGAGGTTGAACTCAGGAGAATTATACCTCCAAGCTATACCTTCGGCTCTATTCTGTTTTGTTTTTTTTTTTGAAACAGACTCTTCCTAGGTTGATGAGAGTCTCACTACTTGCTGAGGCTGTCCTTGAACCTATGATCCTCCTGTCTCAGCCTCCTAAGTACTGAGATACAAGCATGTACCACCATTTATGGCCAAGAAATCTTTTTTAAATGATTGACTGATTTTCTCTTGCCACTAAATGACTGCTAAGAGAAATGTGCACCAATAGGTCCATGACCACCATAAAACAAAAAACTTCTATTTCTGTAAGGTACTAAAGGATCTAAGAGTCCTTCTCAAAGTTAAAAAAAACAAAGGGCTTTTTAAATTCCTCTTTGTACTATAAGCCAGAAATCTTGCCTCTTTCTACTCTTATGGAACTTTTCTCCTTTTTGATTTTGAAAATTTCCTTGCTAAACCAGAAACTCTAAAGATACTTAAAGAGTTAATGGGGTGTCCTATGAAGTGAGAAAAAATACAACTTTAAACTTAAAGAAGATATGCTTTGTTTATAAATGACTCTGCCAAATGTGTAAAAACAAAAGACAAATAGCAATGGCATATAATCTTCATAGTAAGCAAATTATTGTTGCTAATAAATAGGATTATAGAAGCCAATATACTAAATTGTATTCCATGCTTTAGGCTTTGTACCTTTAGGATGCTTCATAATGTCATACATAACCTAACAGGTTGGCTACCTGGCTTCCAGTTTAAAATACTACTCATTTAGTCCAGGGTAAAGATAATATCTGGATCATTGTACATTGCATTAACATGTCAGTTTTTCATGTAGATGTCCAATTGCAATACCATTGGAATGCAGATAATGGCTCTGTTGACCAAATAACGAGGCTCATGAATGTGGACTAAGTAGCTCTGATGGCAGGCTTGGCATGACAGGCACAATAAAAACCTAAGTACATAGGAAGAACAAACCACCTACTGGTCCTCATGTTCCTTGGTCTGTGTTCTTCAGTGATGTTATCTTCTCATCTTACTATAAAGAACCCAGCTCAAGAACTGAGGCCAATTTCTGTCTCCTTTAGGTTAGTTAGGATGAAACTACTGATCCCTAGCTAAGCAGAGCCTTCCTCCCTTGTCAGCTTTGAAGAAGCTATAGAAGACAGACTTTCATCCTTCATCAACCCTTAAGATTAAAGTGATCTAAGTCTCAGAGGGGGGAAACGAGAAAATATAGGAGAAATAAAATATTATATAGAAAGGAGATAAACTAGGAAGGAAGGGGAAATATATATTTTTTAATTTGACTATTTTACTTTTTAAATTTGTATTGGTGCATGGTAGTCATACATCTTAATGGGGGAAATAAACATTTTTAAACTCTAGAAATTTCATAATATAACTTTACCCTACAGTGTCTATCTTTCTCCTCACCTCAAATTCCTGACATGCTTAGTAAACAAAGGATCCATAAGGAAATTTGTCAAGCTCAGGTACCACCCAGCTACCATTCATCAATGCCTGGGAACCTGAGGATTCTGAGGAAGTCCAGATTTCCACCCCTGCTGTGCAACCCTACCCACTCCCTCACAAGATATCCTATTAAAAAAAAATTAGACCCCAAAGATGCTTTTCTCTCTCTTGAGATGGCCCATATTCTCCGCTGAACATGTCTTCTTCACTTTCCTAAATAAATGTCTGTCTTTGGTGGGCTTGTGCTGACATTGTTTTCTGCCATGGAACCCAAGGACCTTGCCAATCCTGAGTTCCTGAGGTGAAAAAATGGACCCTTCACCCCATGACAGTGATAGATAAAGAAAAAAGTAAAACTATATCAGGGTATTTATTTCCATATCTCCTTTCCTGCAATTTGTGTGGAGCATGGTGGGTTCCTCTACCAAAGGCAACCTTCTCTATAAGACTTCTGGGTTCCAGTAATTGCTTTCTCATCTCACTTCTATTTAGGTAATAGTAACATCTTTGCAGTTACCAGCAATAAACTCTATTGTCCCTGCAATAACTTTTATAGTCACCCTATATCCTATCCACATCTTTATAAATAGTGGTTTTATTAATTCCTCCTTGAATTATTCTGATTCAGGAGCATCATCTGTTTCCCATTGGGACCTTAACTAATATAGAATTTAAATGAGCTCCTTTTCCAAAATAATCTTTCTCATGTGCATCTTAGCCTCTAAAACTTCTGGCTCCTTAAAAATAAATCTTCTTTTGAGGTGATATAAGGGGTTAGGGGTACAAATATTTATATAAGAAGGAGAAATATGTTTTGTTCAAAAAATTGTTCTGCAGATATATTTAATGGACACAGACAGCAAAGAAAAATCAGTGATATATTTCTGAATTATGTTGCATGATCAATCTGCCATAGCTTGCTATTTGGAAGAAAATACAGGCTTATAAACCTCGAAAATATGTAAAAAATAACCTAGCTTGTACGGTGCCTAGAACCATCTGTAAAGTTTTTTTCTTCTTCTTGTGTTTGGAATGAGTATATGGCATTGGAGGCGGGAGGGAATCTGAGAAGTACATTACCACCAAGAATTGTTTGCTTTTGTATCTATTGACAATAGTATAAATATTATTTATCTTGTTTAGATGCATTGTAATGAATAGAGCCTTAGTTTCAGGTTCAATACTCCCAAGGAACTCTCCTTTGAAAGAACATAAGAGGATTTGTAAGAATGGGAACAATGCCATTTCCCAGAAAAATACCTCAGAGGGCTGGGTTTGTCCTCTGCCCAAAGCTGAGGCTGTTCTAAGCCAATCAGCAAGGCTCAATTGGCTAGAGCTTGAACTTCAACTAGACACTGAGGCAAAGAACACTTTCTTTCTTTCTTTCTTTCTTTCTTTCTTTCTTTCTTTCTTTCTTTCTTTCTTTCTTTCTTTCTTTCTTGCAGTACTGGGGATGGAATCCAGGGGCATTCTACCTCCAAGCTACATCCCCAGCCCTATTTTTTATTCTTTATTTTGAAACAAGGTCTCACTGAGTTGCAAAGGGCCTCAATAAATATCTGAGGCTGTCTGCGAACATCAATCCTCCTGTCTCAGCCTCCCAAATGCTGGAATTACAAGCATGCACCTAAGTATCATATAAAAACAATCAATAACTTCATCGAAATAATGTGTTAAATGGCAAAATTACATAAAATAGTTTAGCAATCTTAATTGGTTCTATTTTAATTTCTAGAATTCAGGTGATACTTCATCCCATAAAACTGAGTAAGTGGACTGCTGGGCTAAAAAGAATTGGTTAATTTTATATACAGAGAAAGGCTGAAGAAAGCAGAAATAATAAATAAAAAGTAAATTGGTCACTTTGAAGTTACTTTTCTTATGAGGACAGGGAGACAAAACAACAGAAAAATAATTATTTAACATCTGGTTAACTCAGGATTTTTGTGTGTGTGTGAGTAAGAATTAAGGCAAAGGGAACTTCATTATAATGCCAATTGAAACTGGCCTGTTTGAGAAATTTGGCTGTTATCTCTCTAATCCTGAGTCTCATAAGGCTAGATATACAGCTTAGTTTCAGTTTGGTGACCTGGAACTTCAGTGCGAGTGACTCCATTTTGATTTTTAGCTTAGTCTGTTATGGCCCAGTGCAAGAGCTTTAATCCCCAAAAAGGGCACCCTGTAATTTTATTTAACAAGTGATTGCTCACTAAACTATCACAGAGAGTGTGTGGAAGTGGGGAAAATATGAAAACCTTGGGCTTTCTTTCTCCAGATTTTTCTTTAAACCAGGATAGTTCTTTGATTAGACCCAAGAAGGTGAGTGAATATAGTTTAATTTGCCTAGGTCTAAATTGTAGAGAAACAAAAAGTATGGCTCCTGGCTTCACAGAGCTTATAAGATTTTAAAGCTATATAGATTGGCTTCTTCCTTTTCATTTAGTTTTATAGCCTCAAGATACTTTGAAAAACTATTTTGACATGCTAGCCAATCCATGGTTTCTCTGTCTTCTCTTAACACCTCAAGCTACTTGCTCCTCCAAAATAGGACCCAAAGTGGTTGTCAAATTTATCTAATGGCTTGTTTTTATCCTTTGTTTCATTACTTTTTGACACCATTACAAAATGAGTGGGTGATGAACACACCTGAAGTTGAGAACAAAGTGGTGGTGTTGGGAATATACAATAGTCTTCCAGTGTAGAAGTTTCATCTTTCTCTGTCCATAGAGTTAATAAGGACAAAGCCTGACACACACAGCATTGTGATCACACAGTAGAGATGCTGAAAATATGGTAAATACCTTGGCAGTTTTCCCAGAATAAGTTCATTTTAGAAGTAATTTAAAAATATTTACTAAAGGGCTATCTAAGGGAAGAATGCTAGCGATATCTAAAAGTTTGCTTGAACCTTAGTGTAGCTGAAATCTAATACTCTTTTCATAACTCAATCATTGAAAAGTTGAACAGCCAAACACCCACATGAGCACCATTGCTGGCCTCCCTGAATAACATTCATAATATTAAAAATGCATGTCATTCTTTCAGATTTACTATTTAAAATCTGAATATTCTATAACCTGGAATGAAAGTCTGTCTGTAAGATTTATATTTTAAAATTCTATTAGTCAGCAGAACTATAAATATGCACTCAATACTACAAGGATAAAATGTAATATAATTTTTGTGGTACCATGCCCAATAGTAATATAATTTTTAAAAAGTTTTCACTGCTTTCTTTCAGCTAATATCACAACTATAAAACTGTTGCCTCAAAAATAGTATATTTTGTCTAGTCATTATTTTGCCCATTCATTGTTTTTGCATTTAAAGTCTTGTACTAATAGGAGGAACTATGGGTACTTGTGTAAGGTAAAAAGTGACTAGAATCTCAACAAGAGATCTCTATAGATAAGTGATGAGGAATTACTGATCCTGTGCCTGAGCTCACTTAGGACAAGATTTCCAACTTAAGAAACACAAGGCTCAGAAAAGATGGGATGATAGTCCTGGAAATATTCTTTGGTTGCCTAGGTTGATCTTTCTTTCTTTGAGGACATTCTAATTTGGAATATTAAAGTCTTTTCCCATACAGAATCAAGAATCAATGAATGTAACACTCTACTCCTTTCCAGGGTAACAGAATTAGATGTCAGTAAGTTATATGACCCTTTTGTTGTCATACAGCTAAATTAAATCAAAGTATGCCACTCTTCAAAAAACAGGAGAGAATAAAATTGGAGAAATCGATCTCTGATATGTAAATCTATTTAATTAAATATATTTGAGTTAAATAACTATAGATGGAAGTGCATCCCACTGGTGAATTTAGATAAGTACACAGGACAGGCATGATTTTAATAAGACATTAATCTTTCCTATTAAAATTGTGCAACCTATAGGAATAATTAGAACTCCTGCCCTTTGAAAATAAACCCTCATACTTCATTTAGCTTATAATTTACCATGCCACAGGCCAATTGTTGTATGATTTGCCTCTCTCTGGATTCAACAGTACTGGTATGATGAAAAGATTACTTGGATCTTTTGTGGAGGTAGATAAAATCTAGAAGTAGAAACTGATCTGAGATTTTTCTCATTAAAACATCTATCACTTGAAGACATTGTAAATAAATGAAAATAAGTTTCATTTCTCTATCACACACACATATTCTGTGTGTGTGTGTGTGTGTGTGTGTGTGTGTGTGTGTGTGTGTTAGTTACTGGAGTTTGAATCCAGGTTTCTACCTCCAAGATATACCCCAGCTCTTTTTAATTTGTTTGTTTGTTTGTTTGCAAGCCTGGGGATGGAATCCAGAAGCATTCGTCCTCTGCGAACCACGATCCTCCGGTCTCAGCCTCCTGAATGCTGGGATTACAAGCATGCGCCACCATACCTGGCTCCTTTTTATTTTTTGTTTTGAAGCAGAGTCTCAGTAGGTTGCTGAAAGTCTCACTGAGTTACTGAGGCTGGTCTCAAACCTAAGCCTAAGATTTTCCTGTCTCAGCCTCCCAAATACTGAGATTATAGATGTATGTCACCATTCCTGGCTATTATTATTATTATTATTATTATTATTATTATTATTATTATTATTTTTTGAGTTACCAGGGATGGAACTTGAGACATTCTACCTCTGAACTACACCCCAGCCCTATTTTTTAAACAAAAATTTTTATTGAACATAAATGGTATACATCTAAACTATATTTGGTGCCCTCTCCCCCCGCCCGTGTCTTCCCTCCCCACCTCCCACCAATGGTTGTCCAGGTTAACCAGGTCATATTCATAATTTTACACATATTCAGATGTAGACCCTCATTAATCAAGATCAGCCTTCCTCCTCTCCTATCTTTCCATTCAAACTTTGTTGATATTTCCCCTCCATTATCTGGAGTCCCACTGGTATCCTCTGTGTTTCCTAGTTTGGGCATATTAGAGGAAACATATGTACCTTCTCCTTCTATGCTTGGCTGATCTCACTTAACATAATGTTCTCCAGGGCTTTCCATCTTTTTGCAAATGATATAATTTTGTTCTTCTTTGTGACTGAATAGAATTCCATTGTGTGTATTTCCCAAAGTTTTGCTATCCATTCATCTGTTGATGGAGATCTGCCCAGCCCTATTTTTCAGTCTTTTATTTTTGAAACAGGGTCTCATTGACTTGTGAAGAGCCTTGATAAGTAGCTGAGGCTGTCCAAGAATCGTGATCTTCTGGTCTCTACCTCCCAAATACTGGGATTAAAAGCGTGCACACCACCACCCCTGGCTTGGCTAAGTTTTTTATATTTATTTTTTAGGCACTTACTTTTTAACAATTAAAACATGCTCAGCACCTTCTTTCATGCCCTTTCTCCAGGAATGCCATTCAAGAGTTCTAGCCTGCCTCTTTCAAAAATATTAGTAGCAAAGGTGAAGGTGGGAGAAGTGAAAGAAGTAGTTTCTTAATGTGGGTACTCTAATGAACAGAACCTGAGGTAAGGATTGAAGCACTGCTACTGTATTTGGTACAAGTTCATGACAGTTCAGGGTGAGAAACAAGAGGGGCAATGAGGGAAGTAATGTTAAGTGATGGATTACATTGCTGCACTGGTCACAGCCTCATGGTAAACCAAGAAATCAAATAACAAGTCACTCATATGCATATCTCTCTGGACCAGTATTTCTGTGGAAGGCACAAGGAGAAACCACACATTGGAGAAGAGAAAAAGGGAGGAGAATTTATATGATTATCTCCTGAATGTATTTGTTTTTAATTGACCAAGTTTTAGTCCATGGATCTCTAACTCTCTTTTACTTCTAGATTGTTTAATTAATCTCCTTTGTCAGTCATTTAAGGAAGCTAGAGACCCCAGAAGATGGCATTTTATCCATGTGTGAAAATGGAGAGGGTACTGACCTAGATCAGTTCAATATATGGGGTTGTATGAATTATGTATGTCCAGAATTCACCTTGACTCTAGACAGCATGGAGAGTTCAGCAAAGATGGTGAACTACAGAAACCTGTGAAACAGGTGGCATATTTTAATAAAAAAATTCAAGATTAAAAAAGAAAAGGCCATTCAGGAAATATGAGGAAGTATAAAATATTCATGTATAAAACAGGTATTTAATAAATGCTTGTAATATATTATGTTAAAAATCAAATTTCGCCAGGCGTGGTGGTGCATACTTGTAATACCCGTGCTTGGGAGGTGGAGACAGGAGGATCACGCAGGTTCGAAGCCAGCTGCACTGGCTTAAGAGACCCTGTTTCCAAAAATAAAAAAAGTATAAAATAGGTCTGGGAGTGTAGCCCGGAGGTAGAAGGGCTTCTAGGAACCCCAATACCACAAAAAATTTCAATAGAGGTAGACAATTCACTGTACATTATCCACATCCTGTTTTTATGTTACCACTGCTCTCTTGCCTCAAACGTATCTCTCAAGCCAAGGAAGGCAGATCAGTTCCACACAAGTGCAATCTAGAGAGATGGGGTATAACTTCCCCCATGGGAAAACATTAACCTGTCAAGGGCAAAACTCAAAAAATACCACAAACATGAGGTTTACAAGGAGACAGATTCCCAGTTGTCCATAAAAACTCAGCTCATTAATATACATCCCACTGGTTATTCCTTTCTCCCTCTCACTTACTTTACTCCCTTTTCTGAGACTAAACTACCTATTTCTATAGCTTTATCTCAGGCTCTGAGACAAGATAATAAAGGATTTTTTTTACAAGAAATTAAAGGTTTTTTGGGGGCCCATTGCTATGGATCATTTGTATTTCCTGAAGGAGAGGGATAGAAGCAATTTGGAGCTGGAATCTAGTGCCATAGCTTCTGTGACCTTTTCTTAATTCTTTAAGTGACATATGGTTAAGTCACATTTTCTCTAATAGAATTTGTATGTGTAGCCTTTCCTTATCTGATGGTATGTATTTTGTGATCATATACTGCACATGGAAACAACTCTCAGGCTTTATGACTTTCATTTTTTTAATTATACAATTCAGAAAGCTTTCAGGGAATGATAAGGAAATAATGGGACTTTGAGGTCTGACTTCCTCTCTTTCAATCAGAGCACCCCTACTTTTGTCTGTTTCATATATAAAAGGAAAATAAAAATACACATATTTGCATATACACTCAAGTATAGGTGGGACATTATCTGCATAATGTGACTCCTAACATTCACTAAGAAGATCATTTTTTCATTACTATTCCTTTTCTACTCATGAGAAAGCAAGTAGAAAACCCCAACTGAGGACAATTCAGTGATGTGCTAGAGATGGCTCCTATATACCATATCACAAGAGCTCATTGTGCACAGTTCTTTAGACTCACATATTCAGCAACATCATATTGGTAACCTGACAAAAGCTATGGTGGGAATATTTCCACTAAGGAAATTAGTAAATGCTACATAGCTCAACTTTTTTCCCCAGAAAGGACTCTGTTAAACATTTAGCAGCAGCACACTGTTGGACATCCTACAAAATAATTGGCCTGAACTCTTTGAAAATGTCAGAATCATGAAAGATAAAAATGCAGAGAAAATGTTCCATATTATAATAAACTAAACAAGCATGACTACTAAGTACATGTATAATCTTGGATTGGTTCTTAGGAAAAAATTTGTACTAAAAGTTCTTACTGAAACAATTTGTAAAACTGGACTCTGAAATATAGATTAGATAAAACTTAAGTGCATATTCCTCAAGAACAAAAATATTTTCTACATATCTATGGTGTCATTATCCAATTGAAGAAATTTAACACAATGCAATATTATTAATGATTTAAGCAGTATGAAATATTCAGCATATCCTCATGTATTTCAATAAAATAATACTTATAAGTACACTATAGAGAAAGAGAATGAGAATGAATGGTAAAAGAATGCAGCAAAATTTTTTCAAATGGTACATTAGGATAGAGAAATTTAGAGTTCTTTATATTCTTCTTTCACATAACAAATATATATATATGGTTTTTATTTTGAGTTTAAATATATGTGGAAATCTATTAAATGTCACTAATCTTCAAACAAATCCATGGTAAAATAACAAAGTCTAATTTTTTTCTGAATAGCAATAGAATCTTTTATATCATTTCACATTTTAAAGCAGAATCATCTATTACATCATTGAAATAGAATCAGTGTAACATGATTACACTGGCAAATGAGGTAGAAATGTTTTATGGATTATACATTTCCAAAAACACTTTGGGAAATGATTCAGCAATATCTCAAAAGATGTCTAAATATTATTACCCCCTTGACAAAGTTGTTCTTCTCAAATCTGAGATTGTTCTGTAATGAGAAAATTATAAACTAGCAAAATTTCCTATGGGAATATAATTGATTAAATTATGAAAGATAAGCCCATAAATTATTCAACTATTAAGGCTGTGACAACATGGAAAATATTTTGTGTAAATATATTTATGCTAACATTACAATTATGTAAAATTCTAATATTTATGTATAAGAACAATTATGTAAAAGAAGAAATATTACAAGATAACACAAAAATAAAAGTAGCTGCTCTATTAATATGATAGGATTAAGGGAAATATATTTTCTACTCTTTAACTGGGTGTGGTGGTGCACACCAGTGAATTCCAGTACCTGGAAGCTGAGACAGGAGGACTGAAGATTTGAGACCAGAGTGCAGTAACTTACTGAGACCTTGTTTCAAAATATAAAATAAAACAGATTTGGGGTGTGATTCAGAGAACACCCTGGGTTCAGTCCCAAGTACAGAAAAAATAGCTTCTGATTTATGGTTAATATTATAACATTTAATTTTTTGAGACAAGGTCTCACTATGTTACCCAGGGTGACCCTGAACTTGCAATCTTTCTGTCTCAGCCCCCTCAAGTAGCTGGGATTATGGGTACAGGACATCATGCCCAGTTTATAGTGTTTAATTTAAAAAATAGTTCAGGGTAGGATTTGCACCTAGAAAAGTGACTCTATCATACAATTTTGCACAACCTGAAGCTGCATGGGGAAATAGGTAGAACAAAACCTTTGAGACTACTGGTAGGATTTTCCTCCTTTTTGGCATCCTTCTTCCTAATGTCCTTCATCTCTGGTGCACACCCAGTACTTTTAAATAGCTTAGGAAAGTACATGTCATATGTAGTTATTCCCCACTAGACATGAACTGCCATGTTTCCACTCCTAAGAGAATTCACATTTTCAAAATAATCAGAAAGCGTTCATAGAATACAGGCACAAACTCAGCTTTGTGCTAGATATTTTAAGTGTCAAAATATAATTACAGGAGAAAGGACACATTGTGAAGTAATTTCTAAGTGAGGAACTTCAGAAATACTTGGGATTTCAGCAAAAAGAGAAAGTAGGAATAACTTTCTTAGGATAAATGGGATGATGTCACATGGGCAGCCACTTTTATCTGCCCTGTTTCAAGGCAGTGTGTCTCACACAAACTCTACACATTGACAATTCTTCCTCCATTTCCACACTACCTCAGACTCCAGAAAAGTTTATATCATTCTTCATTTTGACCTTTTGGTTGTTATTATTGTTTCTTATTGATAAATTTCCCCTCACAGTATCATGAAAAGCTGGCCAATATTCCTAATAAATGGCCCATGCCTTCACTCTTATCCATAATATTTATTCATTCTTATTCTCTCTCTCTCTCTCTCTCTCTCCTCAATAAGGATTCTCGTAATATTCAGCCAAACCCAAGTCAGTGTTTTCTCACTGTTCATCTTACAAATGCAGGAAAAGAAATCAACTCTGCAGCTATTTGGATCACCTCAATGCATTTTTAAGAAACGGTACCAAATGGTCAAGCTTGCTTTTAGAACTCTCCAAGGCACCTCTTTAGCTGTTTTATTTTTTTCTGAACTCCATTTCTCTGCTGGCTTATCCACAATCTCTAATCTCTATCTCCCCCCTCTCTCTCATTAGTTCTCATTTCTTCCCCTACAAAACTGAAGAGGCAGGGTTGGGAAGAGAAGATGTGGGACAAGTTGTTTTGACAAGTGCAATTGGAAAGGAGATATTCATTGCAGCCATAAAAGAGCTATTTTGGAAGCTTTTCCTCTGAAATACTTTAGGAAACAGAGAATACTTAATGCAATCATATAGCTTATAGTAAATTTGTACCATGTGTGAGTATAAATACTGCTCTGTATATTCCTTGGCTGGATATGAGATTCTGCAACTGAGAAATGCAGAGACCTGATCACATCTGAGTGAGGAAATACCACTCAAATTGGATTGACCAGTATAAAAGTTGGCCCAGTCTCTTTTGGTTACACAAGAAGATCTGACCCTAGGATACAGCATCTTTATTGATTGTACCACCTCACTCTCCCTAACACCATCCCTACTTCCTCCCACTTTTCACTTGTAGTGGGTATTGTGATTTGTGTATAATCTATATTTCAGTCAGCATTTTTATTGCTGTGTCCCAAAATGCTTGATTACAATAATTTAGAAAAAGACTTATTTGTTTATGGTTCCAAGGATTTCAGTGTGTGTGTGTGTGTGTGTGTGTGTGTGTGTGTGTGTGTGTGTGGTCCATTTATAGCTGCCAAGCAATAGCCATGGATGTAGGGCCTCTAGACATGATGGTAAGGAGAAAAGAAATAGCAAAAGGTTAGAAAGAAAGAAAAAGTTAGAGGGAAACACTTAAGCTGGGTGGGACCAGTCGTAGAATAATTTGCCTGAGGTCATACATTTAGAACAGTTGGGTTGTATGCCCGAATTTCCCATTTTGTTCCCTTATATAGACAGGGTAATGGATGCATCATGTGTATGTGTATGTGTATGTGTATGTGTATGTGTATGTGTATGTGTGTGTGCGTGTGCATGTGCGTGTGTGTGTGTGTGTGTGTGTGTGTGCTACTAGAGATTGAACCCAGGGACATCCTACTTCTGAGCTATATTCCCAGCCCTGTTCCATTTTTATTTTTTATTTTTATTTTTTGGTGGTGCTGGGGTTCCTGGAAGCCCTTCTACTTCCGAGCTACACTCCCAGACCTATTTTTACATTTTTATTTGGAAACAGGGTCTCCTAAGCCAGCACGCACAGCTGGCTTTAGACCTGTGCGATCCTCCTGTCTCTGCCTCCCAAGTGCAGGGATTACAAACGTGCACCAACACACCGGGCTCCATTTTTATTTTGAAACAGGGTCATGCTAGGTTGATGAGTCTCACTACTTGCTGAGGCTATCCTCAAACCTGTGATCCTCTTGTCTCAGTTTCCCAAATACTGGGATTACAGGTACAGGCAGGTATTTCCATGTCTAGATTACATCATATTTATATTGAAACTAAGGTTAGACCAAAGCATCTCAAGTATAGTCATAATCTTAGTGTAAATCCTGATTTAGTTTCTGCTTAAAAACTAAAAATAAGCACATGAGAGAAAGCAGAAAGCAAGTGATTATTGTTTATTTTCATTATCTTAGGAACACTTAAAAACAAATCATATATTTCAGCATCCTTAGACCTGGACATTTAATCAAAAAGGGTTTGACTTCTTATATAAATGTAAGTCCCAAGGAATTTGGAACCTGAATATATGTACATATTAGAAGTATGCTTCAGAAATTGATCATACATAGTAATGAGCCACTAAGCATTTTGGTCAACAATGGGCCATATATATAAGAGTAGTCTCATAAGATTGTATCACCTAGTGATATCATAGTTGTCTTAGTTTGGGTAAGTACACTCTCTGGTATTCACACAAAGATGGAATCAGCTAACACCATATCCCTCAGAATATATTCCTACTATTAAGCAATACCTACCTAACTGTATTTGTGGTAAGATGTTTTTCTGCCATGTATGCCATTTCTTTTTCTAACATATCAAGTTCATTAGATTCCACTTATGTGATTTCAAAATAGGTATGAAACAAAGCATCCATTTCATAATCACAACACAAAATAAGATAATTCTTGTCCGTGCTTATGCTTGAAGTTGGGGATTCATTCTTAGATTATAGTAGGAAAAAATTCCCCTGGCCCAATGCAAAACAAAAACATGAAAAACAAGTCAGTTTTTCTTGCCTCAATTCATTTGCAATTCTAAATGCTCACTTGTATATATTTTAGGCACTGATGTATGATGAAGCTGTTTATTTTCTGGAGTCAAATGTGGCATGATATTTTTTTTTCTTCTATCTTCTTCATTCTTTCAGGGGCACTTAAAAACATTCAGTCTAGTTCAATATCACCTTAACTCTCACATTTTCTTTGCAATGACTGCACATTCTTTTCAAAATTAAAATATACCATAACAGCAAGGCACTTCCCAATGTTGTTTGGTTTTTTCTATAATTTTTTTTGTGGTACTGGGGATAAAACCCTTCTACCTCTGGGCTACACTCCCAGACCTGTTTTTTATATATATTTTATTTGGAAACAGGGTCTCTTAAGCCAGCGAGGCTTGCTTCAAACCTGCATGATCCCCCTGTCTCCACCTCCCAAGAACAGGATTACAAGTGTGCACCACCATGCCCAGCAGTTGTTCTGTTTTTAATAGCATTAAGGTATTAACAAGTACAATAAACACAATAGTTAAATTTATGAGCTCTTATTTACATAAAATATAACAAAAAGGATCAAGGAAAATTCATTTGGTCTTGGAAAATCCTGTCAATTCCCAATCTAATGAGTAAAATCAAAGTAGGGAGAAAAGCGGGGCTTAAGAGCCCCGCTAATAACCAATGTCCATTACCACAAAATCAGTGCCTTTCATAGCCAGAAAACACCATCACCAGAAACAAAAAAATCACCAGGCTCCAGAGAGAAAGCGGACTGAGAACAGAGCTCAGAGCCACAGAGGAGATAACCGGCCTCATGCCCGAGGACACGGCAGCAGCGCCATACTGCCGACGGCAGCGGCAAATTCACCGGAAGGCTACAGCAAGCTGAGGTGAGCCGCTGCGGAACAGCCAGGAGGGATTTCTCGCTGCAGGTAAAATCTAAAGCTCCCAGTGGCTGAGCTCAGCACACAGGGATTCAGAGTGGAAATCAAAACCAAGAAGAAATACGCCAGCCTCAGGGCTGAGGGCATGGCAGCGGTGCCATATTGCCACCGGCGGCAGCAGCAGAGAATTCACTGAATCCAGTACAGCTACATCTGCATACTCAAGAACAGTGAGTCAAATTGCGGGCCACAGAGGAGAAATCCCAGTACTGTACTCCCTGGGACTTGACCCAGTGGGGGAGGGGCGGTGGCAGAGATATCACACCATAGGAGAACGTGCAACCTGGCACCCCTCACAGTCTAAAGCAGCCTCTATCGACTCTCTGGGTCGGAGACTCTGTGATACAACCCAGTAAAGGAGTAGTGGGGTCTGAGATACTACTGACTCGAGATCTAGAACACCTTAAGTGAAGTCATAGTGACCAAAGGGAAGAACCCAGAGAAGGCACAAACTTCCAAAATCATGGGAAAGAGGAATAATACTGGAGCAATGAATGCCCACAACCCCACAACATCAGAACCCGATAAAACAGAAATCAGAGATTTCTAGAAGATCAAATCAGGAAAATAACTGTAGAAATAATAGAGGTGCTTCGAAAAGAACTCAGAGAGAGCCAAAGAGAGATAAAGGATGCAATTAATGAAGTAAAGGCCTCAATTCAAAGCACAAACAACTGATTAGACCACATGGAGAACAGAATCTCGCTCTTAGAAGATGATCATTCCAAAAATGAACACATAGTTTCTAATCTAGGAAAAAATATCCGACAGCAGGAATCTGATATTGAAGAAATATGGGCCCATTTTAAGAGAGCTAACCTAAGAATAATTGGAATAGAGGAGGGAAAACAAAGTGAAACCAAAGGGATCAACAATCTCTTCAAGGAAGTAATAGCAGAAAATTACCCAAACATAGAGCAAGAGGTTGATACACAGGTCCAGGAAACTTATAGAACTCCCTTTAGACAGGATCGGAGAAGAGGATCCCCATGCCACATAATTGTGAAAATGACCAATGTGGAAGCCAAGCAGAGAATCTTAAAGGCAACAAAAACAAAGGGCCTAGTGACATTCAGAGGCAAGCCAATTAGAATCACTCCAGACTTCCCAAACCAAGTCATGAGAGCCAGAAGGGCTTGGAGTAACATATTCCAAACTCTGAAAGAAAACAACTTCCAGCCAAAAATTTCCTACCCAGCAAAACTTTCTATCAAATTAGATGGAGAAATAAGAAGCTTCCATGACAAACAGAAACTGAAGGAATTTTTGTCTTCAAAAGCAGCACTAGAGAAAATACTCAAAGAGATTAACTACAAAGAAGGAATAGGTAACACACACCAGAACCAGAGAAACAAGAGTTTCCATCCAACAGTCAACTAAGATTGGTTATCTGTGGAGATTCATTACTTATGTTAGTCTTTTACCTATCTCTAAATGGTATTGTTTGCCTTTATTGTTGTTAATTTTTAGGATTTCTAGTTGGAATATTAATATACCTTCAGATATAGCATTTGGAAATATTTTATCCCATTCTATTAGTAACTGTTAACTCTGTTTACATTGTCTTTGGATATACAATATTTTTTTTTTATTTTTTAGGGAGTTTGTATACTCTTCTGTTGCCTGTGCCATTGAAATCATATCCAAGAAATCACTGCCAATTTCAGTGTTGTGAGGTTTTATGACCCAGATTTTCTCCTAAAAGTTTATAGTCTTAAGATTTATATTTAGGTCTTTTATCTATTTTGAGTTAATATTTGTATATGGGATTAGGTAAGGGTCCAACTTTATTCTTTTCCATGTAATTATTATGTTTCAACAATATCTAGTTAAAAGATTATTATTTCTACCACCAAATGTTCGTGGAAACCTTGTAAAAAATAACTTGACAATATAGGGAAGAATTTAGCTCTAGGCTTTTATTTAACTCCAATGGTTTATATATCTGCCTTTAGAATAGTACTACACTGTTTCAATTATTGTAGCTTTATATGGTTTGAAATCAGAAAATATATATCTTCTAGCTTTGTTCTTTTTCAAGATCGTTTTGGGTACCTAGAGTCCATATTCCATATTAGGATAGAGTTTTTTTCTGAAAAATAAATATATAAATATATGATAGTTTCACCTAAAAAAATAGAAAAAATATTCTCTGGTAAGAAAGAAAGTAAAAAGAAATATTGAAATGTTATCTTTAAGTCATCAAAAGCTTGGTATCAGACAAATGAAACTGTTATGTGAGATTATCATTTTTAATTTTTGATAAATTGCTATAATACTAGATGTCAACCACTAAGCCAAGCATGGGAGGGAGGGATGGGGAGAGAATGGGGTGGGGATCGGGTGGGGGCTGACTGGGCGATGTGTGCATGTATGTCTACAAAAGTTTGTATCCCACTATGATGTATGAATACAGTGCACCAATAAAAAAAATTAAAAAAATAAAAAAAGTAGGGATTGGCCATTATGTGTGGTATATTTTTTTAAAGACTATTCTAGAAAATGAGTAGTTAAGGATGCTAAGGGCATCATATATTCAATTCTCATGAAAAAATATGTACAAGACTAAATTTTCTAAGGTACCACTTAGAACTCCCTACTTTTATAGCAACACCATGGCTTTGAATTTAAAGCATTTTCCCAAGATCTGTTATTTTAAAGTGATGAAGTTACTGTTTTATCTGAAGAAGGAATGTCATAAAAAGACTTCCTTCTACCTACTGCTTTTAATAATTGGTAAACAGGTCTACAGCCTCCCTATGGCCCAGAACTAGTAGAATGCTCACCTGGGTTACACCTTTCTGTCTTACAGAAAGACAACAAATAATAAAAAACAATGGAGTACAGAGGCAAGAGAGTTTCCCTACTCTTTCCCTCAGTCTATACAGAAGGTATCAGATTTGTGTACAAATTTAGCCTTTTATGAGACAGACTAAAAATATGTCTGGTATTATTGGGTGTTTGTTTTTTTTCAGGGATTAGAGTACTGGGGATCATATTCAGGGCCTTTCATATGTTAGCCCATCCTTATGAGAAATATGTATATCAGGAGAAAACACGAAATTTAATAGCAAGTTAATGGTACCTTGGTTAAGGAAAACGTATGTCTAATTGTTTAGTTTCTGTCTATATGTCAGTGCCCAGGGTGTTTTTAAATGTCAAGGAATTGTCCTCAGGGAAATTTGGTATGGGTGAGAAACAGGTCTTAGTTTTATAAATTTAGAAATGAACAGCTATGAATGGAGAAAAGGAAAGAATCTATAACATTTGACTACATATATGTTCTTACCATGAAAGCTGAGGGGTTCTCAACTTAGTCTTCCCAGTCATCTTTCTACTTTCTGCCTGGGGTTCTTTTCTAATGTCTCAAGAGCCTGATTCACCTAGGGGAAACAACAGTCTGTCCAAGAAATATGGAGGAGTGAACATCACCCAGGTTTTAGTCTTCAACCAAAAGGAAACTTAAAGCAAGAGACAAATGTCCCAGCCTCCCTACCCTTAGGCAGACAATGCTGAGGTATTGAATAGTTCGCCTTCTGTATGTTTCCCAGAAAGTCCTGGTTCTGCTTGTCCAAAAAGGAAGTCATGATGCATCCCTAGGTCTTGGTTCTATCTCCAGAAACACATTCTGAGTTGAGGATTTCTGTAAATGATTAGGGAAGTATTCCCAGGAAAGTATAGTAAGGATATGAGGGAAGCAAAGTAGGAATGAAAAAGAAATAAGCAAAGAATGTGAATTCTAGAATATAAACCTCACTACAGAGTTTGGCTTTCATACTTCTGAGCCAGCCATTAGCTATGAGCCATCCTGAGGCATGAGAATCCATAATATAAACTCCAAGGTACTCTTGGTTCTTGATGTCTTCAGATAAAGCAATTTTAACAGTTCAATGGTACTTTCATAATAAAGGTCACAGGTTTTAGTCATTAAGGATGAAAAACACAAGGAAGCTGGGAGATTGGGCAAACAGAGTCATTATAGAGAATTTAGACAATAACAGTGACATCATCCCCTACATGTTAAATCAGTGTATTCTCAATCCCTCCCCTCTCACTATTCCTTAACACTTACTGCCTAAGATTCCTTCCCAGATAATCATCTTGTATCATGACTTAGATACTGCTTTCATGGAACACAATAAGAACAGCAGCTGTCTACCTTTTAAGAAGGATGACTTTGAGCTCAGCATGTAGGGGGTGATGGGGAAAATGTACTTTGTCAAAAGAGAAAAATATTGTGTGGCATTCTGTTCAGAATAAAGGGCATCAATTCATATTTATATGCCTAAGAAGAACAAATCACAGGCTTTTTTATGTGCAGAACTAGCTTATTCAAAGTTTATTTTTTATGTACCATCTTACTTTTTACTTTGCTACCTACAGAGTAAGATTTCTTGTATAATTAGCATCATGTGACAGCAATTTTCATGGGCAGGAACCCTCCCCCAAAATCAAGCTTTATAAATTTGCTGTATTTATTTTTGGTAATTCTATATCAGTGCCACGTGCTATAGCAAAAGAAGCAGAAAAATTACCATTTTCCTGAATGTACTCCTTGGAGACAGCTAGGCTACTCCAGTGTCCCAACCTTAGTCCTCCCTTTCAAAATCGACACACAAAGATTACTATCAGTTCTTCTGGAAGAGACACTTAACAAACTGGAAGAGAATATATGTAAAACACAGCTGATAAAGACTTGTACCTAGAATACAAAGAACTCTCAAGACTCAACAATAAGACAGTCAAATGTTTAAAAGTAGATGAATGTGAAAAGACATTTAACCTAAGAGATACAGATGACAAAGACATGAAAAGATGTTCAAGATCATGAGTCATTAGATGCAAATTAAAACCACAGTGAGGTACTATACACACTCAGAAGGGCCTAAAGTTTTAAATAATAATAAAGAATAATGCCAAGTGCTGATAAAGATATGAAGTAACTGTAACTTTTCAAATGTCACTCGTGGGACTATAAAATCATAAAGCCACTTCGCAAAAATCAGTTTGAAAGTTTTCCTTTTCTGAGAGCAGCTCACTTCTAACAATTAATTTGTTAATACAGAGGTATAAAGACCCAGCCTTCTTGCTTCAATTTAATACAGTTCTTTTTCATGTGTATATATTTTATTTATTTGTACTGGTGCATTGCAGTCATACATCTTAATGGGGTACAAGATGATAGAGGTTAGTACAGTTCTTAAGGACTATCCCAGCTCCAGAGCATGTCTATAGGATTAGCTAAGTTGCTACACTGCAGTTCAACTTCTCCCTTTGTCTAATCATGTCTGATTCCTCTTCTTCTTCCTAAGGTGTTGACACCAAAGGGTACTACCTAAAAAATTCTGTAAACTATTCTTCCTCTTCAAATCTGCTTCCCAGAAAACCCAATCTATTACAGGTCTCCTGCCCAGTTTCTTCTTTCAAACCCCTGGCATTTTTGTCCAGCATCACATGGGAGAATTTCATATAATAGAGCCAAGGAGAAACTTAGCCTCTTGCTTTTAAAATACAATCTAAGTCTCTGAGAAGCGAAGGAATGGTACTTCAGGGAGTAAATATAGGCTACTGTCCACAGGAATTGAGTTCTCTTTTGGTCTGACAAGGCACTAGTGAATAATTACAATTTATCTTTACTGCAAATGTAGTTTCATACCCAGACTCTTCTAACTTCCTGGATCACTCTGCACAACAAGTTGGGTTCACTGGAAAAGAGACTTAAATTGATATTTGCATGCAGGATGTTTACTAGGACATGCTCCCAGAAGTATATCTGTGGGGAAGAAAGGGAAGCTGGATTTGGAAGATTAAGATAGCAGGTTGTGCTGCAGCCAAAACAAAGGTGAGATAGACAGAATAATGACCATCACCCACTCCCCCGAAGATTTCCACATCCTAATCCTTGGAATCTTTGAATATATTACCTTAGGTGGTAAAAGTTACTTTATAGATATAATTATAAATCTTGAGACAGAAAAGTATAATGGACTATCGAGGTGGGCTCCATGTAATCACAGGATCCTTATAAGGAAGAGAAAGAGGCATTTCCTCTCTGTCAGACAGAAAAGATGGAAAAATGAAAACAGAGGTCAGAGAAAAGGTATAATACTATAGGCTACTGGGTTTTTGTTGTTCTTTTGTTTTGTTGTGTTTTGAGTTTTGAGATGGTATATTGCTATGTTGCCCTGGATGGTCTCAAGATGAAGGGATCTCTTGACTTAGCCTTCTGAGTACTAGGACTCTAGGTATACCATCACACCGAATTTCTGCTGCCAGTTTGTAAGATGAAAGAGGTCACAATTTAAGGATTACAGGCAGTCTCTTGAAGGTAGAAAAGGCAAAGGGATATATTCTTCCCAAGAGCCTCCAGAAAGGATGCAGCCTTGCTGACATTTTTATTTTAGCCCACTAAAATCCATTTCAGATTTCTGACTTCCAGAACCTTAAGATTAAAAATGTATATTGTGTTAAGACACTAATTTTATGGTAGTTGATTCCAATTAGCAATAGGAAACTCATACAAAAGTCCTCAAGGCAATTCCATTAGGCTGTTCTGAAGTTGGAATGGCCCTTCAGAGTTGTCCCAAGCTAGGTGATTGGGCTAAGCATTTATACCCCTAAATAGAACAACTACATTGCATTCAGGCTGCTCCCAAGAAAAGACTATGACTTTGGACAAGGCAGCTTTTTTTTTTTTTTCAGTTAAGGGCAATTCCAATACAGAGCTGATAGTGTTCCCAGGAAATGAGAGAATTAGTTCTGAAGTCCTAAAAGGATGAGGAGATAGACTTAGTGGTATATTGTCTCATCCACTGTATACTCATCCCTTTGTATCTGCAGGTTCCACAGTCACAGTTTCAAACAAACCATGGAACAAAAATATTTGAAAAACAGTTATGTCTGTACTGAACATGTACAGATTTTTCTTGTCATTATCCCCTGAACAAAACAACTATTTACAAAGCATTTACATTGTGTTAAGTATGATAAGTAACTTAGAGATGATTTAAAGTATATAGGACGATGCACATAGGTTATGTTACAGTCAGCATTCTCATCACTGTTACTCAAAAACCTAGATGAAGAAGTTTATTTTCTCACTGTTTTGGAAATTTTGGTCTGTATATATATTTACTCTGTGTTAAGCCAGCTATCAGGCAGAAGCCGGGGCTGGAACTCCTTAAGACATTTGGCAAGGAGGGTAAAGAGCAAATGAACTGGAGAACCAATACTGCAGATGGACAAGCTGAAGACACTTAGTATACCTGGTCAAGCCTTCAGGGACCCTTCCACAGCAACCAAGCCCTGCCTCTAATATGGCTGCCTGTGTACCACATGAGGCCTGAGGGACATTTTAAATCAAAATTTTATCAGGTTATATGTAAATGTTATGCCATTTTATAGAAGAGACTTGAGTATCTGAGGATTTTTATGTGGGGTTGGTTACTGGAACTAATCCCCTTACAGACATTGACTATGGAAATTTTGTGTATTTTTGCCATCCACACCTGTAGCTCATACAGAATTGATATATAGTCCCAATAGGGAAAACAAGTTCATTTAGATGTGCATGCACCAAGCAAATTAAACTCTTATATCCTATGTTCACTTTAACATTCTCACTTTAGCATTCTTAAGCTACAGTTTGGGGGAAAATGAGCAGGGGTTACATTAAAGTGCTATAGGCTTCTCTCAGTTCCCCTTAGTCTCTAAAGTTAAAAATAGCTTCAGAATACAAATTTTCTCAGAAACTATTCAAGAAACAAGATCAATATAATTATTTTGAAACATGTTAAAATGGAAAAAGATACAATTTTAAACTGGGGACCTTAGAAACTAGGAATTAATTTAAAGAAATACATTTCTAAAGATTCAATCTTTGAAGAATTTACCAAATGATGCAATTGTAATTTCACACATGCTGTCAATGTCACTACTTGAAATATTGTGAAAAACTATTTGTGGATATTTAAAGGGGACAAAAAGTGAATTAATTTTAAAATGAAGACTTATATTTTTGGCCACCCTGCATTTCATTACTAAAATAGAGTATCACACACTGGTTGATTATTATAACATGAAAATACAACTATTCCTTGGCATATGCTACTTTCTAATCTAGATATTCACCTTCTATATAGAGTATGGAATACTTCCATTACTTCATGTTCAAACATTAATTGTACCTTGCTTGAACTAAATGAATATTCTGTCCACTTGTCTTTCTGCTTTTTTTCACTAGAATCCATTCTGCACACAGTACTCAGATGACTCTCTGAACCACATCTTTGATTATGCCACACTTTTATTCAAACCCTTTCGGAATCTCCTCAATGTCAGCTGAGTTGTAAAGTCTCCCTGACATTAAAGGTTTTATATATGATATCCCTAAAATGTTGTTCTAGATTTCCCTCCAGCCCTCCCCTGCAACACTACCACATCTATTCTATGATCCAGCCAAAGTAGAATGCTTCCTGCTCTCTAAAAAGTCTGTACTAGCTTGCATTTTCTACTGTTCTTCCTTCAACCAGGAATAGTCTACTCATTCTTGATTGCTTAAATCATATCCAGTTGAAAAAGTATCACCACCATATAAAGTCTTTGTTAATTCAACTAAATGTGATTTTGCCCAACTGTAATTTTCCATACAACTCCTAGCCTAGTTAGGGATCATTTTACTGAAGGTAAAACCTCAAATGGCTTAAATTTAAAAGGGTATTTATCTAAAACATAAGGGGATTTCATAACACCCAAAATTCCTGAGTGGAAGCCACAGTCCGGTGGCACACACTTGTAATTCCAGCATTTAGGAGGCTGAAACCTGAAAATCATGGTTCAAGGACAGCCTCAGCTACTTAGTGAGGCCCTTTGTAACTCAGTGAGACCCCTTTTCAAACTGTTTCAAAATAAAGAATAAAAAATAGGGCTGGGGTATAGCTCAGAGGTATAATGTCCCCGAGTTCCATCCCCAGTACAGTAAAAAAAGAAAAAAATCACCTAGAAAAGGAAAACAGATTTGCTATAAAAATATAATTAGTTCTCAGAAGTTGAACACATGATGGATTAAAAATAAATGGGTACATGTATGCCACTACCATCCTATACTCCATTAGGATGTATGGCTACAATGCACCAATAAAAAATAAAATAAATTAAAAAATAAGTTGGAGCTGGGCACAGTGTTGCACACTTGTAATCCTAGTGACTTAGGCAGCTAAAGGAAAGAGAATTCAAGTTCAAGGCTAGTCTGTGCAGCTTAGCAAAACCTTGTCTCAGAATTTAAAAAAAAGGTCCAGGCCTGATACTTGGAAGTAGAGTACTTGCCTAACATGTGGGGCCTTGGGTTCAATTCCCAGTACCACAATAAATAAATAAATGGATTGAATAGTAGAATGGACATAATTGAAGAAATCATCTGAGTAAATCATTCTGCTTTATCTTTCAGTTCACTAATGAATTCACATCCAAAAATATATGGGAATAGTGAAGACAGTAAATAAAATCAAATATCCAAAATGTTGTATAAGGAATACAAATAACTCTATAGAAAGAAATCAAATAGCAACTCAATTGAAAAATAAGGGACCTAAATAGACATTTCTCAAAAAATATACAGAGCCGGGTGTGGTGGCGCACACTTGTAATCCCTGCGCTTGGAAGGCTGAGACAGGAGGATCGCACGGGTTCAAAGGCAGCCTCAGCTACTTAGTGAGGCTTTCAGCAACTTAGTGAGACCCTGTTTCCAAATAAGATATAAAAAAGGTCTGGGAGTATAGCCCAGAGATAGAAAGCCTCAGGGGTTCCAAACCAGTACCACCAAAAAATAAAAATAAAAAGATATACAGAAATTATCAACATTTATATGAAAAAAATTCTCAAATAACTATTAGGGAAATGCAAAAATGTAAATGAAAACCACAATAAAATACAATCTCATACAAATCAGAACGGCTATTATCAAAAAGATGACAAACAATAAATGTTGGATAGGATGTGGAGAAAATGGTACCCTTGTGTTCTGTTGTTGAGAATGTAGATTAATAGAGCCATTATGGAGAACAGTATGAAGTTCCTTAAAAAACTAAAATAGAATTACAATACAATCCAGCAATCCTGTTTCTGAGTTTTACCCAAAATGTTTTAAAATCAGTATGTGGAAGAGATGTCTTGACTCACATGTTCATTGCTGCACTATTCTCAATAACCAAATTATGGAATCAACCCAAGTATCCATCAACAGATGAACAGACAAGGTATGGTTTAATGTACAGAATGTTCTATTTAACTTTAAAATAAAGAATAAAATTTAGTCATTTGGGATAAAATGGATGAATCTAGAAGCCATTATGCTAAACAAAATAAGCCAGACACATAAAGACAAATACTACAGTTTCTCACTTAAATATGAAATCTAAAACAATGGGACTCAAGTGAGTAGAAAACAGAGGTTACCAGAGGTAATAGTTGTTAACAGAGGCAGAGGGTAGGAGGAATGGGGAGACAATGGTTAAAGAATACAAAGCCTCAATTCAATAAGAGAAATATAGGGATTATTAAGTATTTATTATACAGTATCATGACTAGAATAGAATAATATACCATACATTTCAAAATCACCAAGCAAATTTCATATGACCTTATAAAGAAATACAAGTATTCAAGGTGACCAATATATAAATTATCTTGATTTAATTATTCCACATTATATTCACATATTGTAAGATTACTTTGTACCCTGTGAATATAAACAAATATAATTTATCAATTTGTAATTAAAATAAAAAATCTATTAACAGATGAATGGATTACAAAAATGGGCTATACACACAATGGAATTCTACTCAGCAATCAAGAAAAAATAATGTCATTTTCAGGAAAATTAACATGGAGAACATTATCTTAAATAAGATTAGCCAGTCACAGAAAGAGAAGAGTCATGTTTTCTCTTATATGTGGAAGCTAGGGAGTAATCAGGATACCAGAGAAACTTTAGATAATAAAAGAGAAACTTCATTGGAGCCACAGAGGTGGATTAGGAGAAGGAGGGAGGGAAAGGAGGATCAATGAAGAAATCACTTTGATTGACATTATGTCCATATGTCAGAATACAAATGTCGATCTCAATACCCTGTATGAGGAGGGTGTGGAACAGAGAAGGAGCCAGGGGAAAGCCCAACAAGTACTGTGTACATGTATGTCACTATCATTATTAACTACATTATGATGTAACACTATAATGCACTAATAAAATTATATAAAAGAGAAAATGAAAGCAGATTAAAAAGGGAAGGATACAGATATTGCAATTATAGATGATGTTAGCAAATGTTATTTCATAAGAAAAAAGTTTCATTTTAATAGCGACCACTAGCAAGGATATGATGTATATCTTCCAAAACACTAGAGGTAACATGGGTCAAATGTTGGGGGGAGCCAGGTGTGGTGGCACACGCTTGTAATACCCACACTTGGGAGGCTGAGACAGGAGGATCATGCAGGTTTGAAGCCAGCCTCAGCTGGCTTAAGAAACCCTGTTTCCAAATAAAATATAAAATAGGTCTGGGAGTGTATCCTGGAGGTAAGAAGGCCCCTGGGTTCCATCCCTAGTACCACAAAAAAAGTAGGGGAGGAAGCTGGGAATAGTAGTGTATGCCTGTAATCCAAGTACTTGGGAGGCTGAGACAAGAGGATCTCAGATCCAAGGCCAGCCTTAGCAACTTAGCTAGACCTGTTTCAAAATTTAAAAAAGGGTTGGGGGTATAGCTTGGAGGTAAAATGGGTATCCCTGGGTTCAATCTCCAGTATAGAATAAAGTAGGGGGGAATAGGTGATGCAAAAATATTGATCATGCATTTCCTTTAAGTTTTACCAAAATAATGGGTGGCAAAAATTTTATTTTTGCTTTCATTTGTATTTTCTGCATTGTTACATTACTTTCCATTTCTTATGTTCACTGAATACTCCTATTTCTTCAGTAAATTGTATATAGATGTACTTTGCAAATATTTATTGAACTCTTTGTCTTTCCTGCTCATTTATGCTACTTTATATGTTACAAAGATTAACAATTTATCTGATTAGAAAATATGCTAGGTTCAATCACCAGTACTACAAACACAGAGAAAAAAAGTATGCTAGAAGAAAGTATAGGTGAAGGCTAATGGTATTAAGATCAGAATGTCAGCCAGGAATAGTGGCACACACCTATAATCCTAGCACTTGGGATGCTGAAACAGGAGGATCACAGGTTCACAGCTAATTTCAGCAACTTAGCAAGATCCTCAGCAACTCAGCAAGACTCTGTTTCAAATAAAAATAAATAGGGTTGGGGTGTGGCTCAGAGTTAGAATACCACTGGGTTTAATGCTCAGTACTACAAAAACAAACAAAATATCAGAATATCTTTTTCTTCCTTTCTGATTTTCCCCTTAAAGAGTAAAAAACAGCATGGTACTGGCACAAAAACAAATACATAGACCAATGGAGCAGAATAGAACACTCAGAAAAAAATCCCCAAACTTACAGCCAATTGATTTTTGACAAAGGGGCCAGAAACATACACTGGAAAAAAGATAGCCTGTTCAACAAATGGTGTTGGCAAAACTGGTTATTTATATGCAGAACAATGGAAATAAATCCCACTTTCTCACCCTGCACAAGAGTCAATTCAAGATGGATTAAAGACTTGGAATTTAGACCAGAGATCTTGAGGGTCCTTGAAGAGGGCATAGGTCCAACACTGCAACACATAGGCATAGATGAAAACTTTCTCAACAAGACCCCAAAGGCACAACAAACTAAAAAGTGAATAAATACATGGGACTGCATTAAAATGAAGAGCAAAGGAAACTCTCAAGAACCTCAACTAAAACCCAACAAAATGGGAGAAGATTTTTGCCACCTATTCCTCAGATAGAGGACTAATATCTAGAATATACAGATAACTCAAGAAATTATAGAATATACAGAGAACTCAAGAAATTCAGCACTAAGAAAACAAATAACCCAATCATAAATTGGGCAAGTGAACTAAATAGACACTTAACAAAGAAAGAAATTCAAATGGCCAATAAATGCATGAAAAAATGTTCAATATCATTAGTAATCAGAGAGATGCAAATCAAAATTACTCTGACATTTCACCTAACTCCAACTAGAATGGCAATCATTCAAAACACAAACAACAACAAATGTTGGCGAGAATGTGGAGAAGTGGGAACTCTAAGACATTGTTTGTGGGATTGCAAATTAGTGCAACCACTTTGGATAACAGTATAGGGGATCCTCAGAATAATGGGAACGAACTTAACATATGATCCAGAAATACCACTTCTGGGTATCTACCCAAAAGAAAGGAAACCAAACTACCAAACTAATGCATGTATACCTTATGTTCATAGCTGCACAATTCACCATTGTCACACTATAGAACCAGCCAACATGTCCATCAAGGGATGAATGGATTACAAAATTACGAGATATGTACACAATGGATTTTTTTTTGCAGTACTGGCAATGGAATCCAGAAGCACTGTACTTCTGAGCTACACCCTCAGCCCTATTTTTTATTCTTTATTTTTAAACAGGGTTTCACTGAGTTGCAAAGGGCCTCACTAATTAGCGGAGGCTGTTCATGAACCTGCTATCCTCCTGTCTCAGCCTCCCAAATGCTGGGATTACAAGAGTGCACCACCACACCTGGCTCACAATGGAATTTTACTCAGTCATAAAGAAAAACACACATCATTTACAGGGAAATGGATGGAACTGGAGAACATTATGCTAAGTGATATTAATCAGTTACAAAAAATAAAAATTGGATGTTCTCCCTAATATGAGAAAGCTAGGGAGAATAGGTCATAGAAGGAACGCTAGACAAATAAGGAGATTCTATAGATGAGCAAATAAGGTGACCCAACTGAGAGGATGGGAGGGGGGAAGAGGGTAATTCTCTAATGCTCATGATACACTTTAACAAACATATAAAAGTCAATCACTAAGACAAACATGAAAAGGAGGAAGGGAGAAGGAATGGGGCAGGAACTGGGTAAGGGCTAATTGGGTGATGTGTGCATGTATGCCTCCACCGTCTTGTACCCCATTAAGATGTATGACTACAATAAACCAATAAAAAATAAAATATATATAAATACTTTTTCCAGAAAAAAGAAGAAAACAAAATATCTAGTTACCTAAGAATTTAAAAATTCTACATGGCAATTCTACATAGCAAACAATGAAGCTGATATCATAATAGTAATATGACCACTAGCAATTTGCCAAGAACTATTCCAAGGACTTCGTATAGATTAATTCACTCAATTAACACAACTATTTTATCGGATAATTATTATCATTTTCTTCGTTTTACAAATAAAAAAACTGAAGCACAGAGAAGTGCTTTTGTAAAACCACAAAGTAGATAAAGAGCAAAGAAAGGATTTGAACCTAGGTAGCCTGGCTCCTAGATCCATGCTTTGAAATACTGTGCTATAATTCTGCTCTTTAAAATCTATTTCCCAGCTAGTGAGATATGCTGCATCACTCCATCACCATCTTGATCCTCTCTGTTCAACTACTGAGACAAAAGAGTCTTAATAAAGAAAAAAAATAAACATACGATCCAAAACAGATTTGGGGTCTACAGCAAAAGAAATCCAACAGCTGAACTGCAAGATTCACAACACACAAAGAAAGCAGAAAGTGAGCTGAAGACGCAGGCGGCTGGCCGGGTGGAGTACAGGTGCATGAGCAAGCGCAGGCAGCCGCAGGGCTGCCAGCCCAAACGGGACTTCTGGGTCCTTAACATTCCGAGAGAGGCTCTTAAGTCTGAAAGTGGCCAGAAAGTTCCAATACCTGAAGTTGAGAGCTAACTGGAGCTCCTGAGTGGCACTGTTCACCCACCAAAGGTGGCTCCGCAGACACACCTGGAGATCGGCAGGGACTGGGAAGTGGACCTGCTAACTGCGGGGGCGGAAAGTCAAAAGGATACGGAAGAGCTGCCATAGCTCCAGACCCACAGATTGGACTGTCAGCGTGAATTCAGAGGAGCCACGGGACCCAGCGAGCACACAGTGAGTGAGATAACTGTGAGTACCAGTGTGCGCGGAGAGGGCCATCTCAAACTCAGATATCACAGAAGAGTGCTTAAGGCATGATACCAGCACGGGGCCACAAGGGGACGCTCCAAGAAAATACAAGTCAGTGGCACATTCACCATATATCAGTAACATAGTAGGACTGTTATTTCTTTTATTTTTTATTATTTTTCTATCCTTTTATATATTTTTTATTTTTACAGTTTGGTATTGTTTGTTTTATTTTGTGGGTCTTTGGGTTTGTTTTGGTTTTGGTTTTCTGGGGGGATAAGTTTTTGGGTCCTTTTTTTTACTTATATATGGTGGTTAGAGTTTTGTTTTATTTTAGTTTATTCTCATTCTGTCTATTCTCTTAATCTTTTCTGTTCTCTCTGGGTGGTATTTTTTCTTTCTTTGTCGAAGTTGCTGTCTATACATGATGTATAAAAGTTAGCCTTTGTACCTTATTTTATTTCTTTATCTGATTGTCTTTGCTCCTTTCTCCCACCCCATCTACAGAGTCATCAATTTAGGCTATATACTATCTTCCCTCAAAACTTTCTCTCTGTCCCCTAATTGTATCTCTGTGTTTAATACACAAAATTTCTCACATCTCCATACTTATATATTCCAATAATTACAACAACCTTACTATCTAAACTTCTCCCATTCTCAACCAGATACAACCTTATAATATGTAAATTCTTCCATAACCTAACCATATTTTCTACATTACCTGACTCCTGCACCCATTACCCTAGCTACTCCACCATCACCCAACCCTCATCACTCGAAAAGTACTGCTTACCAGTTGACTTTTCTAAATTCCTAATACTAAGACTGAGCTAAAAATAATACCCACTAACAATGGGAAGACAGCAGAAAAGCAGGCCTGAGAACTTTGAAAATATGAGAACCAGGAATAGTGGAGAAATGACAGAAGTCATGAATACTGACCTACAAGAAATGCAAGAAGGGGAGTTCCAAATCTTGATCTACAATATGATGAAAAAGGATTTAAAACAAGTTTACAGGAGATGAAAGATGAGTTAGAAATACTAAAAAAGAATCAGAAAGAGGTCTAGAATGAAATGAAAGAGTCAATTAATGAAATGAAGTCAGCAATAGAAAGAAATTCTCGAAGATTAGATGAAATGGAAAGTAGAATATCACTGTTAGAAGACAGTTCATCCAAGACCGAAAACACAGTCAACAGTATACAGAAGTCATTACAGCAACAAAACCTAAACATACAGCAAATTTGGGACAACATGAAACGCCCTAATTTAAGGATAAAAGGCATTGAAGAAGGGATAGAGGTACAGACCAGGGGCATCCGTAATCTCTTCACAGAAATAATTTCGGAGAAGTTCCCAAACATGGAACAAGAGATGGATCTTCATGTTCAGGAGACATACAGAACACCATTAAGACAAGATCAAAGAAGGACCTTCCCACACAACATAATAGTCAAAATGACTAACATAGAGGCCAAGGAAAGGATCTTAAAAGCAGTGAGAACAAAAGGTTGGGTGACATACAGAGGCAAAACAATAAGAATCACCTCAGACTATACAACACAGGTTATGAATGTCAGGAGAGACTGGTATGACATGATCCAGACCTTGGAAGAAAATAACTTCCAACCAAAGCTGCTTTATCCAGCAAAACTACTACTTAAAGTTGATGGGGAAATAAAAGTGTTTCAAGATAAACAAAATCTCAAAAAAATTAATGAATTCAAAGCCAACACTAGAGAAAATACTTAAAGAAATAAACCATAAAGAAGAAAAAAGAAGCAGACTTCAGAACTAGAGAAGAGAGGAAAGCAATCAGAGGGGCTTCTAAGTAAGGAAGAAAGAAAAAGCTACCAAACAAATGATAGAACACAAAATGACAGAAAACAAAAATCATATTTCAATAATAACTCTTAACGTCAGAGGACTTAACTCACCAATCAAAAGACATAGACTGGCAATATGGATCAAAAAACATAACCCAAATATATGCTGTTTGCAAGAAACTCACCTAACAGCCAAAGACATTCACAGACTGAAAGTGAAAAGATGGAAAAAGATATACCATGCCACTGGAGAACAAAAAAGGGCAGGGGTATCAATCCTGATATCCAACAAAATAGACTTTAAACTAAGACACATCAGAAGAGACAAATCAGGGCACTTCCTTTTATTAAAAGGAACAATACACCAAGATGATATAATGATAGTAAATGTTTGTGCTCCAAATGTGAATGCAACCACGTTTGTAAAACAAACCCTTAAGGACATCAGATCTCAAATAGACCCAAATACAATAATTCTTGGAGACTTCAATACGCCTCTCACACCACTGGATCGATCTTCAAGGCAAAAGATGAATAAAGACTCTTTACAACTAAAGAAAACTATAAACCAAATGGACCTAATAGACATATAGAGAATATTTCATCCAGAAACTACAGAATACAGATTCTTCTCAGCAGCTCATGGAACCTTCTCCAAAATAGATCACATCCTGGGACACAAAGAAAGCACCAGAAAATTCAAAAGATGTAATACAATTCCTTGCATCCTTTCAGACCATAATAGAATTAAAGTAGAAATCAACAACAGGAAACTCAAAAGAAACTATGCAAATACATGGAGAATGAATGATACACTATTGAATGATGAATGGGTAAGAGCAGAAATTAGGAAAGAAATAAAGAATTTTTTGGAAACAAATGAAAACAGAAACACAACTTACCAAAATCTATGGGACACTATGAAGGCAGTATTAAGAGGAAAGTTTATAGCACTGAGTGCCCACATAAGAAGGACTCAGAATCACCAAGTTCAGATCCTATTGGCACAACTCAAGGACCTAGAAAGACTGCAACAGTCCAATCCCAAAGCCAGCAGAAGACAGAAAATTATTAAAATTCGAGTAGAAATAAATGAAATAGAGAACAACAACAACAACAAAAACAATTCAGAGAATCAAAACAAAAAGCTGGTTCTTTGGAAAGGTTAATAGAATTGATAAACCCCTGGCCAACCTAACCAAAAGAAAAAGAGAATCAATGCAAATTACTAAAATCAGAAATGAAAAAGGAGACATCACCACAGATAGTGAAGAAATTCAAAGTATTACCAGAAACGACTTTAAAAATTTATACTCCAATAGACAAGAAAACATGGAAGAAATCGATAGATTCCTAAACACAGTTAACTACCTAAACTGAACCAAGAGGACATAACAAGCCTAAACCAACCAATAGCAAATAATGAAATAGAAATGGCAATAAAACTTCTTCCATCAAAGAAAAGCCCAGGCCCAGATGGGTTTCCAGCTGAATTCTACAAAACCTTCAGTAAGAACTAATACCAATACTGCATAATTTATTCCAGGAAATTGAAAGTGATGGAACTCTCCCAAATTCCTTCTACGAGGCTAGTATCACATTAATCCCTAAACCAAATAAAGATACATCAGGAAAGGAAAACTACAGACCAATATCTTTAATGAACATAGATGGAAAAATTCTAAACAAAATACTAGCCATACGCATTCAAAACCACATCAAGAGAATAATACACCACGACCAAGTTGGTTTCATCCCAGAAAAACAAGGCTGGTTAAACATATGCATATCAATACATGTCATTCACCACATAAATAGAATCAAGAATAAAAACCACATCATCATAGAAATAGATGCTGAAAAAGCTTTCAACAAAATCCAACACCCATTCATGTTAAAAGCACTACAGAAAATTGGAATTAAAGGAACATACCTCAACACCATTAAGGCAATATACAACAAACCCAAAGCCAACATTATACTGAATGGGTAAAAACAGCAAGAATTTCCCCTAAAATCGGAAACAAGACAAAGATGTCCACTATCACTACTGCTCCTCTATATAGTCCTTGAGACTCTTGCCACAGCAATAAGACAAGAGAAGGAAATCAAAGGAATTCAAATAGAAAGAGAGGAATTAAAATTATCCTTATTTGCAGATGACATGATCCTTTATCTAGAAGACCCTAAGAACTCAACCAAAAGACTTCTGGAGTTAATTAACAAATTCAGCAAAGTTGCAGGATACAAAATCAACCTAAAGAAATCAGTGGCTTTTCTTTACACCAATAATGAATCCACAATGAAGGAAATAAAACAATCAATACCATTCACTGTAACCTCAAAACCAATAAAAATACCTAGGAATAAATCTAACCAAAGATGTAAAAGACCTCTACAACAAAAAGTATGAAACATTAAAGAAAGAAATTGAAGAAGACCTTGGAAGATGGAAAGATCTCTGGTCCTTGTGGATAAGCAGAATAAATATAATCAAAATGGCCATTCTGCCAAAAATAATTTATAGATTCAATGCAATTCCCATTAAAATACCAATGACATTCTTCACAGACCTAGAAAAAGTAATCATGAACTTTATATGGAGAAATAAAAGACCCAGAATAGCCAAAGCAATTCTCAGCAATAAGAATCACACAGGAGGCATCACAATCCCAGACTTCAAACTATACTATAGATCAATAGTAGTAAAAATAGCACAGTACTGGCAAAATAACAGGTACACTGACCAGTGGAACAGAATAGAAGATACAGAAACAAATCCACACACCTACAGTCAATTAATCTTTGACAAAGGGGCCAAACTCATACGCTGGAGAAGACAGCCTTTTCAACAAATGGTGCTGAGAAAACTGGCTATCCATTTGTAGAAAGATGTAATCAAATCCTTACCTCTCACCATGCACAAGAATCAACTCGAGATGGATCAAAGACTTAGAAATTAGACCAGAGACTGTGAAGTTATTAGAGGAAAACATAGGCTCAACACTACAACATATATGCACAGGCAGTAACTTTCTCAACAAAACCTCCAAATCTCAGGAAATTAAAGCAAGAATCAACAAATGGGATAGCATCAAACTAAAAAGCTTCTTCTCGTCAAAGGAAACCATCAAGAACCTAAAGAGGAAGCCTACAGAATGGAAGAAGATCTTTACCAGTCACCACTCCAATAGGGGGCAATATCCAGAATATACAAAGAGCTCAAAAGACTCTGCACTAGCAAAACAAACAACCCAATCAAGAAATGGGCAATCGAATTGAATAGACACTTTACAAAAGAAGAGATACAAATGGCCAATAGATTCATGAAAAGATATTCTTCATCATTAGCCATCAGGGAGATGCAAATCAAAACTACACTGAGATTCCATCTAACCCCAGTCAGATTGGCAAGCAAAAAGAAATCAAACAACAACAAATGCAGGCGAGGATGTGGGGAAAGAGGAACTCTTTTACATTGTTGGTGGGAGTGCAAACTAGTTCAGCTACTATGGAGATCTGTGTGGAGATTCCTTAGAAAACTGGGAATAGAGCCACCATAAGATCCAGCTATACCACTCCTGGGTATTTTTCCAAAGAGGTTGAAAACAGAGAACTACAGCAATATATACATACCTATGTTCGTAGCAGCACAATTTGTAATAGCCAAAATATGGAAGCAACCTAGGTCCCCATCAACAAATAAATAGATTGCAAAGTTATGGGAAATACGCACAATGGAATTCTATTCAGCTATAAAGAAGACAAAATTATGTCATTCTTAAGAAGATAGAAAGTGCTGGAAAACATTATGTTAAGTGAGATCAGCCAAACACAGAAATAGAAGGGACATATGTTTCCTCTAATATGCCCAAACGAGTGAGCACTGGGGATACCAGAGGGAATTCAGATAATGGAAGGGAAATCTCAGCAAAGTTTGAATGAAAAGCTAAGAGAAGAAGGAGGCTGAACTTGATTGATGAGGGGCTACTTCCAAGTAGGTGTAAAAGTATGAATATAGCAACGTTAGCCTGGGTATTAATTGTTGGGAGAGGGGAAGGGAAAACGAGGGGGGGGAGGGCACCAAATACAGATTAAATGTATAACATTTACTTTCAATAAAAAATATATAAAAAATAAAATAAAAAATAGATCACAGCATAATTTTCAGGAGGATGTGGGTGCTCTATATATTTTGACATAAAAGTAAATATGATATGTTTATTAAAAATTTTTAGAGAACAATATGCATTTTATCAATTTATTGGCATTTTAAACTTAATATAGTGAAATGCATCATATATATTGTATGCATATATATGCATCTATATCATATAAAGTGACCATATTATGTAAAAGATTGCTAGATCTCACATTTTGCTATTTTATGTACTCTTTTACTATTTTCACTTGTAATATAAACATACATTTATTTTTTAAATCAAAATAAAATGAAGAGATAAATAATATGTAATAATTATGCATATTTGCATAGATACATAAACCAATCTTACATGAATACACAAAAATGGTCAATAAGAAAATAAATACAGCCAGGCGTGGTGGCACACGCTTGTAATCCCCGCGCTTGGGAGGCGGAGACAGGAGGATCGCGCAGGTTCGAAGCCAGCCGCGCTGGCTTACAAGACCCTGTTTCAAAATATAAAAAAATAGGTCTGGGAGTGTAGCCCGGAGGTAGAACGGCTTCCAGGAACCCCAGTACCACCAAAAAGCATAAATAAATAAAAAAAGAAAAGAAATACATGTTCAACACCATTATTCATTGGATAAATCCAAGTTAAAACTATTCGATACTACTTCATACCTACTAGTATGGATATGAGAAAAAGGCAGACAACCCGGGCGTGGTGGCGCACACTTGTAATCCCAGCATTTGGAAGGCTGAGACAGGAGGATCAGGGTTCGCAGACAGCCTCAGCTACTTAGTGAGGCTTTTAACAACTCAATGAGACCCTGTTTCAAAATAAAAAATAAAAAATAGGGCTGGGGGTGTAGCTCTAAGGTAGAATACTCCTGGGTTCCATCCTCAGTATATTTTTAAAAAATCATAAAATACATTATGGGAACAATGGCAAACTGCAAATGTGAACTGTGGATTTGATAATGTGACAATATTCAAGATCTTGGTTTTTATAAGTATTTACATTATAAAGGCATTTGTTCAATTGGCTCTTAAATGTTTCAGAAAAAATGTTTGCACATTTCTGTGATTGAAAATGTTTATGCATAAATAAATGGTTTTGAGTGTCAAAAAAATCCATTTCCCAAAAATATTTTCCCAGAGAGTAAGAAAATGGGGTGTGAACATATTTTTCACTGACATCTGGGGACCGACCTTGCTTTCTTCTCTGAGATAATGTTCTCTTGGAGGTGCTGAACTCTACTCAAGAACCAGGAGAATTCAATGTTTGTAAAAATTTCCACAAACTGAACTATTAAGATTCTTGGTATATGTGCCACCAGAATAGTTATGTAAGGCACTAGGTTTATAGTGTAGCAACAAACAAGCTGTTTTGTCAATTCTGTACTTTATCAGGGTCCCCTGGTTGCCTGTGACAGTCTTTGTGCCATGTCAAAACTAAGCCATGTTACATCTGTCTCTTTTCTGTGTAATACTTTGTGTCTAACAAGTTCTGAATTCTAGATAAATACATTGAGTATCATAAAAGGTGTGTGTGTGTGTGTGACAGACTAGAAAAAGTAATAAAAAAGAAATAAAAAGCAAGTTCAACATACTCCCGTTCCCACAATCAGAATAAGCTTAAATCCCTTGATCTATGTGAAAAACAAACACAAAATCCTGTTGTGAATCATGAACCCACATTTAATGGGATAAATAATAAATGTAATATCCCGTGCCAATCAGGGTCCCAGCAGGAAACAGATGGTAGAATCAAATTAGGATAATTTAAAGAGGAATTGTTACAGGTAATATCTCCCAGGAAGCAGACTCTATGATAGAGATTAACAAACAATTTTATTGTGCAGAGCTCTGAAGATCTAAACTTGAGGAAGAAAAAGAGGCACAAGGAAAAGATGAGCTGGTAATGTCATCTCAATCAAGATCTCTAACAGGATCCCTAAAGCTGGGGTATTGCTTCAGTTATCCCAGGTTGGGCTGATGAGGCTGGACCTTTATGCATCCTACATTGAGCAGTTGCTAGATGTAGGCCATTCAAGGAAGGGGGGATTAACTTAAGCAAAAAGGCAGCTTCTTCAGCAGAGGTATTTCCTAGAGAAAACAGCTGCCTCCAGGGAAGCTAGTAAAGTCCTCTCATCCTGAAGAAATATTTTGACAATAAAAGCACAGCATCCACTCCAGCGCTTACAAAGGACCTATTTCCAAAAGTACACGTAGGGTAAAGAAATCCAGTTATCAGATAACTTCATTCACAAAAGTGATATGAAGTGTTGTATCTCTTAATTTAGAAACTAAATATGTAAGTGGATAATGGCCAGACCATACTGATAATAGAACTCTTGCCACACAAAGTTTAGCAACCAGCCCAGGAACCCAACCGTGATCTATAAAAAACCAACTCCAGAAGCCAGCCAGGTATCTTTAAGTCGGACCTGTAAAAAGTCAGACTGCTATCTTCTCAGGAAGCCAAATAATAACTAATGTTACAATCAGCTCGAATTGGTTAACACTTGAGTAATAACTAACAGCTTCTCTAATTTTTGTCCCCACACTGAACTAGGACGAGCCAGAAAAAGCCAAATATGCACCCCTAACAGTTGTCCCATGCTGATAGCCTCTAATCAGGGCGTATATGAGGCCATCCCTTTTTTTACAACAGAAAACATTTTCTCTCTTCTACCTGTCTTTGATTCTCTGCCAAAACACAAGTGATGGTAGCTGAACCCCTTGTTATAGCAAACTCTGAATAAATAGCCTCTGTTTGCTCTCCTTTGTGTGTTCTTCATTTATTTCCACTCAAAGAAGATTCCACTGAGAAGATCATAGGGCAAACTGTAAGAAGACAATTTACCTGAGACATCTGGACTCAAAACTGGAATTTCTGAAAGTCATTCAAGAGTTGTCTTTGCTTTACAGAATAAGCATTCAGAATTCAACTTGCTTTTAAGACACATCTAGGTGGACAGAAGGTCCAAAAGAAAGACCAGGTCTGTGACTTGAGTGCATCAAAACAATTAAAGATCTTCTGATACAAAGGAATAAAATACAGTCCAGTTGACAAGTTATACTCTTAGTTATTCCAAACATTTAGATGAGAATACACCCTGGTGTAAGGTATTTTGCAAATGTTCCAAAACTGACATGAACAGTTACCTTTGAAAGCAAAGAGCTTCAGGAATGAAAAAAAAGTTGCTTCTTTAAATATAAAGGGAGGTTTTTTTGTGTTCCCTTCTTCCTACTCTGTATCACTATGTCCATGAAAAACAAACTGAGTAACTTTTGCCTGAACGAGGAATTCTTGTTAAGATCTCCTTGTTCCAGTACATTCCTACTAAGTACTCAACTATCAAGACTACACCCTAGCTTATTAACCCAAATAAGTGATTCACACAGGAAACTGTCAGAATTACAGTGGGAAAGTGGCAATAGTCAGATGAAGGAGAATGGAAATGTTCCACTGAATAATTGAGTAAGTAATTAACTATATAATCTCCAACTAGGCCTAAGTGAAAATAAGTTAGTCCCAGGTAATATCTTTGCAGGCCTTAGTATACCATATTAGCTGGATTTAGCATGGAGTACCTAGATAAGATACTCCAGATGGATTTGGTTGATATGAGAGGGGTTTGGGGGAAGTCTGAGGTTACCTTGAAAATGGCACACAAAGTATGTGTTTGGACTTAGTAAGGAAACATTGATTGGAGAACACAACAGAAGACTTTGAAGAGATCTAACTTTGCCTATGGCTGACTCTTAGTGTGACTAACTCATAATATGGTTATTGGTAGAAGTCGTTATTTTATTTATTTATTTATTTATTTATTTATTTATTGCAGGTTTGGGGATGGGACCCAGGGACATTTGACCTCTGAGCTACACCCTCTGCCATATTTTTTATTCTTTATTTTGAAACAGGGTCTCACTAAGTTGCAGAGGGCCTCACTAATTAGCTGAGGCTGGCCATGAATCACGATCCTCCGATCTCAGCCTCCCAAAAGCTAGGATTACAAGTGTGCACCACCACGCCTGGCTGGTGGAAGTCTTTAGAATGTAGGCATATTATGACTAAATACTTAGGTGACGTAGGAAGAGTAGCCATTAGATATTTTTTAGTGAACCACTACTTCTTATCCAATCAAAACAATCCCTCCTCACCACTAATCATGCCCCCTCACCAGCAGCCCACTATAAACCTATGGTAAATGAAAGGTCTTCAGTGAGGCCAGGCTTTGCTCTCCATGTCTGTGTAATTGTCCATCTTTGCTCTGTGGGTTGCCAATTGGATAAGGCACTTCAATTCCCCAGTAGTCCCCAAAGAGCATGTATGTACTTTCCCAGCTATGCCATTTATAGTGTTCTCTTTTACCTCACTGAGAAAGAAAATGGAGAAACTTTATAAAATGTTTACTAAATACTTATAACAACTTTATGAGCTTCTTGCTCTTTACATGGAAGAAATGTAGAACATGCTACCTCAAAATGTTCCTTTTTATCATAAGGATTATTTTGAGCTAAATGCAATTAAGACACAGGAAGCACACAAGTTATTCCTCTCTCTACTCCTAAAAGCAGAGCATAAACTTCCTTCCTTTTGTGAAGGTGCACCCATTTTCATTTTGAATACCAGAAAGAAGAGAAGGACTCTTAATCACCAGACAACAATGAAATGGTACTAACTGGAGCTTGCACAACAAACCTTACTAAATAATCCTTATCTTCCATTATTGCCCTTTCTTAAAATTGTATAGAAGCTCTCAATATTAACTACTTCTTTGGGTTTTTACTTCTTTTCTGTGAAACTCCTGTGTTCATACATAATAAACATTTTCTCCTGTTAAGGTGTCTTTTGTCAGTTTAATTTGCGGGTTTATGCTAACGAATGTGAGAGGGTAGAGCAGAAATTTTTCCTCTCTTACAACATTAATTTCACTTTACAGAGGGGAACTGAGTCAGAGAGATTGAGGCCAAAATAGCTAGTAGCTAGTGCCAGAATTTGGAAGAAAGCAGTCTGATTCTAGTGCCTATGCTCTTTCTTACCTATTCCAGAGAAACAGAATTCTTTTGTATGGCCCAGTTGTACACAGAGGCCACACTGTATTTAGAATACATACATACTGAGCCTTTGAATACTAGAATCATTCTCAGTAAAGCAACGAACGCTGCAAAGAACACAAGATGGAAGAAACCTAGAATCTACTGCCCCCATAGAAAATTCTCAGTCTGGGACACATGCCCAGTGGTAAAGGATGGGCATAATCTCCTGAAGTGTTTAAATCCCTCTTTGTTGTATATGGTCATAATAAGAAGATGATCAAAGTACAATTTCACAAATTACATGGTTTGTTGCTATTCAAAGAGAATTTTTTCCCTCAGTTTCACAATGCTTAAAGGAGTGGAGAATAATATGAACAAATTTCACAGGGAATTCACTCAGTGGTCAGGTACATTAACCATATAGTGAGTTCCAAAATTATTGAAGTCCATTTGCTCAATTAAGATGAAAGTAGGCCTCTGTGGAAAGTAAAGTCTAATTAAAGTTTGAGATGTATTATTTTTCTCACATTTTGCAAACACTTTCTCAGGAGAAATAGCATCTAACACAGCAGATATCCAAGATAGGACCGGGAAGATCCTTAATTTCTAGAGGGCAATGCCAGTATTGGCAGGTAAGACATAAAAATGTAAAGGCTATCAGAGTGTGGCCTTGTTTCAGCTGGGGCTGGCAGTCTCAGAGAAGTGGCCCACAGTATGGCCTACTATGGCCTCAATCATCAAAATAGCTGTCAAAATCTGTGGTTTATATGTATTTTAAAGTTCCAAATTTGAGGCCAGTAGCTCACCTAGGGGTCTGATCAGGCATCATATGCTAGGGTAGGCAGCACACTCCAAGTTCATATCACAGCAAAACAAGGTACTTGTGTAATACACCACACAAGTAGTTGGAATCATTTTAAAGTTACCTAACACTCTCTTCCACCTCTCTATACTACAAATATACAGGAAAATTCATATATGTTAAATGTTCATGTGAGGTCAGGCCATCATGTGAGAAACACTGCAAGGTGTGTAAATTTCAAACTAACTCCAAAATATAATGACAAAGGGAATACCTCAAGGTTTATACAGATGCTCCCAACTTAGGGTGACTAGACTTAGTTTCCTGACTTTACAATTTTCAAAAGCAATAATATTTAGGAGAAACCATCCTTTAATTTTTTTTGAAACAGTGTCATGCTATGTTATCCAAGGTGGTCTTAAACTCATGGACTCAATCCTCCCACCTCAGCCTCCCATTTAACTGGGACTACAGGCACACTATCATGCCTGACTTCTATTATTCAAAGGCTCAGTATGTATTCTGAAAACAGTGTGGCCCCTGTGTACAACTGGGCCATACAGAAGAATTTTTATCTTTTCCTGAACTGGCAATACACTGTCTGTTCCTCTTCCAATGATGCTAGACAGCAATAGTAAGCCACAGCTCCTAGTCAACCCTCTAATCCCGAGGGTTTAGATCAACACTCTATAGTATGCTGTGTAGCTAAGCTAGGATGTGTGGTACCTTAACTGTATAAAATGCATTTTCAATGTATGATGTTTTTAATTTACAATGGGGTTATCAGCACATAAAGCACTGTAAGCAAATGAAAATCTGTACCTTGGTCAAATTCCCTGTCCATGTATTGCTTCAAGTTAGCTTGTGACTGGGCATCAAGTAATTATAAAATGTTATTCCTTTTTTATTTTATTTTATTTTTAATTTTTTATTGGTGCACTGTATTCATACATCATAGTGGGATACAAAAAAACTTTTGTAGACTTACATGCACATATCGCCAGTCAACCCCCACCCGATCCCCACCCCATTCCCTCCCCATCCCTCCTTCCCATGCTTGGCTTAGTGGTTGACATCTAGTATTATAGCAATTTATCCAAAATTAAAAATGATAATCTCACATAACAGTTTCATTTGTCTGATACCAAGCTTTTGATAACTTAAAGATAACATTTCAATATTTCTTTTTGCTTTCTTTCTTACAAGAGAATATTTTTTCTTCCTTTTTTTAAAGTGAAACTATCATATATTTATATATTTATTTTTCAGAAAAAAATCTAAAAAAATCCTAATATGGAATATGGACTCTGATACCCAAAACAATCTCGAAAAAGAACAAAGTTAGAGGATGTATATTTTCTGATTTCAAACCATATAAAGCTACAATAATTGAAACAGTGTAGTACTGTTCTAAAGGCAGATATATAAACTATTGGAGCTAAATAAAATGTTATTTCTGCTGGTCAACAGAAGACAACCCCAAAGCCTCATGCAATTGAAAAAATATTGACCATTACTTCTAATAAACTCAGCAGGAGAAAGTACAGCCAGAAGAAGAGAGAAACACAAGGATGCTTCCCCCTGGCAAGGCTACTGAGAGAAGAAAGTGCTCTAGGTGTTTCTTCCAACTCTATTTTCTGCCCCCCCCGTTGTATTAATAAGATAGTACTGAAGAGTTTGTGAGCCTTGGATATGGTAGAAATATTTGTATGAACAGAAACTGATATCATATAAATATTCATGGAGCTCCTAGAGGCTTAAAATTGGGTTGTTAAAACTATAGCCCATGTTTTCTTCTTATCCATAAGATACTCCAGGTGGTGAGCATTAGGATAATGTCTGCACCCCTCATTTGGACAGAATCACTTGGCCTCGCATCTTGAGACATAAGCTGTAAACAAAAATGGCAGATGCTGAATGTCCCACCTCATTACCTAATGTCTTCAAACAAAAAGCAATAAACATACTGCTACCGTGAACATATCATGTTTGTTCCACATTAATGGAAACTCTGTTCTAGATATAAGTATTGGATTTCAGACTATTGGCTAATAACAATTCATTAATTAAAAAACAATTGGAACATTCATTTGCAGGTTGGTTACTAAATGGGGAGTCCCAAATAACCCCTTTCAGGCTTCATTGAGCCTGGTATCAAGTGACTCCACAATGACAGGCTTTGGATATATGCATAAATCTCTCTAGCAGAGATGTTTTATAATACCTCTTCATTCCAGGAGCAGTAATGGAGAAAGGCAAATCAGAGGAGAAAAGAGAGAAGGGGAGAGGAATAAGGGCAAACAAGAGAGGGTGAGAAGAAGAGACAAAGAAAAGAGGGAAGAGAAAATAAAGTGAGGTGGGAGTGGGAAGGGAAGAAGAAGAGAAAGAAATGTATTCTGTACTGGATGAGTTGAGATTTTAGGAGAAGACAATAGAATAAAGGTTTTGTCTGCTATTTCTAATGCAAAGAAAATTTGGTTCCCACTGCTAAAGCTGGCTATACACCATAGTGACTGAACACTTTTTCAGAAGAAAACACCCAATAAAATGACTTGAGCAACCAACTCCAAGGGGAGATAAAACATAGAATAAAAGAAATGTTGGAGAAGAGAAGATTTTTATTATTCTAAGAAAGTTTTTATTATTATTGCCATACTACAAGGGACTCACAGGTAGAACAGGGTCCAGAGTGCTGCCGACTTGATTTTAGTTCCATTTATAATCCCGCCTAGAAGCACTAATTGACAGTGGGTGAATTTTATTCAAAAGGGAGAAGAGAAAAGGGAGAGACAGTCATCAAATGCTGTTTACCATTATGGTTCCCACCTGGTATTGAACCAAAGGTTAGAAACAAGGGATAGAACACACAGAAATAAAGGTGGAAAGGTTCCCAAGGTTTCTGGCAGTGCTGCAGTGTAGATGTGACAGAAGCAGGGGACCCAGGAACAGTCACTGAGTGCTACAAAGAAAGTATACTCAGACTCTGCAATTAGCTGTCCTTCAGAGGGTTTTTTCAGGTATCATTTCTTTCAGTATTTCTGTGTAAAATAATAGAATATTTCATTTATTATTTCTTAGAATATTTAGGAAGGGAATCACAAACATAAAGTGGATAAACGAAATTAAAGCTGAGCATTGTAGCTCCACCAGTAGTCCTAGGGTGTGGTAGCTACATCAGTAATCCTAACTATCCAGAAAGTGGAGACAGGAGGATCATTTGAGCCCAAGAGTTCAAGGCCATCCTGGGCAACATAGTGAGGTCTCCTTCTAAAATATATAAAATAAGATTTAGAAGCTTTTTATTAAAATTATAGTCTGAGAACTAAGAGCAGCAACAACATTTGGAAGCTGGTTAGAAACAGGGAATGTGGGCTCTACCCCAAACAGGGTGAAACAGAGTGAATCAGAACCTGCCTCTCTCTTAATACAATCCTGAGGGGTTTCAAATGCAGATGCAAGTTTGAGTAGTCCTGATAAATAGAAAAATTGTATGATAACACATCAAGTACTTTCTTATTGAAAGCCTCAGTTATGTAGTTCTTAGCTGAATATTCCCCTGTACTAACAGGTACAACCCCCATCTTGCAGCTAAGGCAGATATTCCTAATTTACCAATTGACAGTGGAAAACAGAAGCCCTGTCTTGAATTATGAAGCATAAAAATTATTGGGATTGTATCATGGTTTAGCTTTGGTATGTGTACACATAAGCATACACATGCATGTGCCTTTTGCAAGGATTCTCAAGCTATAGAATTCATCAGAATTGTGTAGAGAACTTGCTAAAAAGCAGATTGCTACACCCAGCCTTAGTTTCTGAATAAGTTGGTCTGGAATATGGCCTGAAATTTGCCTTTCTAACTTTAAATACTGATTCTACTAGACAAGGGAACTAACTACTTGACTATAAGACTTTGGGAACTATTGCTTTCTATCATCCCCTCCCTAATATAAAGTCATTGTTCTCTATCCTGTCCCTACAGAATCTTGTGCTTTGCAAGGTGAGAGGAAATAGCTCTATATGGTTGAATATATTAACTACTTAACCTATTACAAGTTGAATATTCCTTTATCAAAGTGCTTGGGACCAGAAATGCTTCAGACTTTTCCTGATTTTGGAATACTTGTACAGATTTTATGGTGTTTATCATTAACTTAAAAACCTAAAATTTTGAATACTCCAAAATCCAATTATTTTGAGCATCATGTTAGTATATGGTTAGATCTTAAAGCATTTTGGATTTCCAAGATAGGAATACTCAATCTGTATATTCCAAAGCATAGAAGTTTTATTTTAAAAGAAACTCCTTTCAGGGCATGGTGGTGCATGCTTGTAATCCCCATGCTTGGGAGGCAGAGACAGGAGGATCTTGTAGGTTTGAAGCCAGCCTTGTTGGCTTAAGAGACCCTGTTTCCAAATAAAAAATATAAAATAGGTCTGGGAGTGTAGCCCGGAGGTAGAAGGGTTCCATGCCCAATACCACCAAAAAAAAAAAAACTCCTAAGAATATTGTCATAAATGATCTAAAACTGATATGTTAAAAGTAAGAATCATGTGTTGGGGATGGAGATGTTACTTGGGGGCAGGCAAAGCCATGCTGCATCCCCCAGGTATCATCATCACCTATATATTTACCTATTTAGGCATCACCAACAGGAACCATAGTCAGCTCCTGTGAATTTTGCCAGAAAGGTGTGAGTTACTCTACTAGGAAGGCCCCTTTATCATAAAATAAAAGGGGAAAAACATACTAAGAAGGGTAGAGAGCTGGGTATGGTGACATGCACTTGTAATCCCAGTACATGGGAGGCTGAAATAGGAGGATTGCAGGTTCACAGTCAGCTTCAGCTACTAAATAAGGTCCTCTGCAACTTAGTGATATCCTGTTTGAAAATAAAGAATAAAAAATAGGTCTGGGGTATAGCTTAGGTAGAATACTCCCAGGTGAGATCCCAAGTTCTGCAAAATAAAAAAGGGAGCTGTCATGCACTATCATAGAGAGTCAAACTGAATTTTTTAACCTTCATCTAAAATGTAAAGCTGTCTTTATTTCAGAGAATATAAAGAGCATTAGAGACAGAAAGTCAAACAAGACATAACTGCCAGATACAACTATGAAATTACAAGATATTTTGAGTACTGAAGCATAGGTTAAAAACAAGTACTACATCATAGTTAAGAACCACAGAAAGAGAAGAGTTGAGGGTACCTCAACCCAGAGATTAGGAGGGTTTCTTGGAATTGGATATGGCTAAATTGATTATTAAATAATGATCAAGAGATATCTTTAGATTACTGGTGCATGCCTGTAATCCCAGTAGTTGAGAGGCTGAGACAGGAGCCAGTTTCAACTTAGCAAGGTTCTCAGCAATGTAGTGAGACAGTTTTCAAGTGAAAAATAAGGCTGGGGGTGTATCTTAGAAAAGAAATGCTCCTGGTTCAACTCCCTATACCACACACAAAAAGAGCTACCTTTAAGCAAGGGAGTAACATGATACATGGGCTTAATAGAACTATTACATTGGCAACTTGGTGGAAAAAGCTTTGGAATAGTCAAAAAGTGGGAATGGGAAATAGAGAAATGGTTATGGAAGTCTATAAAGACCTAAAATGGAAAATAGGAGTAGGGAAAGGGAGAAACTGACCATCAGAAACTGTTAAGAAAACAAAAGCAGGCCAGGCATGGTAGTAGTACACACCTGTAATCCCAGTAACTCAGGAGGCTGAGGTAAGAGGATTTTGAGTTCAAGGTCATCCTATCAGATTATGGTAATTTTAGCAATGCATTACCTTTATATAGAGTAATGATTCTCAAGGGTGACAAACAGCAGTGTGACCACAACCCATGTAGCTCTGGCCTTCCAGAGAGAGAACTCCTACTTCAGTGCTCTACTACCACCACCAAAACTTCATCTTCTCTTCCAATTAATCCTTTAAAATTGACCACAATGTCATTTAATTTTTATTCCCAACCATTCCAATTGAATAGAATTCCTTATGGGCCATGCCACTTTTATGTGACTCCTTACCATTTTCTCTGGCCCCACTTCTACCCCTATGTAACAATTTCTACTAGCAGCCCCATTACAGATCTGATTGGTATCTAAGTTCCTGGAGAAGCATCTTTGTACACTAACTATCCTAGCCAAAACAGCCTGAGTATTTTTACTTGTATATTTGCTTATTATCTCTGCTTGTCTACTCATGCTCTTCTCTCAATAGAGTCATGCTTGTCTTTCTGAATCAAGGCTTTTAGCTGCCAGGTAAATTTGGATCCCATCTGCTGCAGGAACTTCCATACCTGGCAGTTATATGCCATTAGAGCATTTCCATTTAGACCATGGAGTGTCTCAATACCCACTTTTTGGCCTATACCAGATGCCTCTGGTACCCTAGTCCTAATTCCTAGGCTGACCTCTTATTTTACTCAAAGTTATGATGGAAGTTTTTGTAGAGATACATATGGCCTTCATTTTGCCACACCTCTTTTAGATTTTTGTCCTAGGATCTTCTTCAATATATCAGCAATTTGCCCTGCCTACACATAACTATAGTTCAAAAGTATTGGAAAGTAATGTCCCTAGGGAAGATTACCAAATAATAGGGGACACAGAGTGATAGGTAAACAGATAAAAGTTTTAACCTGATGAAATTCAGACCCTGTTTCTCACAGCAATTATCTTAATTACATATCCTTATATTGAGTTTTCCACTTTCTCTATCTCACTTTCCCATTCCCGTTTCATGAAATAATCTCTCAAATAAACTACCTGCACTCAAATCCTTATTGAAGTTTGGGTAACCCCAAGGCAGAGTCTAAGCTAGTCATGTAACACATTTCATTTTCTCTCCAATACTTACAGAAAATGCCAAACACTATACAGGCTGAGCATCCCTAAGCCAAAATTTCAAAATCCAAAACATTTTAAGCACCAATACAATGTCCAAATTGGAAAAGTCCACGTGTGACCTTATAAAGGGTTATAGTCAAAACATAGATATACTGAAAATATCACATAAAAGCATCCTCAAATCCATGCATGGTGATGAACACCTGTAATCCCAGTACTTGGGAGGCTAAGACAGAAGGATTGCAGGTTTGAGAACCACCTCAGCAAGTAATGAGACTCTAATCAATCTAGCAAGACCTTGTTTCCAAATAAAAATAAAATAGGCCTGGGGGTGGAGCTCAGAGGTAGAATGCCACTGGGTTCAATTCCCAGAATCAAAATATCCTCAAGCTATGTGTATAGGAAGCATAAATGGATTCACTATTTGTTTAGACTTTGGTTCCATCTCCAAAATATCTCATTAAATGTGCACAATTATTCCAAAATTTAAAAACTATTGGAATATGTAATATTTCTGGTCCAAATCACTATTACTAAGGAATACTCAATCTGTGTAATATTTAGGAGGAAGAAAGGAGAAATAGAGATATCATCAAGGTAGAGGTAATAAAAGTAGTATTAATAAGCTGGGCATGGTGGCACATACTTGTAATCCTAGTACTTAAGAGGCTGAGGCAGGAGGACTGCAGATTTGTAGCCAGCCTCAGCTACTTACGAGATCCTTAGAAACTTAAGTCAGACCCTGTTTCCAAAGTAAAAAGAATAAAATAGGGCTGGGGTAAAACTCAAATGTAGAATGCCCCTGGGTTCAATCCCCAAAGAAAGAGAGAGGGGGCAGGGAAATAATGCTATTAGATACAACAAGGAATTATATAAGCAGACAAAAATTCTGAGGCCCATGTTGTCAGCATTCTTTAAATTAAAGCACCAATCTTTCAGGGGACCACATATGCAAACTTAGCACTCTTAGGGAAAGTCATATGGGGGTTGGTATGCTATCAAGTTGCTCAACATTCTAGCCTTTAGATTAAAATGAAATGGTGCCTTCAGAGTAGTGCAATACAGAGATTCTGACATGGAGAAGTAATTTCATTGAGATCCAATAGTTTTATTGTAAAAAATAACTTCCATTTTTGGACAGAAACAGTGGGGTGGAAAAAAGGGGACAGGGTTTATATATGTTTGGAAAGGAGTTAAATGAGCACTAAAAAGCAGTTGACATATTAATTGATCCTTAGTGCCTTCTTCAAGAAACTGTAAAAACCCAGCATGGAGACAGGTAGAACATAGAATATATAGATCCACCATTAGCAGATATTGTTGGTGCCTGGCCTATATCCTTCTATGGTTACTGTGGTGGCTTTAAAATATGTCCATAAATTGTTTCAAACACCTAATTTCAAAATGTGAAGACCAATAAAATTTCCCTGTGTTATTAGAATTAGTGTGGGCTGGAATTAGTGATTTGCTTCTTACAAAAATAAAATTAATCAGAATTAGATTATAGTGTGTGACTGCTAAGACTAGGTCATAAAAGGCACTGTGGCTTCCTCCTTGGTCTCTCTCTTAGAGTGCTCATTCAGAAGCCAGTTTCCATGTATTTAGAATACTCAAATAGTCCTAATCAGAGGCCTACATAGCAAGGACATGAGGCCTATTGCTAATAGCCAGCAAAGAATTAAAGCCAACTCCTATGTATGATAGCCATCTTGTAAGTGGATCTTCCAGCACTAGTCAAGCCTTCAAATGACTGATGCCTAGCTGATATTTTGTATGCTATTTCATGACAAACCTTGAGCCAAACCACCTAGCTGAACTATAGTTCCTGATTCACAGAAATAGCAGCTTGGAACCAGTATTTATTATCTCACAAAATATGAGGACTTTTTTTGCAGCAACAGATAATATATTCTCTATGGTAATGCATGCAAACTAAACAGCTACCAACTAAAGTCACCTATACCCCTGTGCCTGATAACTTTTTTTGGCTACTAGAACCCACTTATTTGGCATGCAGGGGAAGACCAGAAGTCAACATACACAAAAGCTGACCTCAATGACTAAACATCCTAGCCTCCTCACCCATAAATATAAAAGACCATCTTCCAGAGGTCCCCCAGATAACTGAGTCTCAGATGCTCACTGATAAGTAACCTACTCATTCCTGCATACTTTATTAGCTTCCATTCTATGTTCATCATTTCCACTTCCCTACTTATGACTAGTGGATCATCTCCCAAACAAAGTAGTGGTAGTTAATTATTGCCTCAGGGTCTACTTCTGGGAAACCAATAGGTAACTGATTCCCAATTACTATGGCCTAAATGTGTCCTCCAAATGTTCATAGACTGGAATTTAATCCCCAAATTCATGTGTTACTTATATTTGGAGCTGGTGCTTTTGGGAGATCATTAGGATTAGATGAGATCATGAGTGGTAGGGTCCTAATGATGGTATCAGTGGCTTTATAAAGAGGAAGATACCAGAGTTGGCACATTTGTTATCTCATCATGTGAGATCCTGTGTCAAGTTATGATGAAGAAATAAGGCTCTCACCAGACACCAGCACCATACTCTTGGACCTCCCAGCCTCGAGAACCATAAGCCCCCAATTTTTTATTCTTTATTAACTACCCAGTCTCAGATATTTTGCTATAGCCACAGAAAATGCACTAGGACACAATCCTTTCTATTGACATATGATAAAATTATAAGAGAAAAAAAATTGTATTGTAAAGAATAAAGGGAAAAAGTAAGATAAAAATTACTATTCTTGATCACATAATAACATCGGGTAGAAACAATTCTACAGGTCACTGCTAAAGATCAGGATTAGAAGTGAATAAAAAGGACTAATGCCATAGAAGCTATGGCTGCTTCACTGCCAGTCTGATACAGTGGAGATATGTAGTTTGAGGGTACTGACCTTAAAGAAAGTGGCTCTGGGAAAACCCTTCTTTTGATAAATATGCTACCCTCCCCCACTCTATTTGGTTTAAATGGGTGGTTGTCTGTAACCAGATTTTTTTAACTGGAATTAAGAAAATATAGTCTATTAGAAGCTCCAGGATGCACGTCTATGTACCTCCCCAGCTTTACCAATAGAGAAGTTATGAGCCTTGTAAAGAAAGGTTGCCTGAGAAAATAAAGCTGAAACCAAGAAGCAGAGAAGAAAGGTAAAGAGTGAGGATCCAATGGCATTTCAACCTGTGATTCCAATTATTCCTCAGTCTGGCCCCATCACAGATTACTTACACAAGCCAATAAATTCCACATTTGCCTCATCAAAATTTGGGTTACAAGCAAAGGAAACCTAACATGCAAATACTGATTAATACATTTTATTTTAATAATCCTGAAATAATCTGACATTTTTTTGAACCTCCAGCTCCTGAACTGGTCTTAATCAGACTGATTAGGCTTAATTTAAAGGTCAACTTTCACATAAAAGAGAAGTAGGATGTACCAAAAAAAATGTCAGGTGCTTTACAAAGAGGATTTGAAAAACTGTCATTTCTCCCTCATAATAATCTTTCAGTGATATTCTCATATCATATGTCAGGAAACCAAAGCTAAAGGAAGTTAGGAAAGATTTTCCAAAGGTTACCTAACTAGTAGTGATAGAGTTATAGATGGTCTTGAAGCATTATGCTAAAAAAGGAGAAAGGCCCAGACCCTCATCTTCCCCAAGCTATCTTTTTTTCAAACTCTGATTACTAAGACTCTGTAAGTCATATTTAGCACCCTGTAGTTGCATTTTACATTTATATATTCCCCCAAAATGAACCCATCCTGCACTCACACAAAGGTTAAATTACATGTATCAGCCATAGAGGTATACCTCTCAGATCTTCCTCCAAGAAAAAGCTCATCATTCAGGCATAGGAAATACAGTTAGCTAGCTGGGTGAGGTGACACATGCCTGTAATCCCAATCCTTCCAGGCTGAGATAGGAGGATTACATATTTAAGGACAATGCACAGTAACTTAACTAGACCTTGTTTCAAAATTTAAAAGGGGGTTGGGGATGTAGGTCAGAGGTAGAGGGCCTCTGGAGTTCAATCCCTAGTACCACACGCAGAAAAAAGAAATACAGTTAGCTGAAAGCTTCCAGCTCTGGAGGTAAGGCTTCCCAAGAAGCCTCAGATAATTAATGAACACAGCAGGACTCCTAGAGCCTGGTCATTTACTTCCAAAGTGGGATTCCTCTAATGAACTCTCTTATTTGGGGCTTTTCACTGCGTTGGTCAAGACTTCATCATATGTGCATCGTAGCCTGAGTCTTGCTTCTTTCCAGCTTTCCTCCCAGATCAGGCCAGTATCATGGTCTAAATCTTTTTCCTATCTAATCCTTGTCTGTCTATTGCCCCTTTTGCAGGTATCTAACCCCTAACATACCACTTACATTTCTGAGTCCATCTCAGCATGTTTCTTAGAGGACCCAACTAACACACTATACAGTGAATGGCAGAGCTAGAGACAGAAGGTTCAAGGTAAAACCATTTTTTGCAAGACATATTTTCCTAGATAAGGCAGCTATGATAAAGCTATGTAATTCTAGTTCAGTAAAGCAGATTGTGCTTAATATGCCAAATGGCTTCTCTTAGCTGGAGGAAGCACCTCCCTGAGACCTGTCAGGCACTAGGATTTATGGGACCATTTCCATCTTAGTGATCCAGCCCCTCTTTATGAGTATGATTACTTTGCAGCTCTGCCATAGGTATTTACCATCAGGGCCATTATAGCCCACTGAGTCATCCAGGAGAGAAATCCAAGTTGATAATTAACATCCTGAGGAAGGTAATTGAGAAACACTTAAGCATGGGGCTATAACTTCTGGCTCAGTGTCAGTAAGGACAACCTGTAGGGCATATCATACTTAATGAGTCAGTAGCTACCTAAGATGATTATAAAACCCCAAAGCATATTACTTTTATCAGTATATGCAGGAGCTGCAGATTATGTCCTTTTGACCTATTTTGTGCTTTTATTCTCAGCTAAATAATAACCATCCAGGAGTGGAGGAAACAAATGATTCTTCTGCTTATTAAGGAATTTTGGGTGTCCATGGTATGTTCTTATAAATAAAAAACTTGCAGAGCAGGAGCTTTTTTCCTTTGCTTCATGAGTTAATTTTCTGTTTTGGTTATGAAGATGATTCTCCTTCTTACTTTGAAGTTACTTAAAAGTAGTGGACAAACACACATCACAGTCCACAGACAGAGCATGCATTGATAATGAAAAAGGACTACATTAGGTTTAACCTTGTAAAGAAAAACAGCACCCTGCAAGTAAAGGGGGAAATACATTTAGAACCAAGGCACCTATCTACCCAACACTGGTAGAGTCTTCCTAAATGGCTGGGATAGATTCAAATACTAATGGCTTAAATGTAACTGTCAGTTACTCCCAGAAGGATATTATTTCATCTCTACTCAATTCTCAACATATTCTCTTCTTAACCTCTATGCTGTCATACATGTTCTGTATTCACATATATAGAAAATGGATGACTTTTTACCATAATAATCCATAATAGTATAAGCTTAGGTCCTCTGGTAAGTTGACACTGAGCATGAGTAAGGAGTACAACAATTAAGTTGGAGAGAAATACCTGTGAAAACTGAATGGGAAGAAAGCAGGTTAGATATATAGAAAGACATCAAAATGAAAGAATGCTTATGCAAGAAAAGAAGGAAGGAAGCAGAATCTGGCAGGCAGATCTTCGGGATACAGTGCATATGTGACAAATTTGGCCAATACAGTGGGTAGCACTGAAGCATAGGTTGTTCATTATCAGAAGCAGCTATCCCCTAGTGTACCCCACTATGCCCAGTTTCAGTCATTGTCTTGGAGCTGTCCAAGAAGAATATGGCTTAACTTAAATGTGACAATTGGTTTCAAATGCTGCAGTTTGAGGCTGCTAGCTAACAGCCCTACTCACCACTCCATTGATAAGCTAGTTCTTTATGACGGGAGATCCAAGCAGCACGCCTCTGTGGCCACCATTATAACCTAGTCTGTCGGGACTATTATACAAAGAGCAAGGTATTATTTTGTAGTCACATTACATGTTCTTCACAGATTAAGTATCGTTCTATTTTGTCCTCAAGTTTAGAATCCAAGCTAAGAAAACAGCTATCTACACTGTCAGTAGATATGGTAAAAGGGTAAATCTAGTAGGTTTCATGCTAACATGAACTCAGGATGTGCTGACCAAGATGGATCACATAGTCCTACTCAAACAAGAAGGGGCAGGAAGTCTGATCTCACAAAGTACTTAGAAAATGGAAAGAAACTGAAACAAGCTACACCAATGACTACAACAGTAAACAAATTGGTGAATTCCTCAGTCTCCTTTATATTCTATCCAAACAATAAGGGAACAATCTGTGGGGGTCCTAATAAGATCAAATGTTTATTTGTTTTTTAAAAAAAACTGATAACAAGTAATCATTTCTCTACGAATTCTTTCCATTTGTAGAAGTGGAGAAATTTAATCTCAATTTTTTATAAGAAAAAATAAAACATGTTCTTTTGATTGAGTGCAAGACAAATACGAGCTTAGTGTTTGGGAGAAGGAATATTGGAGCTCTAATTTTTTGAAGAGTTGGAACAGAAATACTCAGACCCCCCCCCCGTCCATTTCTAGTAGTTATTGGAACTAAGTTTTCTGATAAAGTGATGGGTAATTCTGTTAGGAACCTTTTACAAGGGAAGAAAACGAGACCAAAAAATATTTCCTGCGATTCAAAGTTACTGAACCCAATTTTAGTGGCTGAAGGTATTTCTGGCTGATGCCTAATATGGAAAAGATAGCAACACCTTAATAATGAAACTTTCTTGAAAGTAGAAAGATGCTGGATCAGGATGCTGTTTCTAAAACAAGATTTATGCTGCCCAAAGAGACTATGGCTCTGGGTTTCTGAAAAGGCCAACTGAAGAACTGCACCAAAGCCCCTCCCTTGTCATGCAATTTAACCCCAGAGAAGTAACTGTGAGTGGAGATACTAACAAAACCTTGTAGGTAAAGAACTGTGGGTTTTTTTTTTTTTGGTGGTATTGGGGTTCCTGGAAAACCTTCTACCTCCGGGCTACACTCCCAGACCCAATTTTATACTTTTTTTATTTGGAAACAGAGTTTCTTAAGCCAGCACAGCTGGCTTCAAACCTGCGCAATCCTCCTGTCTCTGCCTCCCAAGCGCGGAGATTATAAGCGTGCACCACCATGCCTGGCAAGAACTGTAATTTAAAGACCTAGGCAAGTCTTGGATAAACCATACTTATGGGTAACACAGCAATTGCTAGTACCGAATCAAAAATAACATGTCAAAAATCATTACAGGTCACTTGATACCGAATTAATTGTATGGCAAGACAAAGGGGATGCCCCCCTCTCCTTCAAGTTCCAAGAAAGTTCATTGCTTTTCTACTTCTCAAGGTATGTCAATGTGGACCCTTAGAATAGGCTAAACCACTATTTTTGTGCCTATTACAAAGAAAGGAATCTAGAGAGAAAGACTGAGCTCCCCAACTTGAATGAAGTGAAAAGGGTTGACACACAGGGTATTATAGCTTGAGAAATTATTTTTTCCTTGAATCTAATATTCAGAAAACATTAATAAATAAAGCCATATTTAATGTCCAGAAAAATCCCCAAGGAAATTTTTCTCTAATTTGTTTTTATATGACCTGTCCTAGTTCCTAGTAATCTGCTGTAGTTTGGATGCTAAATGTCTTCCAAAAGTCCATGTGCTAAAGCCTTGATTCCCAGAGTGCTGCTATTGGAAGCGGTAGAAACTTTGAGAGGTAGGAACTTGGGGGTAATATAAGTAAGCATCAGCCAGTGGAGGTTGGACTTAAAGACTGAATAGTAGGCCATGTTAATACCCAAAATCATTCCTCTTCCAGTCAAGATAGGCAGTGTTATTAGAAAGAATAGGTGACACAATCTAGTTTACCCCGAGGAGCTATTTTTCCACAAGACTTCCTAGTGTCTCACTGAAATAAAAACTCTAACTCCTAGCTCCACTGAGAAGAGGCATGAAGCTCACATGGAGACTACTACTACACATACAGAGATCACTGCCACAGTTTTAATGTGGTTTGCCCCTGTAAAAACTTATATGGAGTCTTAATTCCCCAATGTAACAGTATTAAGGCAGTGAAGCCTTGAAGAGGCATTTGGGGTTATGAGAAATCTACCCTCATGATTAAGTCAACTGTTTTTCCTGAGAGACTGGGTTAGTTCTCTTGTCACTGGATTAGGTCTCACAGAACTGGATTAGTGACCGACCATGAGATCAGGTTATTTTACCGCAAGTTTGGCTTCACAGCTCACTTTCTATTGCTTATTCTCTTTCTAGGTGACTGCTTTATTTTCATATGTTCTTTGTGTATGTGTATGTGGTACTGGGGATTGAACCCTGGAGCACCCTACCACTGAGATACACCCCCAATCTTTTTTACTTTTTATTTTAAGAAAGGGTCTCACTAAGCTGCCAACTCTGTCCTCGATCCTGTAATCATCCTGTCTCAGTCTTCCAAGTACTGTGATTATAGGCATGTACTACTATGCCTGGCTTCCTCACATGTTTTTGCCATGTGATATTATCTACCATGAGACCCTCAATAGAAACTTATTCTGATACCAGGCTCTTGGAACCCCCAACCCCTGAGTTAAATACACTTCTTTTTAAATTTCCTAGCCTTGGGTATATTTTGTTAGAGCAACACAAAATGAACTAAGATGCCCATGTAGACTCATGTTTAGTGAAATGTAGTGGCTAGACAATGAGCGTGAAGACCAAGGGGCAAATGACATCAGGGGTCAGATGTCTCTACTTCTCTCTGGCATTTAGACTACATCTTCATCATCTGTTATATGTATGGCACTAATCTCTTGTGACTACAAAAGTCAAGAAGCAATGATGTGGGGCAATACATTCTCTCTCTATCTCTCTCTCTCTCTCTCTCTCTCTCTCTCTCTCTCTCTCTCTCTCCCTCTCCCTCTCTCTCTTCCCCCCATGTGGTGTGGGGTGTGTGTGTGTTTGTGTGTGTGTGTGTGTGTGTGTGTGTGTATGTGTGTGTTGAGGAGCAATATATCGAAAGATTGAAAGTGCAGGTACTAATTGGAAACTAGCAAGCATTATGGAAAGTACACTGACACATGTGGCATTAGGAAGCAGGTATTTTTCTTACTGGATGCTATAAAATTCAGAAAAAAAAAACTGCAAAGAGGCAGAGTGAAAGAAAACTTGGGTTATTATTTTAGAAACTGATTTTGAAAAGAATATTAAAAACAGCTTGTTACTGGAAGATACAGCTGACCTCACAAATAAGCAGATGCATCTCTACCACCAGGAGACAGTTTTAGAAAGGATTTCCCCTTGTTAGCTCAAGTTTATTCTTATCCCTAAGCACAAACTGCCTAGGGGATTTGGACACAGACTGATTGCAGAATTGCATATGTTGAGAGCCAGAGTAGCATAATAGTATGGAACGCAGACTTTGGAACCCTGTGTTGAAAAACCATGGATGTGGCATTTAACTAGCTGTGTGCCAGTGAATTTTTTACTTAACCTCTCTAAGTTTCATTATCCATATTCAACAGACAAAGTAAAAATGCCTAATTTGCCCAACCATGATAAGAATTCCCTGGCAATATGCGAAATGTGCTTAGTACAGTTCCTGAAACATAATTATGCAAAAGATGTTTGCTTTAAACATTTTGTTATCTCATTTTAAGATTATATGGCACAGCCGAAATCAGAAATATAATATTTAGGTCTTTAAACTCAGATATTAACTTGCTTTGAAATTTTGTTCTAACAAATAATATTACCTTAAAGCGTTTCCCTCTCCCCACCTCCCAGCCCCACAGTTAGGTTGCCTTATTTGCTCCTCTATAGGATCTCTTTTTTCACCTGGAGTTCCTCCTATGACCCCATTCACCCAAGCTTTCACATATTAGGGAAAGCATCCAATTAATCGCATGATGTACTTATTCGTATCGAAGTCAACCACTAAACCAAGCATGGGAGGGAGGGATGGGGAGGGAGTGAGATGGGGACTGGGTGAGGGCTGGCTGGGTGACGTGTGTATTTACACCTACACAAGATTTTTTACCCCATTATGGTATATAAATACAATACACCAATAAAACAATTAAATCTAAAAAGAATAATATTACCTAAGTGTAGTGGTACACCCTATAATCCAAGTGCTTTGGAGGCTGGGGCAGGAGGATCACAGGTTCAAAGTCAGCCTTACCAACTTAGAAAAATAAAAAAATAAAAATAAAAAGACTATGTGTGTAGCTCAGAGGTATAACACCCCTGGGTTATACTCATAGTACCACAAGAAAACAGAACAATATTGTTCGTTTAAGTATATTTTTACAAGTTGTTTACACAAATGCACAGTTTAGGGAATGGAAAGATGGTTTCCACCACTTTTCTAGGTTCTTTGGCTCAGCAAAGAATTAAATTGGCATAACAGATTAACAGAAGAAAAAATATTTAATTATATATGTATCCATGGGATCCCCACAAAATATGAAACTCTGAAGAATGGCTGGTAGATCAAAGTTTATTGCATCCTGAGCTACAGCAAAGAAAAGGACCTGGGAGCTTGGGGGAATGTGAAAGAGGTACACAAGTAATAAGAAGATGAGAGGAAATGTATGATGTTGTGTTATAATACAGATAAAAGTCTCTTGGGTAATAAAAGTTGTTTGGAGTAGCCCTCTTCCTGAAACAAATATTTTTACCAATACAAATTTTGTTTACAAATGAAAATTTCTTTTTAAAAAGGACAGCTTTTTAGAGTAACCCTTGCATCTACAGTTTGTAAGAATAACCAGCCCAAAATATGCCAAAGAAGTATATTTAGGCGTGGCATATTCTCATATCCTACAGTTATATTTTGTGGTAGTGATCTCAGTCCAATGGCAGAAATCCATAATTGTTTTACCTACCATGATTAAGCCCTACCATATTGAATATTACAAAAAAAAAAAAAACAAATTCTGGCAAAGCAGGACTCTAAGATTATGGTACAGTGCTGTCATCTGGTGGTAGGAAATCCTGGAACTTGGAATTGAAGTTCTCTCATTTATTGCTTCTGGAAGAGAATATGTCAGTACCCATCATAAGCTTTTTGTTGGTCTGCTATGTTTTACATCTCTTTTCAGTTCTAAAATATAAATCAGTTTTAGGCTTTTTTAAAGAAAAATCAAGTTCAAATGATTTACCAAAATATGAAATGCTGTATGTCTCACCTAAAAACTAACTAAATAAAAACTAAACAATACCATTTTATAACTAACAGATTACTCAGTGTTTAAAACATAAAATACTAACTGGTGACAAAAATATGGAAATATAGGAACTACTGCTATCCAAAAAATAATGCTGTTGCTCATGTTGCAAAGGTTGTTTTGCTCTTTCAGTAGAAATTTAGCAGTGCCTAGCCAAAGTAAATATGCATGTGACCTATAGTTCAGCAATTCTAATTCAGGGACTGTACCCTACACTTCCCTGTGCTCAAGGACATGTATTACAAAGATAAAAGTAATATAGGCTATGGAATAATTAATATATAGCATCATTATTTGTAATATCAGAAAGAATTTGGAAAGGTTTCAAATGTTCGGCAAAATGAAGATGGTTAATTTTTCATATACATAAACCTAAAAGCATAAAGCAATAACACAATAAACTGGATCTACATTTATCTACATTTATCAACAGAAATAACACTTGAAAAGAGTGAAAAACACACACTTCAGAATAGCATACTACATGATGCTATTTATGTGAACATTAAAAACACAAAAAAATAGTATATACTATTTCTTAGAAAACTAAACATTTAATAAAATATCAAATTATAAATGGAACTGACACTGGAGACAGGAACTTATGACACCTGGCATTTATAGTTATTTCTGGTTAAGGATTAGGGAGTGGGAAAAGACACATTCCATACATTGTAAGAGTAGGGAGTAGGGGAAGCCTTTTAAGTAACAGATTGTGAATGGAAGCCAAGGAGTTTATCCACCATTTTATGCCCTGTTCTAGTTCTTGTCTTTCTCAAAAAGAATCCCACCAACTTCAAGACAGTGGTTGTCTATGTAAAGAAAGAAAAGAGAATTTAATTAAGAAGTTAATACCTGTAGTGTTTCATGTGTTTTAGGGATGTTGTGTTATGTATGTATGTTTGTTTGTTTGTTTGTTTGTTTGTTTGTTTTAGTACTGGGGATGAATCCAGAGGCATACTACCCCAAAGCTACACCACCAGAGACTTTGTTGAAAATATGAAGCAGAATGTCACTAAGTTAGTGCACACTGGCCTCAAGCCTGCAATCCTCCTGTCTTAATCTCCCAAATCCTGGGATTACAGACATGTACTGCCATGCCAGTCTTGCAGTGTTTCATTTCTTAAAATTAATTTCCCGAGTTTTATGTAGACTTTTATTAATTGTATTCTCTATTTTTATGTGTACTTGTATCCACACATTGGAATAGTGTTCAACCACAAGAAAGAATAAAATTCTGATACATGCTACAATATGGACAAACCATGAGGACATGCTTCAAGTCAGTTACATAAAAGGACAAATATTATATGATTTCACTTATGAGATACATAGAATAGGTGAATATATTCAGACACAAAGTCAAAAGAGGTCACCAGGGTCTAAGGACAGGTAGTATAGGAAGATTCTGTCTGGGATTATGAGAAAGTTTTAAAGATGAACTGTGGTAATGTTAGCACAACAATGTATTTAATACCACAGAATCATTCACTTAAAAGTGGTTAAAATTGTAAGTTTTGTGTTCTGTATATTTACTGTAAGAATAAACTAATAAATCCATAATCCAGGGATGAAGATGTAGCTCAGTAATAGAGCATGTGTCTACCATGAAAGAGGTCCTGGGTTCCATTCCCAGCACTACAAAGACAAAAAAATAGAATTTAGTTTCTATCCCCTGGGCAACCACTCAGATGTGACAGAGAAGTATGTCACATCCATAGCAACCCTTGCACTTGTAGTACAGAAGTCAGTGGAAAGGCAAGGAGATGGCTGTAGCTTGGTATTTAGTTAGAGCTGTTGTAATAGAATGAAGCCAAAGTGTAGGATTTGATAACGGAAAATAATTTTATACAATATTTTATACTGCATTTTGACTGTTACCTGTCATATGGGGTTAGGTATTGAATTCTTTATTACCTATGGTATCATATTGACACTGAAAAAGTTCCAAATTTGGAGCATTTCAGTTCAGATTAAGGATGTTCAACCTGTACTAGATATTCTTGACCTCTGACCAATAGGAGACTAGAGCCAGTTGGGCCTGCATTTGAGCAATCTCTGTCTCTCTCTGTCTCTGTCTCTGTCTCTGTCTCTCTCTCTCTCTCTTTCACACACACACACAGACACACAGACACACACACACACACACACACACACACACACACACACACCACTTACCATGCCACAGGGGAGGTACAACTTCCATAAACATACTGAGGAGTCTGGGCTGCAGGGACAGGACACCAGAAGGTGGCAGCAAAAGACCATCTAGAGAAAAAGTCCTCTGCCAGATGCCCAGTAAAAGAGAAGGAAGACCTAAGTTCACTTTGACTGCTAGGTACCCACCTGGGTTCTGGACTGAGCCTAGAAACACCGTGCTTGAGGCCAGGAGACATACAAAAGGTACAAAATAACCAAGAGTCAATAATTCCAGAAAGGGTACTTCCAAAAGTGAGAGGAAGACTGGGAAAGATTCAGGTGAAACTATCCAGTTAAACTCACTGAACAATTCTTATTTTCTATGGTCCATGGACCCAAAGCTGGGTAAAGCAATGATTTACCCTGAGAGAGTAAAGCCAGATACACACCCACAAAGAAAAGCACAAGGAAGGTGAAGGCCCAAGGTTTTGGGGATGACTCCTGCATTGGTGTTTTGCTTTGACGTTCTACTCCTTACTGATTTTTGCCCTGAAAGGCTGATCTGTGTAATCTTGAAGCCAGAGGACAAAGGAGACTGTGAATATGGTGTAGAGATCAGAAGGAATGAGGTAGTTACACTTGGGCTTATTTCTATTACTCCTTCCCTGAAAAGTTGTCTTTGTCTGGCCTTGTTGAAGAAAGCCCCTGACCCTGCCAAGGGACATGCTCTATGGAATTATTTCATATTCTCATTTCTAGCAACCACTTCTCCCCTCCATCACCTCTGACCTAGTGGTGGTATTAGCAGCTTGCTAGTCTTGGTTTCCTGCACTATTTTATGTAGCCTTCTTCACCATGCCTATACTTTAATTAAACCCATTGCAAATAACCCTTTCCTCAGTGATCCTAGTTGTTGTATGCCACTCGTTTTCTGTTGCAACCCTGCCTGAAACACCACCTAGCTGAACCATGTTTGTCCTCTAAGCTCAGCTAAAGATGTGAAATATCCAGACCGAATAATTTTTGAGTAATTCATTACCACCAAAAAATAAATTATAAGACTAGCCATGGAATTTCAGTTGAAGCTAAAAGGAGGGTAACATGAGACATGAGACTTTCTTGACATGGCGCCAGCATCTTGAATACTGTCTCATCAAGAAAGGTAGTTCTTGAAATGCATTGATTAGTGTAATGTTTAAGAATCTTGAATAAAGTTTCTACCTAATGTGGGGCATTGAGACAGAGGTTAAGGCAGAAAATTTGCAATGTAGAAACCAGTTGGGGGAAATTTACCACAATCTAAGCAAGAGATGCAAAAGATGAGAATTAGAATTAATTCTCTCTCTCTCTCTCTCTCTCTCTCTCTCTGATGAATATTTGCTATATAAAAATCAATAGAACTAGACACTGAGATAATTAGGGGTATCAAGGTAGGAATATAAACTACCAGATGTTGAGAAGTTACAAAATTGAAACTATTAACTTAATAGGTAAAGGAAAGCATGCCAGTAAAGAAATGCACTGATGTGTTCACTGAGAGGAAAATATAAAGGTTTTGAAAGGGGAGCTTGGAATGGTTCTGCTAATTAAAGATTTAAAACTAGCACTCTGGATAGAATAAATCTTTAAGTCTGACAAGGTTGGTTTATTCAATTCCTATCATTTATTGCTTAAGAACATTAGTTACACTGGGCGTGGTGGCACAGGGTTTTAATCCCCGCACTTGGGAGGTGGAGACAGGAGGATCACGCAGGTTCGAAGCCAGCCGTGCTGGCATAAGAGATCCTGTTTCCAAATAAAAATATAAAAAAATAGGTCTGGAAGTGTAGCCCAGAAGTAGAAGGGTTTCCAGGAACCCCAGTACCACCAAAAAAAAAAAAAAAAAAGAACATTAGTTAGGTTCAGTGAGAGTCTAGATTACCAGGAGCACTCAAAAAGCATGATCTTACCAGTTTCAGCTGGTTAGAGTCAGGTATAGTGATATAACATTTACTTTTGCTATGTCCTCAGTAAGTGCCCTGTAAATAAAACATCTCCCCCTGCAGGTGCTAGGACTAGGGCTGAGGGACACGGAGTTCATTAAAGAAATAAAGATCCTCTCAGGTTACTAGCTTGAATGAGAAATGGGATAGGGATATAATTAACTGTGATCTTGACACAAGAACATGTTAGGGATGGGGGACAGGAAAGGAGACAGAAAATTTGGATATCTGGGCCATAGTGAATGTGAAGCAACAGTGGGATGACCAGTCTGCAGTACAGAGCTCTACATACAGTTCTAGGAATAGTTTATATTTGAAGAAGTATCACTCAAAAAGAGCATGGAAGGGGAAAAAAGGAGAGTGAAGGCAGAAAGCAGTAGGCAAAGAGATATTTCGAGGTTAGTTTTATGTGTCAACTTGGCTAAGCCACAATGCCAGATATTGCTGAAACATTATGCTGTATATGTCTCTGAAGGTGTTTTTGAATGAGATTAATATTTAAATGTGTGGACTCTGGTTAAAGCACACTGTCCTTTTAAGATAGTGGCCCTAATTCAATCAGTTGAAGGCCTTAATAAAACAAAGCATGGTCTCCCCCAAAAGAGGAAGAATTCTGCCAGCCCAATGGTCTTTAGACTTTGAACTATAGATTTTAGACATGCCAGCCTCAATAACCGCATGAGCCCATTAACTTAAATCTGTACATATGCAAACATCTCTTTGGATCAGTTTCTCTGGAGAATCCTAATTAAGACATATATCCCTCGGGTATTAATATTTAAAGTGGAAAAATAATCTTATTCAGATGGAATACAACCATTCTTGTGAGGAACAGGGAGCCTTTGCAGCAGGAAAGCCAAACTTCAGCCATTTGCCCTCACCCCGTTATCCTGCCCTTTTATCCTAGAAAGGAAGAACCCGTTTTCTCTTGCTAACAGTTTTGACTCTAGTAATATAGATGCCAGATGATGACTTTGGTGGCAGAAATATTAGGACTCTTTTGAAGAAGAAAAATAAACTTTTCCCCAAAGATTTGATTAAAGAAAACAGGGAAAGCTTCTCCACATCTGATCCGTGCAAAAATAAAGCCTAGTTCAGGGCTCTGTCCTGCTGAGAGATTTTGCCATCTCAGGACTGTTTGTGTCACAGGGAACCCTGAAATGCCTTCCACCAAAGGGCACTTCTTTCCAAACTCTAACATACAAATAAATTACCTGAAGACCTTGTTAGAAAGAAGGTTCTGGTTCTGCAGGTCCAGAATGGGGCCTGAGAATTTACATTTCTAGCATGCTCTCAGGGAATGCCTGTGTTGTCAATCCATGGACCCCAGTTTGGTAGCAAGGTCCTAATGGGCAAATTACTCATGCCTGACCAACATCTGTTTAAAAATTAGGGTAGACTTCTAAAAAGTTAGAATGTCCCATTGGGCCTTATAAAGTCTGTTGGCTAAATATCACTGTTCCCTTGGTGGCAGTTGTCTTCTAAGAACACATTTACATTAGAGAATCTTGCAGTAAGAGTAGCTAGTTGAGGACTAGATTCCTGCTCATCAGGAGAGAGAAGGTGAGATGAGAAGGTCTATCAGCAGCTGTCTGTGTCTTGTCTTCTTGAAATACTTGTTATAGTTTTGAAACTAGCTACACTGGATTTCTAACCCTCTTCACCCTGCACTGTGGGATTGTTCTCAGACAGGGACTTTGCAGAAATAAAGCAAACTTATTGTGAAAAATTAGCAAGTAGCATTTTTGGTAAATTCCATCACCTTGACTCTCCATTTTGCTTTCCATTGGTATCAAAGCTGAGAGTAGTAGCAGTAGTCCCGTAACCATTATCCAATTACATTTCTTTATCTTGATAACCAGTCTACTCTAGCAGCAACAGTCTGTCTGAGCCTTAGCCTGTACCCCTTGTCCCATTAATATATCAGATCCAACTTCTATTATAGATTAATTCACTTTTCTAATATACAGCCCTGCTTACTGCTTGTGAGATGATAGGAGCTTGGAGACTGTGTGTCCTGAACTCACCTCCAGAGAAAGGTGCTGTTATGCTTAATATAACTGAATGTGCCATGTGATGTGCCCCAGGAAAGGAACCCACTCCCCTACATTCTATATTTTTATAAGAAAGTCAGGAGGTGAAAGGAAGTATCCAATCAGTCTTGTGTCAACTAAAAGTCCTTGAAGTCCTTGAGCTGACATAGAGTAAGAATTTTATGGCAAAAGGAACATTCTTCTCTCAAATGTTATGCATGCAGGGGAGTCCACATAACCATGGTGGAAACAGCTGGGGATACTGCAGCATTTTCTGGGAAACAAGCTTGCGACTAGGCTACCCAAGGAAAGAAGCTATGAAGACCATTCACTAAACAAATGGGTTTTTTTCTCCTCTGAAAAGTATTTTAAGAGGTTCACAGAGGAGATCTAATCTCTGTAGGCATGCTTAATTCCTACGGGGGAGGGGTCAAGTGATAAAATTAAGAAAAAAGAAAAGAAAAAGATTCACTGAGAAAGTCAACACTTGTCAGGTACTGGCTCCAGGCATCGGACATACATGAGAAGGGAATATTATTTTCTGGGAACTGAGGATTGAACTCAAGGGCATTGTAGGTCTAAGCTAGACCCCCAGCCATATTATATTTCTTTATTTGGAAACGGCCTCACTAAGTTTCAGAGGGCCTTGATAAGTTACTGAGGCTGTCCTTGAATCTGAAATCCTTCTGCCTCAGCCTTCCAAATACTGGGATTACAAGCAGGTGCCACCACACCCAGCTTGGAGAAGAGAATCTTAGTTCTATGCATTGAAAACCAATTCAGTAGTCACTTAAGGCTTTAGAGGTATTATAAAGACAAGTATAAGGACTCAGAATCTGACACAGGAAAGCACAGGAGCTATTAAAGTCCAGTCTAATCCTATATGAAAAGGCACAAATGGGCTCTAAACAGGAGAGAATGCTACTCCCTACTAAATCACCACAGGAGAAGGCAGGCTAACTGGTTTTCTTTCTTTTATTTATTTATTTATTTATTTATTTATTTATTTATTTATTTTTTGGTGGTGGTACTGGGACTTCAGGAAGCCCTTTTACCTCCGGGCTACACTCCCAGACCTATTTTGTACTTTTTTATTTTTGGAAACAGGGTCTCTTAAGCCAGCGGGGCTGGTTCCAAACCAGCGCGATCCTCCTGTCTGGGCCTCCCAAGCGCGGGGATTACAAGCGTGCGCCACCACGCCCGGCCTTCTTTTACTTTTTAAAGTTTTTTAGTTGATTGTTCATAACACCTTTATTTGTAACAGGCAAAAACTAGAAATCACCAAATTATCCTACAGTACAATATAATGTTATTCAGCAATAAAAGAAACAATTGATACGATAGTGTATATGAACCTCAATATATAGTCCTATATAATTTCATCACATTAGTAGAGTTATGCACCACCTTAGAAACCAAGACACTGAGCTACTTCACTAAACAAAGATTTCCCTGATGTGACACCCACTCCACTCCCCTGACTACCATGATGGCCTATTAATGTCTAATTTGTTCTCCAACTCTATATTTGGCAGCTGTAACATGTTATGTAATTTAATATTTTGAAATTGGATTTGCCACCTAGAAAAATACCTGGTTTTCTTTTTTAATAACAGAAGTAAAAAGTTGATAAATTTGTAGTGGCATCCACTAGCAGCTACTCAGGAGGCTGCGCCAGGTAGATGCCTTGAGCCCAAGAGTTCACGGCCAGCCTGTACAACATAGTGAGTTTCTGGTTCAAAAAAGTACTAAAAGTAAAGCACGTATAATTTCTGAAATGAAAGATAATTTGTTAGTTTTCCTCTGGTATTCTTTTTAGGGGTTTTATTTTCTCTTTTTTAAAAAACTGGGATCATGATATACAACAATATCATACAGTATATCTTAGTCATTTATAAATGTCTGGATATTCCCTTCCTTTATGCCATAGCTGTGACATCAATACTATTCCTTTCAGAACTGACTTGAGGTGCTGTGGGTGTAGTGCAGTGATAGAGCACTTGTCTAGTATATATGAGGCTCTGGGTTTGAGCTACAGCACCAAAATGATTGGCTTGAATTGTATGATTTTCTTTTCTTCTTCCCTTCACTTTGCAATTGTTTAAATTTATCTTTTTTTGTGGTACTGAGGATGAAACCTGGGGGCATTATATCTCTAAGCTACACCATCAGCCCTTATTTATATTCTTTTTATTTTCGAAACAGGGTCTCACTAAGTTGCAGAGGGTCTCACTAAATAGCTGAGGCTATCCGCGAACCATGATCCTCCAGTCTCACCCTCCCAAATGCTGGGATTACAAGCATGCGCCACCATATCCAGCTCAACTTTATCTTCAAGCATATGTATGCATAATTTCCAATGGAACAGGGCAAATCTTGCATGTATACTGAATGGACAACTTCGGATAGTTTGGATATATTCAAATATATGTCATATTTATCTTGAATTCAGAAGCCATGGTTACAAGTCTCACAACACAGTAAAATAGACTTTTCTTTTTTCCCCATTTTCTACTGAGAAAAAAGATTAAAATCATTGAAACCTATATCTTGCTTTCCACAAAAATCTTTTTTCATATTTAGTTTTCAATATCATAGTATTAGGTATGGTCTCTTGAAATTTCTCTTTAGTAGAAGTGTTACAGTCCTCTGGATAAAGGCTGTGAAACAAGGTCACTGGAAAGGAAAAAGTGCCCTGGAAGAAGGTACTGCACCTCTGAAAAAAGGCTCTAATCTAGTAGTAAAAATGACAATAATGGAGGCCACAGCAGCATTGCGCAGAACATCTAGTTGTTCGGCAGGGGGCAGTGTTGACCAGAAACCCCAATAAGGGTATCAACTAGAGGCAGAAGTTGTTTCATGGAAGCAGGAAAAACTAGATACCTCAGCCATGGGACTGGTGGCCCCGCTTGGAAAATTTGTCCACAAGTGTCTTTTTGCCTTGTCTTTTCATTTCCTCACTTTCCCACCCTATCACTAGTTATTTAGGTTCTATAATAGAACAGTAAAACTAGAAATACTGTTTTCAACATAATGAAAATTTAATGTTTTATCATATAGGAATGGCTCCAGAATTTTGGTCAGGGTAATTTTCTTTTGGATATGACATCATAAGCCCAAGCAATAAAAGAAATAATAGATAAACAGGATTGTATCAAACTAAAAGGTTTCTGTACAGCAAAGTAAACAAAATGAAAAAAGTTATCTACTGAGAGGTAGAACACATTAAGCCTTGTATTTGATAAGTGGTTAATGTTTAAAATATATAAGGAACTCAATTTAATAACAAGAAAATAAGTGGCCCAATTAAAAGAATAAAAATATTTGTGTGCATGTATTTTTCTAACACTCTGTACCCCAAGATGATATAAAATTACAATGCACATGTTAAAAAAGAAAATGAGAAAAGAAAAAAAAACAAAGAATCTAGACATTTCTCTAAAGACAACATATTAATAGTCAATAGGTATATGAAAAAGAAAATGCAAATTAAAACCACATAGAATTCACACACCTGTGAGAATAGCTCTTATTATTGTAGTGATGGTGGTGGTACTGGAGATTGAACCCAAGGTTGTTCTACCTCTGAACTACACCCCCAGCTTTTTTTCCATTTTTTATTTTAATTTTATTTTTATTTATTTATTTGTGTGTGTGTGTGTGTGTGTGTGTGTGTGTGTGTGTGTGTGTTGCTGGGGATGGAACCCAGGGGCTTTCTACCTCCAGGCTACACTTACAGAACTATTTTACTTGGAAACAGGGTCTCACTAAGTTGCTGAGAGTCTCACTAATTAGTGGAGGCTGGCTTTGAACCTATGCAATCCTTCTGTCTCAGCCTCCCAGGTACTGGGATTACAAGCAGTGCTACCATGCCTGCTCTATTTTTTATTTTTAAACAGGATCTCACTAAGTTTCTGAGAGCCTGGTTAAGTTTGCCTCAAACCAGAGATCATCCTGTCTCAGCCTCCCAAGTACTGGGATTTCAGGCAGCTACCACACCTAGTTAGAATGGCCATTATTCAAAAAACAAAAGATACATGTTGGTTAAGATGTCAAGAAATAGTATATCTGTGTATACTGTTAGCAGGAAGGTAAATTCATACAAACACTATAGAAAATGGTATGGAAATTCCTCAAAAAACTAAATGAAATACCATATGACCTAGTAGTACTACTTCTTTGATTCATATACAAGGAAACTGAAATCACTATATCAAAGATATATCTGCACACTTGTGTGGAGGAGCTGGCAGCTGTGGTACTGTGATACCGAGACCTTTAAGAAGAAACTGTGGATTGTTGTGAAGTTGACAACTACAGATCATCAGTGAAAGTGATCAGCATTTCATCCCACATTCGACAGGAACCAGTCAGAATAGACAATCCAGCAGCTGAATCCATCTCTTCTAGTAGTGATCCAGAGTAGCACCCATTAACAATGTAAGTCAACAAACCATTCTAGTGAAAGAAGTCAGCCATGCCCAGCCACAGGCACTCATGTGTCAAGAAAAGACCTGAGACCTTGTAAACCACCCCGTCTCGAGGTGGAACATACTATTGGGCACAAAAGAATTAGTAGATAGCACCTAGAGACAGACAGAGGAAACTGTAGTCCACAGTTCTGTAAGCTTTTCAGAGTATCTGTAAGATCTTCAGAGAAATAATTTCAGAGAATTTTCCTAACATAGAAAAAGACTTGGACATTCATGTGCAGAAGACATACAGAATACCATTAAGATAAAAAAAAAGACCACCCCACACAAGATAATAATCAAAATGGCTAACATAGAAGTGAAGGAAATAACCTTCAAAGCAGTGATAACAGAAGAATGGGTGAAATTCAGGGGCAAAACAATAAAAATCACTCCAGACTTCACAACCCAAGTCATTTATGTGAGGAGGAACTGGTACTCCAGTCCCTGGAAGAAAACAACTTCCAAATAAGACTGCAATATCCAGTAAAGATATAATTCAAAATTAAAGAAATAAAAATATTCTATGACAAGCAGAAATTTAAAATATTCATAACTACCAAGCCAGTACTAGAGAAAATACTTAATACATTTTAAAGAAAAAAGAAGTAAATTCCAGAACCAGAGAGAAGTGAATTCCACAAGGTGGGCAACTAAGCAAAGAATAAATAACACTACACTAAACAGAATATAGAACACAAAATGAAAGGAAACAAAAATCATATTTAAATAATAATACTGAACATCAAAAGGCTTACCTCCCCAATTAAAAGACATAGACTGGCAATGTGAATTTAAAAAAAAAAAACATAATACAACAATATGCTGTTTGCAAGAAACTCACCTTACATCCAAATAGTTCCATAGGCTAAAGGTCAAAGAATGGAAAAATATACACCATAGAAATAGAGACCAAAAACAAGCAGGGGAAGTAATGCTGAGATCTGATAAAAAAAGACTTTGAACTAAAACACCTCAGAAGCAAAAGTGGGGCACTTCTACTGGTAAAAGGAACAATCCAGGAAGAAGATATACTGATAGCAAACATTTACACCCCAAATGTGGGAGTACCCACATTTGTAAACAAACTCTTTGGGACATCAGGTCTCAAATAGACCCAAATAAAATAATACTGGGAGACTTGAACACACCACTGACACCACTAGATCGATCTTTCAGACAAACGATGAGTAAATAACTCTTCAGACCTAAAGAACATTATAAACTAAATGAACCTAATAGACATATACAGACTATTGCAACTAGCAACAGCTGCATATAAATTATTCTGAGCTTCCCATGGAACCTTCAAAAGAGACCACATCCTGGGCCACAAAGCAAGCAACAGCAAATTCAAAAGATGTAACATAATTCCCTGCATCTTTTCAGACCACAGTGGAATCAAAGTGAAAATCAACAACAGGAAGATCAAAAGAAATTACATAAATACATAGATACTAAATGATACACTACTGAATGAGGAATGGATCAGAAAAGAAATAAGAGGAAAAAATAAAAATTATTGATCTAGGTGTAGTGGCGCAAGCTTGTAATCCCAGTATTTGGGAGGCCGAGACAGAAAAATTAGGGTTTGAAGCCAGCCTCAGCTACTTAGTGAGGCCCTCCTCAACTAAGTGAGACCTTGTTTCAAAATAAAACAAATTAAAAATAGAGCTGAGGGTGTAGCTCAGAGATAGTGTCCCTGAATTAAATCCCCCACCCAAAAGAGACCTGGAAGTTAGACCAGAATCTATGAATCTGTTAAAGGAGGACATAGGTTCAAAATTTCAACATATAGACACAGGTAAAAACTTCAACAAGACTCCCAAAGCTCAGGAAATGAAGAAAATAATAAGTGGGATGGCATCAAACTAAATAATTTATGTTCATCAAAGGAAATCATCAAGAGTCAAAAGAGAAAACCTACAGAATGGGAAAAGATCTTTTTACCAGCTATCCCTCTGACAGAAAACTAATATCTAGAATTACAAAGAACTTAAAAGATTTTACACTAGAAAAACAGCATATTCTTTTTTATCTGGCTTCTTTCACTTGGCACATTTGAAATTGAAATTCAAAATCAGTAATTCATTCTCAGTCACAAAAAGTAAAAAAATTTGATGCTCTCCCTAATATGCAGAAGCTAGGAAGAAAAGTAAAACAAATAACCCTATCATGAAATGGGCAACTGGCCAGGTGTGGTGGCACACAATTGTAATCCCAGTAGTTGGGAGGCTGAGACAGGAGGATCTGGGTTCTCAGCAAGCCTCAGCTACTTAGTGAGGCACTCTGCAACTCAGTGAGAACCTGTTTCACAAAAGAAGAGATACAAATGAACAATTAATACATGAAAAAATGTTCAACATCATTAGCAATCAGGAAGATGCATATAAAAAATATACTGAGACTCCATCTAATCCCTATCCAAATGGCAATCATCAGGAAGTCAAACAAAAAATGTTAGTGATGATGTAAGGAAATTAGAACTCTTCTATATTGTTAGTGGTATTGCAAACTAGTTCAGCCACCATGAAAATCAGTATAGAGAGTCCTCAGAAAACTTGGAATGGACCCACCACATAATCTGGCTATAGCACACCTGGGTGTCTTTCCAAAGGGGTTGAAACCAGAGAACTATAGTAATGTATGCATACCATGTTCAAAGCAGCACAATTCACAATAGCCAAACTATGGAATCTACCTAAGTGTCCATCAGCTGATGAATGGATTACAAAATTATGGGAAATACACACAATGGAATTCTACTCAGCAATAAAGAAAAACAATATTACATCATTTGCAAGAAGATGTGGAAGGACCTGGAGAACATTATATTATGTGGATTAGCCAATCACAAAAAGTGAAGGGTCATATGTTTTCTCTAATATATGCAGGATAGGAATTAATTGGGATACAAAGGAACTCCAATGGAGGAAAACCCTTGGTGGAGCCTGGGAGGAGATCTAAGGGTAGTAGATGAGGAAGACTGAGGTTCATTAGTGAAAATACTACCATCAAATATGTGTGTATACATGTTTATAAACCAATGTCAGTCTGAGTACTCTTGTCATTTGAGACAGGATGGATGAACTTGAAGAACATTATGCTAAGTGAAATAAGCCCAGAATAGAAAGAAAAATGCTGCATGACCTCTCTAAAATGCAAAACATGAAAAAGTTAAACTCATAAAAGTATAAAAGAGTTACAAGAGGAGGATCATAGACTCAAGGACAGCTTCATCAACTGAGTAAGACCTTGTTTCAAAATAAAAAATATAAAAGGGGCCAGGCATGATGGCATACACATGTAATCCCAGTACTTGGGAGGTTTACACAGGAGGATCACAAGTTTGAGGACAACCTCAATGACTTAGCAAGACTTTCAGCAACTTAGTGAGACCCTATTGGGGGGAGAGGGAATGGGGTGGGAATTAGTTAAGGGCTAACTGGGTGATGGGTGTATGTATGCCTCTACCATCTTGTATCCCATTAAAATGTATGACTACGTCATTGATCCATCTTGAGTTGATTCCTGTGCATGGTGAGATATAGGGGTTTAGTTCCATCTTTCTACAAATGGATAGCCAGTTCTCCCAGCACCATTTGTTGAAAAGACTGTCTTTTCTCCAGCATATGAGTTTGGCCCCTTTGTCAAAGATTAATTGACTAAAGATGTGTGGATTTGTTTCTGTATCTTCTATTCTAACCCACTGGTCAGTATATCTGTTATTGTGCCAGTACCATGCTGTTTTTACTACTATTGCTCTATAGTATAATTTGAAGTCTGGGATTGTGATGCCTCCTGCATGTTTCTTATCGCTGAGAATTACTTTGGCTATTCTGGGTTTTTTCTTTCTCCATATAAAGTTCATGATTGAGTTTTCTAGGTCTATGAAGAATGTCGCTGGTATTTTAATGGGAATTGCATTGAATCTATAGATCAGTTTTGGCAGGATGGCCATTTTGATTATATTTATTCTGCCTATCCATGAGCATGGGAGATCTTTCCATCTTCCAAGGTCTTCTTCAATTTCTTTCTTTAATGTTTTATAGTTTTGACTGTGAAGCTATTAGAGGAGGGCATAGGCTCAACACTACAACATATTGGCACAGGCAGTAACTTTCTCAACAAAACCTCCAAAGCTCAGGAAATTAAAGCAAGCATTAACAAGTGGGATAGCATCAAACTAAAAAAGTTTCCTCTCATCAAAGGAAACCACCAAAAACCTAAAGAGGAAGCTTACAGAATGGGAGAAGATTTTTACCAGCCACCACCCTGATAGGGGGCTAATATCCAGAATATACAAAGAGCTCAAAAGAATCTACACTAGCAAAACAAACAACCCAATCAAGAAATGGGCAAATGAACTAAATAGATACTTCACAAAAGAAGATATACAAAGGGCCAATAGATACATGAAAAGATGTTCCACATCATTGGCCATCAGGGAGATGCAAATCAAAACTACACTGAGATTCCATCTAACCCCAGGCAGAGTGGCACGCATAAAGAAATCAAACAAAAACAAATGCTGGCGAGGATGTGGGGAAAGAGGAACTCTTTTACATTGTTGGTAGGAATGCAAACTAGTTCAGCCACTATGGAGATCTGTGTGGAGATTCCTAAGAAAACTGGGAATAGAGCCACCATATGACTCAGCTCTACCACTCGTGGGTATTTTTCCAAAGAGGTTGAATACAGAGAACTACAGTAACTTATGCATACCTATGTTCATAGCAGCACAATTCGTAATAGCCAAAATATGGAACCAACCCAGGCCTCCATCAACTGATGAATGGATTGCAAAACTTTGGGAAATACACACGATGGAATTCTATTCCGTCATAAAGAAGAACAAAATCATATCATTTTCAAGAAGATGGAAAGTCCTGGAGAGCATTATGTTAAGTGAGATCAGCCAAGCACAGAAGGAGAAGATAGATATGTTTCCTTTAATATGCCCAAACTAGGGAACATAGAGGATACTAGTGGGACTCCAGATAATGGATGGGGAAATACCAGCAAAGTTTGAATGGAAGGATAGGAGAGGAGGAACACTGAACTTGTTTAATGAGGGTCTACATCTGAATATGTGTAAAATTATGAATGTAGCATGGTTACCCTGGAAAATCATTGGTGGGAGGGGTGAAGGGAAAATGGGGGTGGGGGGGAGAGGGCACCTAGCATAGTTTAAATGTAAACCAAATATGTTCAATAAAAAATTAAAAAAATATTTATGACTACAATGCACCAATAAAAAATTAAAAATAAAAAGTAAAATGGGGCAGGGCTATCACTCAGAGGTAGAATGCATCTGGGCTTAATCCCCAGTATGCTGACACACACAAAAAAGGAAAGAAAATTTTAAAGGGCTGGGGTGTAACTTAGTGATAAAGTACCCTTGGGTTCAATACCCAGTATCTATAAAAGAAAGGGTTACCAGAGGCTGGGCTAGGGTAGGTAGTGGAAAAAACAAAGATATTTGCCAAAGAATACAACATTCTAATTATAGGAGAATAATTAATTTGAGGTCAAGTACAGAAAAAGTGATAAATATGAGAAGAGATATATTCATTAAATGATTTACTTATTCTACAATGTATATTTGTCAAAATATCACATATTTCATAAGTATATATGTTAATGAGCTTTTTAAGTTATTAAAATATAATTTTTTGTCTTCTTGGAGCCCTCTGAATTTCTTCTAACATTCATTGGGCATTGATCTGGTGAGGTCCTGCATGATTTTTAGTGTTACACCAAGTATCAAGTCAATAAGTTTCTTTAGCAATTTTGTCCTTGGAGACATTGAGCAGGCCCAATCTTCAGGGGGATAGAAATATAAAGAAAGCCAGGCTTGGTGGTGCATGCTTGTAATCCCCGCGCTTGGGAGGCTGAGACAGGAGGATCGCACGGGTTCGAAGCCAGCCTCAGCTACTTAGTGAGGCTCTCAGCAACTTAGTGAGACCCTGTTTCCAAATTAAATATAAATAGGTCTGGGAGTATAGCCTGGAGGTAGAAAGCCCCTAGGTTCCAACCCAATACCACCAAAATAAAAAAGAATTATAATAAAAGGAGCCTAATACTCAATATTAATAGGAGTGGGCAAAAAAAGGGATTTTTAAGTCTCCCCATTCAGTTTGGAAAGCCTTCATCATTGCTTTTCTTATATAAGCCTTCCCTAACTCCTGCTGTTTGATGTCCTAAAACTTAGAGCTTCCCTGCTACAATGTATCCTCAATAATCTCTAGTGTCCAGTACCATTCTGAGAAGAGTGGTCTTCAGGACTGGGGTGGGGGGATAAAGAAGGTAGGGACTTAACAGCTCACTGAACAGACTTTTAGGACAACTCTTTTATCTCAAGTCAACTCATCTTCTAAGGTAGTCTTTTGTCTTGAGCATTTTCTTGTTAGCAGAACAAATCAGAACACTTTTCATAGCATCTCCTTTACCTGTACTTGCTATTAGAAAGGAGGTAGGGAGCCAAAAACATGTTTGTTAGCTTTCAAAGATATGCTGATATTTTCCCACTCTTGCCTCCTCTATTTTCTTTCTGCTTTTTCTTTTTCTCTTTCTTTCTTTCTTTCTTTCTTTCTTTCTTTCTTTCTTTCCTTTTTTTTTTTTTTTTGCAGTACTGGCAACGGAACTCCCAGGGGCATTATACCTCTGAGCTACACCCACAGCCCTATTTTTTATTCTTTATTTTGAAACATGGTCTCCCTGTGTTGCAAACGACCTCACTAAGTAGCTGACGCTGGCCACAAACCTCAATCCTCCTGTCTCAGCCTCCCAAATGCTAGTATTACAAGTATGTGCCACCACATCTGGCTTGCCTCTTTCTTTTAAAGAACCAAATAAAAGTAAGAATTCGACAGTAATTATTAAACACTAGAGAAAAATACCTCTAGTCCAACATGTTTAAGCACAAATCGTACTCCTTCCCTTGGGTGATATAAAATTTTACCTAACAGCATTAACTGCTTTAATTTAGACTTATATTTTGAAATACAAATGGCTTGACATTTACTTCTCAAACTAATATATTTATTGTTCCTTTGTCTTCTCCTCCCTTTCCTTTAGCAATTTGATTTTTATTGATTTTCTTGTCCTTGGCTCTAACGATGTAAAATTGAATACATTAACACTATTAGAGCAAATAATATGACTTCTCAGCTATAAAAGATGAAAAAGTCAGCACAATTACAAACTATAACAATGTAGAAATGATAGTGCTTTCCAACTTCTCTCCTTTTTCTTCCAGTTTTGTTATAAAACATAATGTAAATTCACAAATGCATTTTAACCAATCATATATTTAAATATATTTGAGTTTCATTAGTTCTTTTAGCATAAATTTTTCTTCAGTAATTTTAATTGATTAAATCTCATGTTTAATAGCTTCTTCAAAAAGGAGTTCATTCCCCAAGATCTAGAATGTTCACTCAAATCTATTTCTCTAAACTTTTGTTCAATAAGTGCAAGTAAAATATTCCAAGAAATAAAGCATGACTCAATAATCTTACACGCATCTACCACTCTTTAAGAGGTAGTGAATATTGAAGGATGAAGGCAATATTTTTCCAAAAAGCTTTTAAATTAGAAGCCCAAAGCCCTGTGTGTGGTTCAGTGGTGGAGAACTTGCCTAACATACACAGGCCTTGACTTTAATACCCAGCACTGCAAAAAGAAAAAGAAAGAAAATAGAAGGTCCTATGAAGAAAGAGACAATCCTAATAAAGTTAATAGATTTCAGTGATGACAGGTCGGTATCCAAAAACAATATGAATCTTTGAACAGCCAAGCCAAAAAACCACTGTTTATAGGAGAAAAAGAAGCAAAATTTGAAACTGTTGATTAATGCTTAATTTGAAACCATTAAAAGTACTGAATAATGGCTAAGAACATTAGAGGAATTTTAAAAATTTAGAAGGATGAGTTATGAGATCCTTAGCAAGTTAGTGAGACTCTGTTTCAAAACAAAATAGTGCTGAGGGCCTACCTCAGACATAGACTGCCCTTGGGTTCGATACCCAGTACCAAAAAAAAAAAAATTAGAAAGATGAGTGAGAGAAGACAATCAAGAGAGCTCTAACACATAACAATTATACTCTTTTGTTTCCTTCCTATTCTTTGCTGTGACTTCAACAGCATCTACCATCCTCCAAATTTATTTATTTTTTTATTTTTAATTTGCATGGTTTGATTTCTTATTTCATTTAAAATGTGCACTAACTGCCGTGCGTGGTGGCACACGCTTGTAATCCCTGCACTTGGGAGGCGGAGATAGGAGGATCGAGCAGGTTCGAAGCCAGCCACACTGGCTTAAGAGATCCTGTTTCCAAATAAAAATATAAAATAGGTCTCGGAGTTTAGCCCAGAGGTAGAAGGGTTTCCAGGAACCCCAGTACCACAAAAAAATGTGCACTAACTGAGGGGGATGGAGAGGGAAGAAGGAAATTCTTTAAAGTACATGATGTACATTCACAAACATATCAAAGTCAATCACTAAGTCAAACATGAGAAGGAAGGAGGGGGGAGAGAATGGTGTGGGAATTGGTGTGCGTGTATGCCTCTACCATCTTGTACCCCATTAAGATGTATGACTACAATGCACCAATAAAAAAACTTATAAAGAAAATATGCACCAGTTGAGTTTAGTATCTTTTTTATACCCATGTATTTTCTATGAGCTGTTCTTATGTGCTTTTTTGCTACTACTACTTCATGGATATAATTGTTTCAAGTTTTCTTACTTAGGGTAAAGTATTTCAAAGTTTTTTTAATCTATTGCAATATGTTTCTTATATTGTCTGCCACATGATATTCTCATTCTTTTCCTCTATTTCTAGTGTCCATCTGTAAACATGTCATGTGCTCTTTTCTTTTTGATTATATATCCTTAGTTGAGAAAATCTCTCTTCGTCTAGATCTAGATCTAGAGCCACAAGAATTCCTTTTTTATTTCCTCCGATTTGTAATTAATTTTAGTTATCACTCTCAACATTCAATCAATTTTGTGGTTTGAGTTTTTACTGAAAGCAAAGATTCACATATTTTGTCTCAGATTTCTGTTTCATTCAGATGATTTCAAAGAGGATGAGGAAATTCTAACTTTATATTTAGATCATCACACCAAAAGACCTCAAGAGTAGAAATTCCTTTTTTTTTTTTTTGAGGGTCTAAGGATGGAATCCAAGGAATTTGACCTTTGAGTTACACCCCCTGCCCTATTTTCTATCCGTTAGTTTGAATCAGGGTCTCACTAATTTGAGAAGGGCCTCACTAAGTAGCTGAGGCTGTCCCCCAATCGTGATCCTCCAGTCTCAGTCTCCCAAGTGCTGGAATTACAGGTGTATACCACCATGCCCAGCAAGAGTAGAAATTCTTGATGTTCTTTTTCAGGAAGCTCACATAATATGGGATTCACAGGACCCTCTCTCTTCCACACTTCCATATTTACCCATGCAAGATGTCAGTCAATAGATGAATAGATTACAAAACTATGAGATATGTACACTATTAAATTATACTCAGCCAGAAAGAACAAAACTATTTCCTTTGCAGGGAAATAGATGAAACTGGAGAACATTGTGCTAAGTGAGATTAGTCAGTCACAAAAAGTGAAAAGTCAGATGTTCTCCCTAATATGTGGACACTAGGGATAAAATGAGACATAGGATGGACACCAGAAAAAAAAGAGAAACGTTAGATGAGTGAACAAGGCAACCTGAGGGAGATGGGAGGGTGGGAGGGAGGAAGAGGGAAACACCTCAATGGACATTATATACAATACACAGACTTATCAGTCACTATGCTGAGTACATAGGGAAGGGGGAAGGAATGGGGGAGGGTTAAATGAGCAATGCATGAATGTATGCCTCTACCACTCTGAAACAAGATGTATGGCAATGCACCAATAAATTTAAAAAAGAAGGAAAATTGGACAAATGAAAAGATTTGGTGATTGGTCATTTGTTTTCAGCAACATCTACTGCTGGAGGCAACATAATGACAAAAATATCAATTTACCCAGAAGTTTAACAATCCTAAATTGCAGGTACCAAATATCAGAGCCTCAAAATACATAAATCAATAAATGATAGAGAGAATATGAGAAATACATATACTCATCACTATAGTTACAGTGACTTCAACACTCCCCTCTCAGCAGTTATTGGACAGAAATCAACAGAGTTGAAGAACATAATCACCAAACAATTGACATACACAAATTATACCACTAAACAACAGTGTAATATAACATTTTGGTCTTGAAATGTTCAAGAAGCACTCATTAAGATAGATAATATGTTTATCTATAAAAAATTAAAATAACTGAAGTGATACACAGCATTGTTCTCCAACCATAAAAGAACAGAACAAAAGAAATAGGAAAAATAAATGTTTCTAAATTTAGCAAAAATAAATTCTTCTAAATTATGGGTCAAATATTAAGTTTCAAGTCAAATAAAAACCTGCAGAAATTAATGAAAATTAAAACATATGAAATGTGGGAAATATAGCCCAATAAATACCAAAAGGGAAATTTATAGTACTAAGTATTTACATGAGAAATGAGAAAGTCTCAAAACAATAATCTAAGTTTCTACCTTTAAGAATTTAAAAAAAGTAAAATCAAAGCAAGCTGCATGAATAAGACATAATAGAGGGAATTCTGGGAAGATGGCGACCGAGAAAAGCAGGGCTTAAGAGCCCCGCTAACAACCAATCTCTATTACCACAAAATCAGCGCCTTTCATAGCCAGAAAATACCATCACCAGAGAAACAAAAAAATCACCAGCCCCAGAGAGGAATGTGTCTCATAACTGAGATCAGAGCCACAGAGGAGACACGCCGGCCTCACAGCCTAGGATGCAGCAGCAGCGCCTTACTGCCAGCGGCAGCGGCGAGCTCACCGGACAGCACCAGACAAATGCACTCAACAGCCCACCAGGCTCCAGAGAGTAGCGGCGGACAGTGAGCCGAGGTGAGCATCTGCGGAAGAGCCCGGCGGGATTCGGCAGATTTTTCGGTGCAGGAAGCATCTAAAGCTCCCAGTGGCTGGGCTCAGCACACGCTGCAGGGACTCAGAGCAGAGCTCAAAACCAGAGAAGAAATACGCCAGCCTCACGGCCGAGGACGTCACAGCGGTGCCATATTGCCATCTGCGGCAGCAGCAGCGAATTCACCGAGTCCACTACAGCTCCATCTGCGTATTCAACAACAGTGAGTCAAATTGTGGGCCTCAGAGGAGAAATCCCAGTACTGACTCCCAGGGACTTGACCCAGTGGGGGAGTGGTGGTGGCAGAGATATCACACCATAGGAGAACGCCCAACCTGGCACCCCCCATAGTCTAAAGCAGCCTCGATTGACTCCCTGTGTCTGAGACTTTGTGATACAACCCAGTAAAGGAGTAGTGGGGACCGAGATACCACAGACTAGAGATCCAGAGTACCTTAAGTGAAGTCGTAGTGACCCAAGGGAAGAATCCAGAGATGGCACAAACTTCCAAAATCATGGGAAAGAGGAATAACAATGGAGCAATGAATGCCCACAATCCCACAACATCAGAACCCGATAAAACAGAAATTCAGAGATTTCTAGAAGATCAAATCAGGAAAATAACTTTAGAAATAATAGAGGTGTTTCGAAAAGAATTCAGAGAGAGCCAAAAAGAGATAAAGGATGCAAATAATGAAGTAATGGCCTCAATTCAAAGTACAAACAACCACATGGAGAATAGAATCTCACTCTTAGAAGATGATCATTCCAAAAATGAACGCATAGTTTCTAATCTTGGAAAAAATATCCGACAGCAGGAATCTGACATTGAAGAAATATGGGCCCATTTTAAGAGAGCTAACCTAAGAATAATTGGAATAGAGGAGGGAAAAGAAAGTGAAACCAAAGGGATCAACAATCTCTTCAAGGAAGTAATAGCAGAAAATTTTCCAAACATAGAGCAAGAGGTTGATACACAGGTCCAGGAAACTTATAGAACTCCCTTTAGTCAGGATCGGAGAAGAGGATCCCCACGCCACATAATTGTCAAAATGACCAATGTGGAAGCCAAGCAGAGAATCTTAAAGGCAACAAAAACAAAGGGCCAAGTGACATTCAGAGGCAAACCAATTAGAATCACTCCAGACTTTCCAAACCAAGTCATGAGAGCCAGAAGGGCTTGGAGTAACATCTTCCAAACTCTGAAAGAAAACAACTTCCAGCCAAAAATTTCCTACCCAGCAAAACTTTCTATCAAATTAGATGGAGAAATAAGAAGCTTCCATGACAAATAGAAACTGAAGGAATTTATGTCTTCAAAACCAGCACTAGAGAAAATACTCAAAGAGATTAACTACAAAGAAGAAATAGGTAACACACACCAGAACCAGAGAAACAAGATTTTCCATCCAACAGACAACTAAGATTGGTTATCTGTGGAGATTCATTATTTATGTTTGTCTTTTACCTATCTCTAAATTGTATTGTTTGCTTTTATTGTTTTTAATTTTTAGGATTTCTAGTTGGAATATTAATATACCTTCAGATATAGCATTTAGAGATATTTTATCCCATTCTATCAGTAACTTTTAACCCTGTTTACATTGTCTTTGGATATACAATATTTTATTTTTTAGGGAATTTGTATACCCTTTTGTTGCCTGTGCCATTGAAATTATATCCAAGAAATCACTGCCAATTTCAATGTTGTGAGGTATTATGACCCAGATTTTCTCCTAAAAGTTTATAGTCTTAAGATTTATATTTAGGTCTTTTATCTATTTTGAGTTAATATTTGTATATGGATTAGGTAAGGGTCCAATTTTATTCTTTTTCATGTAATTATTATTTTTCAACAATATTTAGTTAAAAGATTATTATTTCCTCTACCAAATGTTTGTGGAAACCTTGTCAAAAATAACTTGACATTATATGGAAGAATGTATCACTAGGCTTTTATTTAATTCCAATGGTTTATATATCTGCCTTTAGAACAGCACTACACTGTTTCAATTATTGTAGCTTTATATGGTTTGAAATCAGAAAATATACATCTTCTAGCTTTGTTCTTTTTCGAGATCGTTTTGGGTATCTAGAGTCCATATTCCATATTAGGATAGATTTTTTTTCTGAAAAATAAATATATAAATATATGATAGTTTCACCTAAAAAAATAAAAAAACTATTCTCTGGTAAGAAATAAAGCAAAAAGAAATATTGAAATGTTATCTTTAAGTCAGCAAAAGCTTGGTATCAGACAAATGAAACTGTTATGTGAGATTATCATTTTTAATTTTGGATAAATTGCTATAATACTAGATGTCAACCACTAAGCCAAGCATGGGAAGGAGGGATGGGGAGGGAATGGGGTGGGGATCGGGCGGGGGATGACTGGGCGATGTGTGCATGTATGTCTACAAAAGTTTTTTGTATCCCACTATGATGTATGAATATAGTGCACCATAAAAAATTTTTAAAAAACATAGTAGAGAAGAAATCAACAAAATTGGAAAACAGGAAAAAAGCTCAGTGAAACAAAAATCTAGTTCTTTGAAAGAAACCAATAAAACTGATAAGTTTCTAGCCAGACTTTATAAAAATAAGAGATACAAATCATCAATATCAGGGATGAAACAGGTAATATCAATATTGATCTTGCAGCCATTAGAAAGATAAGGAAACAGTATAAAACTTTGTGTTCATAAATTTGTCAATGAAGAAGAAATGATTTATTCCTCAAAAACCTGTATCACCAAAATGAGATGAATATGAATAACCCTATAATGATTAAGGAAACTGAATTCATAATTTAAAAGCTTAAAAGAAGTCTCCAGGCCCTGGCTCATTTGACAATTCTGTCCAAAGTTTAAGGAAGAATTGACATCAATATTTCACAATCTTTTCCAAAAAAAGCAAAGAAGATTACTTCTCCACTCATCTTATGAGGCCAGTTTACCTAATACCCAAAACATGAAAAGGTATGTTCTACATTATGATCATTACCTTTCCTACATTAAGTGAAACCATCTGTGTTGTTTTCTATGGCTGCTATAACAAAATACCACACACTGAGTGTGGCTTTAAACACAGAATTTTATTCTTTCTTAGTTTAGGAGGCAATAGGTCAGCAGGGTCATGCTCTCTATAAAGGCTCTAAGAGAGAATCTGTCCTTATATCCATTTCTTAACTTCTGGTGTTTTCTGCACTCCTTGGTCCTTCATACTCTGGTTTGTAGATCCATCAGTTAAACCTCTCCTTTTTTTAACATATGTGTTTGTGTGTGTGTGTGTGTGTGTGTGTGTGTGTGTGTGTGCATTCTTTTCTCCTTATAAAACCTTCAGTCATATTGGACCAGGGCCCACTCTAATGCAGTATGACATTATCTTAACTCAAACACCTCTTCTTAAACCCTATGTCCAAATAAATTCACATTTATAGGTATTAGGAGTTAGGGTTTCAACATATTCAACAATTTTTCTGGGTCCATAACACCATCTGAATAAGTGGAAAATAATTTGAAAGCTTTGTTTAACAAGACTCTATTAGAGGAAGAAGGAGCACAGATGGTTGATGCCAAATTCTTAGGATTTACTTTTAATAGCAATCATGTCTACATAACCATGACATTAGCAGAATCAACACACTCCAAAATGCAATTATAAATGCAATCCTGTTATCAGGAGCAGTGCCATTGCAAGCAGAGGAAGTACAAACAGTTGTCTAATTTCAGTCATTTTATCTATGACTTCAATGACGGTTTATAGCCATATACTTGCAATGCCTGAGTGCAAACAAAACAAGAATGTTTGCTAATTTCTGTGACTGGAAGGTATTGAACTACAGGCATTTACTATCTCATTCCTTCACAGGCTCACACTTTCTCATCATCACCCACCAAGCAGCACGGTATATCAGAGTCTGAACAGGAAGACAGAGCCACTTTAGATAATTCCAACAGATGGAATTAAGCACAATGAATTGTTCCCACAAATGAAAGAGAAAAATGAGAAGCAAACAAGAGTACTGAGGCAACCTAGATATGGACAAAAACAGGTACCAAAGGGCCACCCTTAGCCTAAAAGGTCAAAGGAAGGAAGCAATTCTCAGAGCCCAGGGGTCAAGGTCATTTGGCAAGAACCACAGCAGCAGTTGGATCTCAGGGAGAGATTGGACCATTACAAAAAAGCACCTGAAGCTACAAAGGGGAGGGAGAGATTTCCTACCTCCCCCTCCCAATTTTGGTCTAATCTACCTCTCCTGTTGATGAAATCCAGGCAGAAGCAACCTCTTCAGAGATCAAGGTAATGCAGCCCTGTGAGTCATGGTAGATCAGGGGAGGCACAAGAAGTCTATGAGAAATAATGTTGGGGTCCTGCCCATCTTCCCCCTCTCAAACTTCATTCATGCAACTTTTCCATTAGTAACATTTTTTTATTGCCTTTTAAAAATAAAAACACCTCCTTCTCAAGTTTGGCTTACTTCTTTTTTGCTGCCAGATCATTTTTATTTTCCTTAACAAAGTACACACAAGAGCACAAAATTCACTTTTATATCATCATTATTTTATTTACTTATTTATTAGTTTATTAATTAATATATTTATTTATTTTGAGGGTCTGGGGATGGAACCCAGGGGCATTTGACCTCTGAGCTACACCCTCTGCCCTATTATTATTAAGTGTATTTATTTATTTATTTTGGTGTTACTGGGGGTGAAACCCAGAGGCTTTCTACCTCCAGGCTATACTTTCGAACTTATTGTATACACTATTTGGAAACAGGGTCTCACTAAGTTGCTGAGAGCCTCACAAAGTAGCTGAGGCTGGCTTCGAACCTGTGCGATCCTCCTGTCTCAGCCTCCCAAGCGCGGTGATTACAAGCGTGCACCACCACGCCAGGCTCTATTATTTTTATTCTTTATTTTGAACCCGGGTCTCAGTGAGTTGCAGAGGGCCTCACTAAGGAGCTGAGGCTGTCTGCGAACCGGTATCCTCAGGTCTCAGCCTCCTGAATGCTGGGATTACAAGCGTGCACCACCACGCCTGGCTATCATCATTATTTTATAAGTATAAATAGTACTAAGAATTCAAGTACAGTCAAGTGCAAACACATTTCCTATATGTTAATATGAAAACATAAACTAATTATATACATCATGTGCCTTTGGCCCTGCTGCAAAGTAAAAGACATCAACAGCAATACTACACTTGACTATTCAACTGCATTCGTCGTTTTTTTTTTTTTTTTTTCTTTTGCAGTACTGGGGATGAAATCCAGGGCATTATACCTCTGAGCTACTATTTTTTAATTATTTATTTTGAAACAGGGTCTCACTAAGTTGCAAAGGGCCTCACCAAGTAGCTGAGGCTGTCCTCGAACTGCGATCCTCCTGTCTCAGTCTCCCAAATGCTGGGATTACAAGTGTGCACCACCATGCCCGGCAACTGCATTCTTATTGAGAATTCGTATCAATGCCTGTGTAGTTACAGTTGTAAGTTTCCTGTCATTCAACACCTAAATAGATTATTTCTTCCCCACTAGCAAATATTTCTAGAGTTAAAATTCTATTCAAAAGCTTATGTTTCATTTCTTAAAACACCTAAATAGATTATTTCTTCCCCACTAGCAAATATTTCTAGAGTTAAAATTCTATTCAAAAGCTTATGTTTCATTTCTTAAAACAAACACTATTAGAGAGCTCATTCCTTGACCAAAGTTCTTCCTATATCAAAATAGATTATTATTTATAGGTTATACATATAGAAAACAAGAATACTATTTTTTATTTTTAGAATAGACAAAAATATCTAAAAGCTATCTAAATAGTATGGGTCTTTATAATACATTCAAAAGAATTTTATTTCACTGCTATCCCTTGCTTTTAATTTTAATGTCCAGTAGAAATAACTGTGACATACCAAAATTGCAAGGCAATCTGAATTCAAATGGATGTTTGACTTACTGACTGATATATTTGTGAATGTACATCATGTACTGTAGAGAGTTTCCCCCTTTTTCCCTCCCATCTCCCTCAGTTAGGTCACCTTATTTGCTCATCTATGTTTTCTCCTTCATCCAGCGTTCTTCCTATTATTTATTTTTCTCACTAGCTTCCACATATTAGGGAGAGCATCTGATATCTTACTTTTTGTGATTGACTAATCTCACTTAGCATAATGTTCTCCAGTTCCATCCATTTCCCTGCAAATGACCTAATTTTGTTATTCTTTATGGCTGAATAAAATTCCATTGTGTACGTATCCCATGGTTTTGCTAATCCATTCATCTGTTAATGGACATTTAGCTGCATACTTTGGCAATTGTGAATTGTGCGGCTATGGACATAGATACACATATAACAAAAAGCACTGACTCTTTACTTAGGCTTGCAGATGCCTAATGAGTAACTGAAAGCAGGATAAAGCTTAGCATTTTTGCCTTCATTTCCTAGCCATCTCCTTTATTACATAAAACTTTCATCAAATCCCTTCTCAGCTCTGATCATAGGTATGTTAATTATTTAAGTAATGTTTATTTAAAAACTACTAATAGAGGCTGGGCGTGATAGCACATGCTTGTAATCCCAGCACTTGGGAGACTGAGACAGGAGGATCACACAGGTTCAAAGCCAGCCTCAGCTACGCAGTGAGGCTTTCAGCAACTTAGTGAGACCCTGTTTCCAAATAAAATATAAAATAGGTCTGGGAGCATAGCCCGGAGGTAGAAAGCCTCTGGGTTCCACCTCCAGTACCACAAAAAAGAACTAGTAATAGAGCCAGTGTGATGGTGCATGCTTGTAACCCCAGTACGTAGGAGACTGAGACAGGAGGATTGCACCGGTTTGAAGACAGTCTCAGCTACTTAGTGAGGCTGTCAACAAGTTAGTGAGACCCTGTTTCCTAATAAAATGTAAAATAGGTCTGGAAGTATAGCACAACAAGTTAGTGAGACCCTGTTTCCTAATAAAATGTAAAATAGGTCTGGAAGTATAGCACAGAGGTACAAAGCCCCTGGGTTCCATCCCCAGTACCATAAAAAACTATTAACATATAGTTTATCAGCCCTAAATTTACCTAACCTGTTTAATTCCCCTTTCAAGACTGAGGAAAGATTTGCAGCATCCTGTTTTAGACCCCTGTAGTGGCAGCCTAAAAGTCTTCAGTTTTTGTTCTATACTTTCTCAGGAATAGAAAGAGCAATAATCTCATGGGAACTTAATCTGCTTCCAGTATCACAGTGGGATAAACATTCTGAGCAATATGTGAAAACTACCCCCCTCAAGCAATCCAGAATGTCTCCAGAACTATCTTTCAGAACCAAAAATGAGAGAATGACCAAGATCAATTTGTTCAAGATTATTAATTATGCAAACCTTTTGCTCCCTGCTCCAGTACTTCCTCCACTTAAACCTTACCTATTCCTCAACCGCCCTGGAGATAGAGCTGTAATGCTACTTCAAAGCAGCATCTCCAATACATGAAAGTAACACATAACAACTTGCAAGGTAATTACTGGTTCACAAATTGAACACAGAACTATAGGAGAGAGGATAGTGGAGAGACTCCTCCAAACAAAACCTAATGCCATCCTCTCGGCATGTGGCCATTTGGTGGACCTGTCCTAGGTGGGGCTCAGGAATTCTAACAGTCACAACAAAAGAAACACCTCTACTTTAAAACATGATGATTATATTGCCACCATGCCTATCCAGCCACAAACCTGAATTTCTTCAGCTGGGTTCAAAGCCAAATTCAACAATAAAGGGATGGGACATAAACTTGGGTATATATTGGGTTTCAGTAGATATCTGGAAGACGGAGTCAAACAGCCACAGAAGATATTTTAAGAAGTTGCAGACTCTGGGCTTTCTGCTCATTTATTTCCTCATTTCACAGATCTCAAACAGCTTTCATGTGCTAGGGAGAGAGGTGACCAAAATAGTTCCCTGACTTAAAAATGATGTCTAATAGCTGAGAAAGACTTTATTATATTGGATTTTAAGTGTTGTGGTATAAAGTATTCACCAAGATCTGTGGCTATAAAAAGCAAATGTTTGATGGTGCTGCATGAAGCAGAGGGTATTCATAATGGCAACTGAGTTTTATTTATTCCCTAAAGAGGAGCAAATTGCTTGATAGGCTGCCAGATATTACCTAGTGTATTATTAGGTATTAAAGAGTCTTACTGGGCTATTCATGCTCAAGAAGATAGTGGCTCAGACAGTCATAGGAATTGAGACTCAAATCAAATGCTAGAAATATAAACAGTTTTCATGAGGCATGTTTTCCCAAAGTCCCATAGAGCTCTGTTTGAGTACAAAACTAATCATAGAAAACAGCTGCAAGCCACTTGATATAGATGAAATAATATCCAATAATTTGAGCAAACCAAGGCTATATAAGTGGACACAAGGTAACTCCTAAGGAGTGGGATATCTCAGCTCAAAATAATCTAGGATGCTATTCCTTCTCAGGTGATAGCAGCTTATCCCATTTGGCAAATACCAGGTACTTGTTCAAGGATGAGAAACAAGTTATCAAAGGTACCTGAGGTTAACAATAGATGTTGATTAACTTCAATTATTAATTTCCTTAAATCAAGGCAACACGATATCCCAATTTTAAAATTTAGAAAAATACAAATATCAAGTTCCTGTTTTTGACATTCTACTGGACTTACATAAGATTTTACCATTAAGGAAAATGGATGAAGAATACATGGGACACTGTATTAGTATTGCAACTTCTCAGGAATCCATAATTACTTTATTTTTAAGTAATGCTTATTGGTGAATTGTAATCTTACATCAGAGTGATAGTGACATACATGCACCAGTTCTTGATGAAATTCCCCCTGGGCTTTCTCCCCACTCCCCCCTTCCCATTCTTTCTGCATCTTTAAAATTTTTTATATTTGTATTGTAGTCTCACATCATAATATAGTTCATAGTGATACTGACATACATGCTCACAGTAGTTGGTGAGCCTCACCCGGCTTCCTCCCCACACCCTCTTTTCCCCCATATATGATATTGAAAATGCCGCTGTAAAAATTAAGTAAAGAAGTTTCAGAAATCTTGTCCAAAATATTAGATCATCATCAAGAGAATAAGACTGAGTATAGTACAAAAAGGATTATATATATATATATATATATATATATATATATATGCTGGAGACTGTACCCGGGGGCATTCTACATCCAAGTTACACACCCTGCCCTATTTTTTATTCTTTATTTTGAAATAGGGTCTCACTAATTTGCAGAGGGCCTCACTATTAAATAGCTAAGGCTGGCCTCAAACCACAAACCTCCTGTCTCAGCCTCCAAAATGCTGGGATTACAAACATGTGCCACTACGCCTGGCTCAGAAAGATATTTTGAGAGACATATTCATGTAATTCTTATATTTCTATAAATTTTCTATTTTATAATTATTGTTAATCTCTTATTATATCTAATTTATAAATTAAACCTTTAATAGGTATATGCATATATAAAGAAAATATAGTATATATATTTAGGGTTTAGTACTGTCCAAGGTTTCAGGCATCTACTGGGGCATCTCAGAACATATCCCTCCAAAATAAGAGGGAGATTACTGTACTAATAGATTGCACAATTATGTAAGCCAAATAAAGTGTAAATATGGCAAGTAACAGGCATTTTTGTACACTGTTAGGAAATAAAGACACACATGAAGGAACATACAAGGTTATTACTTATTCTGTGAAAATGACCTACACTTATGATAATTTTTGAAAGAAAACCAATCATACTTATTAAGCATTTTTTAGAAAGGCACAGAAACCTATGTAACCACATGCTGGAAGAAGTGCTTTACTAAGAGGAAGTTGCAATTCAAATCCATTCCTTTGTCCATTGCTTTGATAAAAGACAATTAACACTTGGAAACACCACAGAACTCTTTTAAAAAAGTAGTTCTTTTTTTCTTAATGGCAAAATTCAACTGTAAATTCATCATCTTTTCTTAAATATAGACCTTAAAATATCTAAGACTTTCGCCTTGACAAAGATGACATTGATTTTTTTTAAATATGGGATACAAGTCACATACAAAAAATTAACCCACTTAAGACATACAAATTAGTGGTTTTTCAGTATACTCCTGAGGTTGTACAGCCATCACCACTACCTGATTTCCAAATATTTCACCCCAAGAAGCAACTCCCTACTTATTAGCAATCATTCCCTTTTGCCTAGCTTGTGGAAACTAGTAATCTCTTTTGTTTTTATAAATGTGTTTATTTTAAACATTTCATATAATGAAATTATATAACATGTGGCCTTTTGTTACTGATTTTTTTCATTTAGTATGTTTTCAATTCAAAAAGAATGTTTTCATTTCTTTTATTGCCAAATAATAGTCCCACTGTAGAGATAGGTCAAATTTTATCCATTTATGTGATGGACATTTGGGGTTTGCCTACTTTTATGCTATTAGGAATAATGCTGTTATGAATGTTTATGTACAGTTTTCTGTGTGTGGTCATGTTTTAAGTTCTCTTTGATATATACCTAACAGTGGAATTGCTGGATCATATGAAAATTCTATATTTAAAATTTTAAGATCCAATCCACTATGTCTTTGCTGACACTTGTTATTTTCTATTTTAGTCATCCAAGTGAGTGTGAAGTGATCTCTCACTGTGGTTTTTCCATTCTGCTAAAGACATCGAGTTTATGTTCTTATTAGTAATATGTCTATCTTCCTAGAGGAAATATTTATTCAAATTATTTTGTTCATTTTTTTTTTTGCAGTACTGGGGATTGAACCCAGAGGCATTCTACCTCCAAACTACCCTCAGCCCTATTTTTTATTCTTTTTTATTCTATTTTTTGTGGTACTGGGGGTGGAACCCAGGGGCTTTTCTACCTCCAGGCTATACTCTCAGACCTTTTTTATACTTTATTTGGAAACAGGGTCTCACTAAGTTGCTGAGAGCCTCACTAAGTAGCTGAGGCTGGCCACGAACCTGTGATACTCCTGTTTCAGTCACCCAAGTACTGGATTACAAGTGTGCATCACCACTCCCAGCTTTTTGTTCATTTTTAAGTTGGGTTATTTCATTATTGTTGAGTTGTAAAAGGGCAAATTAATTGTAGCATAAATACTTTACTGCAATTGAAATTTAGCTCAAAAATTTCTGGTGAACATAAGTGTTTCTTGCCTTGTGATGTGAATAAGAAATTCCTTTTGAAACAATATATTTGGGAAATTGAGATTTTTAAACCCTTGTTTCCACTAAACAAAAGCTCAAAACTTATTATATAGACAATATAATATGCATATTGTTCTAAGACCACCCACCCTCAGTTTAATATTTTGATTCAGGCTTACCAGTTTTCACACTGATGTCTTTAATTTACCAGTGCTTAAGATGTGTTTTCTTGTTATTTAATGCATTAAGGTATATATTTTCATATCACAAGTTTGTTTTAAATGATATCTTTCAGATTTATTTGAAGCCTCAGTGTTTTATTTTAGAACTTTATAAACATTACTATAAACTGTCATAGTGGCCCAAGGGAAGACAAACAAAGAAGCCCCTGCTGCAAATACAGAGAGGAACAGATCTTCCAAAGGGCAGGAAGAATCACTGCAGCATATTTGTAAATGCTACACAAATAGTAAAGTGAGCCTCTGGCTTTTTCCTATTTTAATCTAATGGTGCATACTAGAATGTCTGATGTTGCTCCTTTGGTTGGGAGCAAAGGGAAAAGTAAAGCCTGCAGCTTTCTATGTGAAAAGCCATTATCAACCCTTAAAAATGCAAGCAAATCAATATTGGAGAAAGAGATGGTTTGTAATTATTATAATCAAATCTGTAAAGCACATTTTATACCAGCCCTAAATAGTAACGTCTGCATAGCTACATTCAATTTCGGACAACCCCATCTCTTTCTTTAAAACTATTACTGGGAATAGCAGAGCTGGTGTTGGTTTGTAAATCTTAACTGCTGCCTTATGGATGTAAGCAAGATAAGTTTTCCAAATAATTTAGAGTAGAAATATAAGCCAAAGTCACTAGAACCTATGGCCTTTAACTGAACTTCCTCACCCCAGTAAAAATCTTCCATTGAATAGTAAGACAGGACCTTTTGCTCCGTGTCTAGGGCAGCTGGTTCTTTGAGAAGCCCTAAGATTTGGACTCCCACACACGAGATACAGATATTTCAACACACTGAAGAGAAGATGTGGTTCCATGATTTGACAAAGTTCCAATTTAATTGTCTCAGAGATAAAGTGAGCTAGTCCCAGAGAATAGAAGAATGTGCTAGAAAAACTAGATACCTGGGACACAAATGATGAGGTGGTGGGGGAAAGAGGTGTTCCTGAGGGGATGATAATATATCTATGAAATTCCCTAACTCTATTTTTAAAATATTTCTATCCATTTCAGCCATTTAAGTACCTGCTGTGTGTATGGTGTTAGACACTAGGGATAAAAAGATAAATAGTTGGTCTCGACTACAAAGAGTTTGTTGTCTTGCATTTGGCATATTTAAGCATATAAAACTCAACTACGTCAAAATAGAACTTGTCATGGTTTCCATGTAGCCCTCTTCACACATATTACTCATCTCAGTCAATGTCAACATCTCTACCTAGTTATTTGTTTTTTTTTTGTTTTTTTTTTTAATTTCTTTTTTTTTTATTAATTTATTTTTTATTGGTGCAATGTATTCATACATTATAGTGGTATAAAGAAAATACTTTTGTAGACATACACGCACATATCGCCCAGTTAGCCCCTACCCGATCCCCACCCCATTCCCTCCCCATCCCTCCTTCCCATGCTTGGCTTAGTGGTTGACATCTAGTATTATAGCAATTTATACAATATTAACATTGATAATCTCACATAACAGTTTCATTTGTCTGGTACCAAACTCTTGATGCCTTAAAGATAACATTTCAATATTTCTTTTTGCTTTCTTTCTTACCAGAGACTATTTATTTTTCTTTTTTTTTAGGTAAAACTATCATACATTTATTTATTTATTTTTCAGAAAAAATCTATCCTGATATGGAATATGGACACTAGATACCCAAAACAATCTCAAAGAAGAACAAAGCTAGAAGATGTATATTTTCTGATTTCAAACCATATAAAGCTACAATAATTGAAACAGTGTAGTACTGTTCTAAAGGCAGATATATAAACCATTGGAGCTAAATAAAAGCCTAGAGATAAATTCTTCCATACATTGTCAAGTTATTTTTGACAAGGTTTCCATGAATTTTTGGTGGTGGAAATACTAGTCTTTTAACTAAATATTGTTGAAAAATAATAATTACATGGAAAAGAATAAAATTGGACCCTTACTTAACACATATACAAATATTAACTCAAAATAGATAAAAGACCTAAATATAAATCTTAATATTATAAGCTTTTAGAAGAAAATCTGGGTCATAAAACCTCACAACATTGAAATTGGAAGTGATTTCTTGGATATGATTTCAATGGCATAGGCAACAAAAGGGTAAATAAACTCCCTAAAAAATAAAAAAATATTGTATATCCAAAGACAATGTAAACAGAGTTAAAAGTTACTGATCCTCTTCCAAGAGTTCCTCCTATGACCCATTTCTCCCTAACTCTCACAAATTAGGGAAAGCATCTGATTTCTTATTTTTTGTGCCTGACTAATCTCACTTAGCATAATGTCCTCCAGTTCCATCCATTTCCCTGAAAATGATGTAATTGAGTTTTTTTTGATGGCTGAGTAAAATTCCATTGTGTACATATCCCACAGTTTTGTAATCCATTCGTCTGTTGATGGACATCTTGGCTGGTTCCATAGTTTGGCTATGGTGAATTGTGCAGCTATGAACATAGATACACATGGATTAGTTTGGTAGTTTGGTTTCTTTTCTTTTGGATAGATACCCAACAGTGGTATTGCTGGATCAAATGGTAGATTTGTTCCCATTCTTCTGAGGATTCTCCATACTGTTTTCCAAAGTGGTTGCACTAATTTGCAATCCCACCAACAATGTCTTAGAGTTCCCACTTCTCCACATCCTCGCCAGCATCTGTTGTTGTTTGTGTTTTGAATGATGGCCATTCTAGTTGGAGTTAGGTGAAATCTCAGGGTAGTTTTGATTTGCATCTCTCTGATTGCCAGTGATGTTGAGCATTTTTTCATGCATTTATTGGCCATTTGAATTTCTTCTTTTGTGAAGTGTCTATTTAGTTCATTTGCCCATTTTGTTATTGGATGTTTTGTTTTCTTAGTGTTGAGTTTCTTGAGTTCTCTGTATATTCTAGATATTAGTCCTCTATCAGTGGTGTAGGTGGCAAAAATCTTCTCCCATTCTTTTGGCTCTCGATTGAGATTCTTGATAGTTTCCTTTGCTGAACAGAAGCTCTTCAGTTTCATGCAATCCCATGTATTGATTCTCCTTTTAATTTGCTGTGCCTTTGGGGTCTTGTTGAGGAAATGTTTGTCTGTGCCTATGTGTTGTAGTGTTGGACCTATGCCCTCTTCAAGGAGCTTCAAAGTCTCTGGTTTAATTTCCAAGTCTTTGATCCATCGTGAGTTGACTTTTGTACAGGGTGAAAAAGTGGGATTAACATCCAATTTTCTGCATATGGTTAACCAGTTTTGCCAACACCATTTGTTGAAGAGGCTATCTTTTTTCCAGTGTATGTTTTTGGCCTCTTTGTCAAAAATCAATTGGCTGAAAGTGTGTGGACTTGTTTCTGGGTCTTCTATTCTGCTCCACTGGTCTATATATCTGTTCTTTTGCCAGTACCATGCTGTTTTTATTACAATGGCTTTGTAGTATAATTTAAAGTCAGGTATTGTGATTCCTCCTGCGTGGTTTTTGTTGCTGAGAACTACCTTGGCTATTCTGGGCTTTTTGTTATTCCAGATAAATTTAAGGACTGATTTTTCTATGTCTGTGAGGAATGATCTTGGTAGTTTAATGGGCATTGCATTAAATCTGTAGATCACTTTTGGGAGGATGGCCATTTTAATGATATTTATTCTGCCAATCCATGAACATGGAAGGTCTTTCCATCTTCTAAGATCTTCTTCGATTTCTTTTTTCAGTGTTTTATAATTTTCTTTGTAGAGATCTTTTACCTCCTTGGTCAAGTTTATTCCTAGGTATTTTATTTTTTTGTGGGAGATCCTGAGTGGAAGTGTTTTCTGAATTTCTTTTTCAGTGGATTTATGGTTGGTGTACAGGAAAGCTTCTGATTTTTTAAGATTGATTTTGTATCCAGATACTTTGCTGAATTTGTTGATCAGTTCTATAAGCCTTTTGGTTGAGTTTGTTGGGTTTTCTAAATATAGTATCATGTCATCTGCAAATAGTGAAAGCTTAAGTTCTTCTTTTCCTATTTGTACTCCTTTGATTTCCTTTTCTTGCCTTATTGCTCTGGCTAGAGTCTCTAGTACTATATTGAAGAGAAGTGGTGATAGTGGACATCCTTGTCTCGTTCCAGTTTTTAGGGGGAATTCTTGAAGTTTTTCCCCATTTAATATGATGTTGGCAGTGGGCTTATTGTAGATTGCCTTAATAATGTTGAGATATGTTCCTTCTATTCCAATTCTCTGCAGTGTTTTTATCATAAATGGATGTTGAATTTTATCAAATGCTTTTTCAGCATCTATTGAGATGATCATGTGGTTTTTGTCTTTGATTCTGTTTATATGATGAATTACATGAATTGATTTTCGTATATTGAACCAGCCTTGCATCCCTGGGATGAACCCTACCTGGTCATGGTGAATGATTTTCTTGATGTGGTTTTGAATGCGTGTTGCTAGTATTTTGTTTAATAGTTTTGCATCCAAGTTCATCAGAGATATAGGCCTGTAGTTTTCCTTCCTTGAACTGTCTTTATTCGGTTTGGGTATTAGTGTGATGTTGGCTTCATAGAATGTATTTGGGAGAGTCCCGGTTTTTTCTATTTCCCGAAATAGTTTGAGTAGTATTGGGATTAGTTCTCCTATAAAGGTTTTATAGAATTCACTTGGGAAACCATCTGGTCCTGGGCTTTTCTTTGATGGTAGGCTCTTTATTGCTATTTCAATCTCTTTGATTGTTATTGGTTGGTTTAAGTGTTCTATATCTTCTTGACTCAGTTTAGGAAGGTTGTATTTATCTAGGAAGTTGTCGATTTCCTCCAGATTTTCCATTTTGTTGGAGTATAGTTTTTCAAAGTAGTTTCTGATAATCCTCTGGATTTCTACGCTGTCAGTAGTAATGTCTCCTTTTTCATCCCTTATCTTCATAATTTGGGTTGACTCTCTCTTTTTTTTAGTTAGGTTGGCTAGTGGTTTATCAATCTTGTTAATTTTTTCAAGAAACCAGCTTTTGGTTTTGTTGATTTTCTGTATTGTTTTTTTATTCTCTATTTCGTTAATTTCTGCTCTAATTTTAATAATTTCCCGTCTTCTGCTGGCTTTGGGGTTCAATTGTTCCTGCTTTTCAAGGGCTTTGAGGTGTGTCATAAGGCTATTTATTTGAAGATTTTCTATTTTTCTTATGTGAGCACTCAGTGCTATAAATTTTCCTCTTAATACTGCCTTCAAAGTGTCCCAGAGGTTTTGATATGTTGTTTCTTTATTTTCATTTGTTTCTATAAATTTCTTGATTTCACCTCTTACATCTTCTATGACCCATTCTTCATTCAGAAGTGTGGTGTTCAGTCTCCACATGTTTATGTTGTTTTTCTGGGTCTTCTTATAGTTGATTTCTAGTTTCATTCCATTATGGTCTGAAATGACACAGGGAAGTATGTAACATTTTTTAAATTTGCTAGTGCTCATTTTGTGTCCCAGGATGTGATCTATTTTGGAGAAGGTTCCATGAGCAGCTGAGAAAAATGTAAACTCTGCTGTAGTTGGGTGAAATATTCTATATGTGTCCAACAGGTCCATTTGGTTAATGGTGTTCTTTAGTTCTGAGACATCTTTACTGACCCTTTGTCTGGACGATCGGTCTAGTATTGTGAGAGGTGTGTTGAAGTCTCCCAGTATTATTGTGTTGGGATTTATGTGTGACTTCATATCACAAAGAGTTTGATTTATGAAAGTAGCTGCCCCTATGTTTGGGGCATAGATGTTGATTATTGTTATTTCCTCTTGCTGGACTATTCCTTTCACCAGTAAGATGTGACCTTCTTTGTCTCTTCTAATAAGTTTGGGTTTGAAGTCTAACTTGTCTGATATCATAGTTGCTAATCCTGCTTGTCTTCGAGTGCCATTAGCATGGATTACCTTGCTCCAGCCCTTTACCTTGAGTTTGTTCCTATCTTTACTTGTAAGGTGTGTTTCTTGTAAGCAGCAGATGGATGGATTCTGGCTTTTAATCCATTTTGCCACTTTATGTCTTTTTATTGGGGAGTTGAGGCCGTTTACATTCAGTGTGATTATAGAGAGATAATTTTTAATTCCCAACATGTTAAGATCTTATTTCTGTTTAAGATACTGTTTATTCTTCTTTGCTTAGTTGTCTGCTGGATGGGAATTCTTGTTTCTTTGGTTCTGGCGTGTATTACCCATTTCCTCTTTGCAGTTAATCTCCTTGAGTATTTTCTCTAGCGCTGGTTTTGAAGACATAAATTCCTTCAGTTGCTGTTTGTCATGGAAGCTTCTTATTTCCCCATCTAATTTGATGGATAGTTTTGCTGGGTAGGAAATTTTTGGCTGGAAGTTGTTTTCTTTCAGAGTTTGGAATATGTTACTCCAAGCCCTTCTGGCTTTCATAACTTGGTTTGGGAAGTCTGGAGTGATTCTAATTGGTTTGCCTCTGTATGTCACATGGCCTTTTGTTTTTGTTGCCTTTAAGATTCTCTCCTTGGCTTCCACATTAGTCATTTTGACAATTATGTGGCGTGGGGATCCTCTTCTCTGATCCTGTCTAAAGGGAGTTCTATAAGTTTCCTGGACCTGTGTATCGACCTCTTGCTCTATGTTTGGAAAATTTTCTGCTATTACTTCCTTGAAGAGATTGTTGATCCCTTTGGTTTCACCTTCTTTTCCCTCCTCTATTCCAATTATTCTTAGGTTAGCTCTCTTGAAATGGGCCCATATTTCTTCAATGTCAGATTCCTGCTGTCGGGTTTTTTTTCTAAATTAGAAACTATGCGTTCATTTTTAGAATGATCATCTTCAAGAAGCGAGATTCTATTCTCCATGTGGTCTTATCTGTTGTTTATACTTTGAATTGAGGCCTTTACTTCATTAATTGCATCCTTTATCTCTTTTTGACTCTCTCTAAATTCTTTTCGAAAGTCCTCTATTATTTCTAAAGTTATTTTCCTAATTTGATCTTCTAGAGATCTTTGGGTTTCTGTGTTATCAGATTCTGATGGTGTGGGGTTGTTGGCATTCACTGCTCCATTGTTATTTCTCTTTCCCATGATTTTGGAAGTTTGTGCCTTCTCTGGGTTCTTCCCTGAGTCACTACAAGTTCACTTAAGATGCTCTGGATCTCGTGTCTGAGGTATCTCAGTCACCACTACTCCTTAACTGGGTTGTATCACAAAGTCTCAGACCCAGGGAGTCAATTAAGGCTGCTTAGACCGTGGGGAGTGCCAAGTTGGGCGTTCTCCAGTGGGGAGTTGTGACTATGGTATGATATCTCTGCCACTGCCACTCCCCCACTGGGCTGCACTGCAAAAATCTCCGACCCAGGGAGACTATCTGCGCAAGTCCCTGGGAGTGCAGTACTGGGATTTCTCCCCTAGGGGCCGCAATTTGACTCACGGTTATTGAGTGCGCTGATGGAGCTGTAGTGAACTCGGTGGATTCGCTGCTGCCGCCACTGGCAATTTGACACCACTGCCACGCCGTATTTCTTCTCTGGTTTTGAACTCCTCTCTGAGTCCTTGCCAGTTGTGCTGTGCCCGGCCCTTGGGAGCTTTAGATGTTCCCGCTGCCGCCAGCAGTAAGACGCTGCTTCTGCGTCCTAGGCCGCGAGGCCAAAGTACCTCCTCTCTGGATTTGAGCTCTGTTTTGAGTCTCCCACCTCTCTGGAGCCTGGTGCTGCTAGGGGAGATGTAGGCCGCGCCGCTCCGGCCGCTCTGCGCCGCGGCTCTGGCTGCTCTGCACCACGGGTCTGGCCACTCCGGCCGCTCCGGCCGTTCCGCGACGCGATTCTGGCTGCTCAGGCTGTTCTGGCCACTCCGCTCCGGCTGTTCTGACCGCTCTGCTCGGCTACTCTGGCCGCTCCACTCCGCGGCTCCGGCCACTCCACGCCGCCGCTCCAGCCGCTCCACTCCGCGGCTCCGGCCACTCCGCGCCGCCGCTCCAGCTAATCCGGGCTGCGGCTCTGGCTGCTCCCGCTGTTCTGGCCGCTCTGCTCGGCTGCTCTGAACCGCGGCTTCGGCTGCTCTGCACCGCGGGTCTGGTCCCTCCAGCCGCTCTGGTAGTTCTGCTACGCGGCAGGCCGCTCCACTCTGCGGCTCCCCCCAATCCGCGCTGCGGCTCTGGCCTCTACCTAGTTATTTGTTAGAGATGTTTCTGTCACCCTCAATTTGTCTCATCTCAGTCAAGACATTGATATTCATGAAAATTCAACTTCAAAGTTTTCAATATTAGATCTACTTCTCACAGTCTCCAACCACCTGCACCCAAGCCACCAACATGTGGCAGACTACTGCTAAATCTTAATTGGCTCTGCTCCATTTTCACTCCTACACAGGGCCACATATGTCAAATATCATGATTCTGCTTTAAACCTCTCAATTACTTTAGAAACATACTTTTTATTGCTGCATTGTAATCATACATCTTGATGAAGTTCAGGGTGATAGAGATATACATGCACATAGTTCCTACCCCATTTTTTCTCCCTCCTCACCTTCCTATGCTCAACACAGTGATTGGCTTTGATGTATCTGTGTATGTACATATTTCCATTGAGGTGTTTCTCTCTTCAAGTCTTCCTCTTCTCTACCATCTCCTTTAGCTAGGCCTCCTCCTTCATTCCACTAAGATTTATCCTTCTTTTTCTAGAGCCCTTTCCATGTCCCAATTTCTCTCTAGCTTCTTCATGTGAAGAACATCTGACCTTTCACTTTTTGTGAATGGTCTAACTGACTAATCTCACTTAGCATAATATTATCCAGTTTCATTCATTTCTCTACAAATGACATAATTTTGTTCTTTATGGTTGAGTAGAATTCTATTGTGTATATATTCCATACGTTTTTAATCTATTCATCTGTATGTAAACATCTCAGCTGGTTCCACAGTTTGGCAATTATTAATTGTGCAGCTATAAACATAGATATGCATGAATTATTATGGTACTCTGGTTTTAACTTAAAAATAATGCTATGTTCACATATGAAGTTAGTACTTCCAATCTCAATGTTTGGGGAGGGCGTAGGGTGGTATCTGAAGAGAAACACATCAAATGTTGTGTGCACATATGTTTCTATCACTCTGGACCTCATTATGATGCATAGTTTCATTGCAATTCTAACAGAATATTAAAAATACTTCAGATTCCCAACTCCTCACCACGGCCTGTAAGATTCTACATAAACCAGCCCCTGTCTGACTTCTTTCCTTCCACTTTCATTTTTCAAAACTCTTTATTCACACTGGTCACATTTCTATCCCTCAGCATTTATAGTTATGGCAAAACAACAACAAAATAGAAACTTAAACAATAACAAAAACAATTTTCCCCCAGGTATTTATTCTGATGCTTCTGAGAAATGCGGATAAGTATACTTGTCTCTAGGCAAATGTCATGGTCTATTATAATTGGCAGATTCATGAACCAAAACTTGAACTGAGACACCAGCAGCAAATGTAAGCCACCTTTAAAGGTGGGGAAAAAAATCTCACAAGACCACTCTTATGGAGCTAACCATGGATAAAAAGACTCTTGCTTTATTTTAACTTTACTGAACATATAGCGTTAAAGTTCCTCCAGCTATTAACCTCATCAGCATAATAAGATACAGCCATTAATTTCTCAGCTATGACACCAAATATATCTATGAGTTCCACAGTACCCTGCTTCTCATATTCAGGATTCCAAATGCTCCATCTGTACAAGCATTTCAAACACAAAGTAGTTACCTGTATAACAAGGCTAGCCTATTTACTAGGAGATAGAGCCAAAGGAGACTCACTTTTGGAAGCTAGATACACTTGTGTTGACAGTAAATAGAAGCAGGAGTTATGGCTAATGCCATAATGACTGCATTAGCAATAACTCCTGCAGTCAATCTCTACAACATGACCAAGAATAAAGTGTTGCTCGTGCCTTAGTTGCTCTTGATCTATGAAGGTCATAGGTCTTCAGTAAAATATGCTTCTGGAATAAACCTCAGTTTGCCAACCTTCAGGAAGAAATTTCAGCTATTCCCCAAAATGGATAAAAACAATCTGTCTTAGACAATTAATGTAAACCCACATACATCAAGAACAAAATCCAAGGAATAAAGGGTGTTAGGGTAATCTACCTGAGTGCTGTATCCTGGAGAAGGTTTTCTTCTTTTCTTTCTTCAGAAACATCTAGAATGCAAAGATATCTGGTTATTATTCTTGACGTAATAGTTATGCTTTGAAAAGCTCCATATAACACCTGAATTTTTAAATGTTTTTTTCTTTTTTTAAATTTATTTATTTATTTTATTGGTGCACTGTATTCATACATCATAATGGGATAAAAATAATACTTTTGTAGACATACATGCACACATCGCCCAGTTAGCCCCTACCCGATCCCCACCCCATTCCCTCCCCATCCCTCCTTCCCATGCTTGGCTTAGTGGTTGACATCTTGTATTATAGCAATTTATCCAATATTAACGTTGATAATCTCACATAACAGTTTCATTTGTCTGATACCAAGCATTTGCTGACTTAAAGATAACATTTCAATATTTCTTTTTGATTTCTTTCTTACCAGAGAATATTTCTTTCTTTTTCTTTTTTAAGGTGAAACTATCATATATTTTTTTCACAAAAAATCTATCCTAATATGGAATATGGAATCTAGATACCCAAAACGATCTTGAAAAAGAACAAAGCTAGAAGATGTACATTTTCTGATTTCAAATCATATAAAGCTACAATAATTGAAACAGTGTAGTACTGTTCTAAAGGCAGATATATAAACCATTGGAGTTAAATAAAAGCCTAGTGATACATTCTTCCATATATTGTCAAGTTATTTTTGACAAGGTTTCTACGAACATTTGGTGGAGGAAATAATAATCTTTTAACTAAATATTGTTGAAAAATAATAATTACATGAAAAAAATAAAATCAGACCCTTACCTAACACCATATACAAATATTAACTCAAAATAGATAAAAGACCTAAATATAAATCTTAAGACTATAAACTTTTAGGAGAAAATCTGGGTCATAAAACCTTACAACATTGAAATTGGCAGTGATTTCTTGGATATGATTTCAATGGCACAGGCAACAAAAGAGTATACAAACTCCCTAAAAGATAAAAAAAATATTGTATATCCAAAGACAATGTAAACAGTTGGTTAAAAGTTACTGATAGAATGGGATAAAATATTTCCAAATACTATATCTGAAGGTATATTAGTATTCCAACTAGAAATCCTAAAAATTAGCAACAATAAAAGCAGACAATACAATTTAGAGATAGGTAAAAGACTAACATAAATAATGAATCTCCACAGATAACCAATCTTAGTTGTCTGTTGGATGGAAAATCTTGTTTCTCTGGTTCTGGTGTGAGTTACCTATTTCTTCTTTGTAGTTAATCTCTTTGAGTATTTTCTCTAGTGCTGGTTTTGAAGACATAAATTCCTTCAGTTTCTGTTTGTCATGGAAGCTTCTTATTTCCCCATCTAATTTGATAGAAAGTTTTGCTGGGTAGAAAATTTTTGGCTGGAAGTTGTTTTCTTTCAGAGTTTGGAAGATGTTACTCCAAGCCCTTCTGGCTCTCATGACTTGGTTTGGAAAGTCTGGAGTGATTCTAATTGGTTTGCCTCTGAATGTCACTTGGCCCTTTGTTTTTGTTGCCTTTAAGATTCTCTGCTTGGCTTCCACATTGGTCATTTTGACAATTATGTGGCATGGGGCCCTCTTCTCTGATCCTGTCTAAAGGGAGTTCTATAAGTTTCCTGGACCTGTGTATCGACCTCTTGCTCTATGTTTGGAAAATTTTCTGCTATTACTTCCTTGAAGAGATTGTTGATCCCTTTGGTTTCACCTTCTTTTCCCTCTTCTATTTCAGTTATTCTTAGGTTAGCTCTCTTAAAATGGGCCCATATTTCTTCAGTGTCAGATTCCTGCTGTTGGATTTTTTTTTTCTAAATTAGAAACTATGCGTTCATTTTTTGAATTATCTTCTTCTAAGATCAAGATTCTATTCTCCATGTGGTCTAGTCGGTTGTTTGTACTTTGAATTGAGGCCTTTACTTCATTAATTGCATCCTTTATCTCTTTTTGACTCTCTCTGAATTCTTTTCAAAACACCTCTATTATTTCTAGTTATTTTCCTGATTTGATCTTCTAGAAATCTCTGAATTTCTGTTTTATCAGGTTCTAATGTTGTGGGGTTGTGGGCATTCATTGCTCCATTGTTATTCCTCTTTCCCATGATTTTGGAAGTTTGTGCCTTCTCTGGTTTCTTCCCTTGGGTTACTACGACTTTACTTAAGGTGCTCTGGATCTCGAGTCTGTGGTATCTCGGTCCCCACTACTCCTTTACTGGGTTGTATGGCAGAGTCTCAGATCCAGGGAGTCAATCGAGGCTGCTTTAGACCATGGGGGGTGCCAGGTTGGGCGTTCTCCTATGGTGTGATATCTCTGCCACTGCCACTCCTCAACTGGGTCAAGTCCCTGGGAGTATAGTACTGGGATTTCTCCTCCAGGGCCTGCAATTTGACTCACTGTTGTTGAGTGCGCTGATGGAACTGTAGTGGACTCGGTGAATTCGCTGCTGCTGCCACCGGTGGCAATATGGCGCTGCTGCCACGCCCTCGGCCGTGAGGCTGGCGTATTTCTTCTCTGGTTTTGAGCTCTGCTCTGAGTCCCTGCAAGGTGTGCCGACCCCAGCCCCTGGGAGCTTTAGACGCTCCCTGCGCCGAGAAATCTGCCGAATTCCTCCAGGCTGATCCGCTGCAGCTCACCTCGGCTCGCTGTCCGCCACTCCTCTCTGGAGTCTGGTAGGCTGTTGAGTGTGTTGGTCTGTAGCCGTAGTCGTCCGGTGAACTTGCCGCTGCCGCTGGCAGTAAAGTGCTGCTGCTTTCCTCTGTGGCTTTGGGCTCCGTTCTGAGTACCCCTCCACTCTGGGGCCTGGTGCTGCAAGAAAAGATGGTGCCCACTCCGTTCCGCACCGCGGCTCCAGCTTCAGCACTGCGGTCTGGTTTCTTTTTGGTGTCTCGTTTTTCCAGCCCTCTTTTTCTCTGTCCCTTGTAATTACATTTTTTGTTTCTCTGCTGATGATGTTTTCTGGCTATGAAAGGCGCTGATTTTGTGGTAATAGAGATTGGTTGTTAGCGGGGCTCGTAAGCCCCGCTTTCCTCTGTCACCATCTTCCTTTTTTAAAAAATTTATTGGTGCATTGTAGTCATACATCTTGATGGGATAAAAGATGGTGGAGACATACATACACACATCACCCAATTAACCCTTACCCAATTACTGCCCCATTCCTTCCCCCTCCCTCCTTCCTATGCTTGGCTTAGTCATTGACTTTGATATGTTGCAATACCTGAATATGGTTTTGAACAATGTGTGGAAACTTGATCTTGCCCTCTACCAAGTTTTAAACATCCCTGAATTTTGTGCCACTTTTCCTATGACTATTATAATACTACCCTAGGGAACATTCTCAACCAATTGACACTTTTCAAGCCAGGCATGGTGCCTCATGCCTGTAATCCCAGTACTTGGGAAGCTGAAATAGAATAGTTGAAGTTTCGTGGCCAGCCTCAGCAACTTAGCAAGATACCATTTAAAAATAAAATAGGGTTGGGGATGTAACTCAGAGGAAGAATGTCCCTGGGTTCAATGAATTCAATCCACAGTGCAAGTAAATAAATAAATAAATACGTCATTTTTCAGAGTTAACACAGTACTTCATTTATTCTATCCTCTACCTTTTGAAACCATTTTACAATTCCACAGACAAAACAATTTTATTTCCAATCCGAGGCATATTTCAAGGTTTAAGTCAATACCCATTTATCCTCCGCAATACTTCCAGTCTTCCATGATACATTGGAGAGATTTAGGGAATATCATATGGTTATATTTCTCATGAGTGACATCAATATTGAACATATTTTACTTTGGCAAGTAATTGTGCATCGCATAACAGTTCTGCCCAATGATAGCTTATATCCTCCCAATACCCACCACTGAATGCATAGCAAATGGACAGTACCTGGGGGAGATGACTCCTGCCCAGTATCATAGGGCCTGGACTTCCCTAACTGCCACTAGTCATTTGGTTTCTTCATATCAATAGGCTCTGTTACTCAGAATTTTGGGAACAGCTCCCATTGTAAGTAGAACAGATTATCAATTGTGTTGTTGTTGTTGTTGTTGTTGTTGTTGTTGTTGTTGTTCTAGGGCTATAAGTCAGGGCCTTGTACAAGATAAGCAAAAACAATACCACTGAGCTATATGGCCAGCTCCAAGAATAAATTATCTCCAGAGCTAGGGGTGTACCTCAGTAGTAGAGCACATTAAATCCCCAAATACAAACACAAAATTATTATACTCTGATTTGGTAACCTTTAAATTTTTTGCTTATTATTCCTTTTTCATTCAAGATTTTGTTCTGTTGCCCAAGCTGGCTTCAAACTCCTTGGCTCAAGAAATCCTTCTGCCTCAATCTTCTGAGTAGCTGAACTAACAGGTGTAGACTATTAAGTCCCACTTGATTTGCCACTTACATTTAAGATTTCTGTGAGTGATGTGTGCATGTATGCTTCTACCATCTTGTACCCCATTAAGAGGTATGACTTCAATGTACCAATAAAAACAGTTTTTAAAAGATTTCTTCTATTTAAATGTTTTAGGTTTATTGTTGTTTGGGTATTTTTGTGGTAGTAGGGATTGAACCCAAGGGCATTCTTTTACCCCTGAGATTTGCCCCCAGACCTTTCTATTTTTTATTTTGAAACAGGGTCTCACTAAGTTGTTGAGTCTCACTAAGTTGCTAAGACTGGCCTTAACCCTGTGATCCTACTCAGACTCCCAAATACTGAGATTATAGGTGTGCAACACCAGGCCTGGCTATATCTAAGTTTTATTCATACAATATGGCTGCTTCCTTGTCTAGACCTCCCTCTGATTTCTGTAGAATCTATGGTACTCCTTTTGTTATGGTTTGGTGCCATTGTGTCATGTGTTCTTATTCTCTGCCCATTTAGAAAAAAAGGAGCTGGGACAACCTTTAATTACAAAGTTTAAAGTAGCATTGACTAAAAGTAGAAGATAAACAGCACCATGCCTGAAGGGAGTGAAGCAGAGGGCTTGAAGTAAACACTAATGTCCTCCTTGATCCTCAGGTCTTAAATAGGATATTTTATCAGGTTCCCATGACAACAGGGCAACCCAACTCTGTAAGAAGCTGCCTGCTTTAACCATTTAAATGTTTGCTTTGCTTAAAATCAAGGCATGATATAAAAACATCTATCCATAACTAAATCATTTTGGCTTATCAGCCCAACTCAGCTCTCTATAAAAACATCGTTTCTACATTCACCCTGTTATCTTGCTGATCTTTTTTATTCATAGAAGTCTGCATTGGTTTTAGACCCCAGTGGCTATTATTACATGGCCACAGCTAAGTCAAGCCTCTATTCTGAGACTACACACCCAGTGAGTACTTGAATGAACAACCTTCTAGGAATGCCCAGTAAAATTTAAATGGAAATAAAGCCGTATTACACCCCTACCTGGTAAGGAGTAACAGTGCAGCTGGATAAGTCTTTACAAAGTAAAATATGACTAGAAGCACCAGAGCTCTGGCCTTTGGAAACTAAATGGGAAAGTCTGAAAAATTTTAGGTTCCAAAATAATTTATGCACACATAATGAAATAATCTATTTTTCCATGAACTGTGGAACTGAGAAGGAACCAGACATGCACAGGGTAACCAGACATGCACAGAGGGAAAGCTAAGGTCATGAAAGCCAAATCAAACTTCCAATATCATAAAAATACAATTTAATGACTCCAAGCCTCAGTTTTTCTATACAGCTAATTGCTTAGGTGCTTTAGAATAAATTGGAGGCATTTTAGAAGTAGAAGTAATCACTTATAGGTTAATAGTAAAGTCTTCATCAGTCTTTTAGAAAGATTTAAGGTGAAGAAAGGTAGTTTTCTAGTTTTCAGACCTAAGATGATTCCCAACAGTAAATTTTAGTTTTTTATCTATTACAGACATGGGGACCTATGGTGTGTGGCCAAAGAAAGGCTGTTGTTTCTAAAAATTAAGCCAGACTGCTTTTCATAAATTATCTATGTCATGAATAAAGTTGTCTCTCCAAACATTAACTCATTTGACCACTGAAGATCGATATTAGATTATGGCCAAGACTAAGCAGTTTTTTAAAAATTTACTTGTGCATTTTAATCATGTATCATTATGGAGTACAAGATGGTAGAGACATACATGCACACATCAATAATTTATCCATTCCCCAATTACCACCCCATTCCCTCCCCCTCCCTTCTTCTCATGTTGGGCTTAATGACTGACTTTGTTATGTTCGTATATGTACAACAATGCATATTAGTGTACTTCCCTCTTCCCTCCTCCCATCTCCCTCAGTTGAGTTGCCGTCTTTACTTATCTAAAATTTCTTCTTATGTGTCTAGAGTCCCTCCTATGTCCCACTTTTTCCCTAGCTTCTATTTTCCATGAGAAACCTGTGTCTAGAAAAGAGCAGAAAGGTATCTGAATTTCTTTATTTTCAAATGAAAGATTAAGTCCATTGTACATGTCAACTTAGAAAACATCCAACAGACTCTACTTACTTTCTTTCCTCCAGCAAAGCTCATGTGCTAGTACTTTTAGAATGAATAATTTTCCCTGAGAAACCAAGACACCCCTTGTCTGTATCTCTTGGTTCAAGCAGTTCTAGATTGCTAAAGACAAATCTATAGTATAACAAAGTCAAGTCTGCTGGTTCATAGCAATAAGGGATACTGGACAACAGAGGAGTTATGGGGTAATTCTAGATGTGGAATATTGTATCTTGGACCCCAGGCTGCTTTAGTCAATGAGAGCCTCCAAACAAAATTAGAGGATTTTGTGTTACTAATCTAATTTAAAACACTTAAGTTTCTAATAATGTATAATTTTCAGAAGGCAAAACTTTTTAGTAAGAAAGTAGTTACTCAATCAGGTGTTACTTAATAGCTAAAATGACCTGAAGAGAAGTGTTCTTTCCTAATAATTTGCAGATGGTGTTATAGGTATCTATTAAACCAACTTCGTGAATGGTGGGGTAGATTTTTACCTCTTCACTCTAAGCTAATTTTTACTCTATAACATTGAAACACAGCCCCAGGCCCCTTGACTCCTCTGTTGTCCAGTCTTCCTTATTTCAGCATGTTAACAAACCTGACCTTGTTTGGACACTGTAGAGAAAATTTCATAAAATTAAGTCCTTGTCTAGTTCTCATTAAGTCTAAAATGTTCTAATAGTACTATAAGCAGGAAAAACTGAAGTCATTTGTATTCCAAAACCAAGAGCTTTGTCTTGAATCCTAAGCTGCGTGTGGTTGTACACACCTATAATCCAAGCACTAGAGAGGCTGACAAAGGAGGATCGATTGCAGGTTTGAGGTCAGCCTCAGAAACTTAGAAAAACCCTGTTTCAAAGTAAAAAAAGGGCTAGAGGTCTGGCTTGGGAGTATAATGCACCTTAGTTCAATACTCACTACCAATAAAGAAGAATATATCCCTATGGCATACACCTATGTCAACAAACGTTAAACCAGGGAAAAGTTATCAAGGCAATGGGTTGAGCAAGACTCTAAAAAATACAGGGTTAATCAAAATAGAACAGAACTAGATATTGTTATTCTACGGCAGCACATAATTTTCAGTGGAAAACAGTTTAGTTAAAAATTAACTTCTCTCTGAAAATTTGGAAAGTACTTTGTTATTTCCCCTTTCAGTTTAACAAACAAACAAGGCACACACTATGAATGCCATATGAGAGCTTTACTACTACTGGTTCCAAGGTAAGAAACATTACATTTGAAAGTCACTGACCTTTGACTGTAAGTGAAATGGAAAGTTTTTCCTACAGTTATAAAACAGGCATACCTAGAGTCCCAAGGAGGGAGTCCTGCTGTGTCTTAGACTGGTTTTAAGACCAAAGAATTTGCTGAACTAAAAAAATATAGAAATATAAAGTCTCATCCATACCAAGTTACTTATTAATTCTATGTTCAGGGGCAACTACACATCCAAATATTCAGTTATTTGTGTCATGAAGTATGTATCTCACTTATATGCCTAAAAATGAAATGAGAACAACAGTGCAAAAACTTGGAACTCCACAGCACTGTAGAGTAGAATATTATTGCTGATAAGCCAAGGTGCTGGGATATATTAAACCTTTTGAGGAAAGCATTAATGTGCAGAGGAAAGTCAGGAAGCAACAATTCTGAGATAAGTCCTTCTGTGACAAGAATAATCCAATAGTAGATCCCTAGGATTTCTCCCTCACCCCTCTGGGCATATATTACAAAAATCAATTTTAGAAGTTGTTAGTGTGTTTTCTCAAAAATCTTCTTGATTGAATTCATAGAGCCAGCACAGAAAGTTAATTGGATTCAGAAGAGAATTGGCATATAAGTTAACCAAAGAGAGAGGTAAAGAAGAATGTACAATCTCAAATCCTCAATTTATGATTATTTCAAACAGTCTTAGTCCTCAAAAAACAAAGCCACCTCAAGTAATATTGTAGTGTCTAGTTTCTTATTAAATTCAAGAAGTTGAGTTAATCAGGCAGAGCTTTCTAGTTAAGAACAAAGGACAAGAAACTGGATTTATATGTTGAAATTTAATTCCATTTAAGAATAAAATAGAGTAAAGTCAAAGGTTGCTGGAAGAAGCATTCTGTCTACTAAAATATTCTACTAGTATACACTTCCAGTTACTTGCTTGACTGCACAACAAAATGTACATGTTTCATTTGAACCAAGGACAAACTAAAATTAGCCCTATGCTAGCAAATCAGTTATTCATCTCCACTGCCAATCCCCAATGACCAGAGGTTTGCAGGAATAAAAAACAGAAAAAAAGAAAAAAGTAAAATGGAGAAAGAGACATAGTACATAACCAAAAACCAAAGCAATTTAGCATGCTTTGCAACATTCTGTGTTAACCAGAAACAGAGGTTTTAGTAAACTTGTAGGTAAAACCAGAAACAGAGGTTTTAGTAAACTTGTAGGTAAAACCAGAAACAGAGGTTTTAGTAAACTTGTAGGTAAATCTGATTCTTCATATTATTTTAAAAATTGCCATCTATGCATCTTGTTTTTTTGTCTCCTTAAACTAATAGGTCTCAAACTTGACATCAGAACCTTAAGGCTTTGATATAAAAACAGATTTCTAGGTCCTATGTCCTACAAATTGGATTTAGTAGCGCTGGGATAGGAGCCAGACATCTTTAAGCAAAGAAAAAATATCGTTCACAAAGGATTCTAAAGCATATCAAAGTTTGAAAGCCAAGTACATAAACCTTTACTTTTTAAGAACTGAGATTATAATCTTTAAAAAAGAAAATACATAACTAAAATTTTTCAATAAATATATGAAAGATATTCATCATTCACAACCAGAAAAATGCAAATAAAAACAACAATGAGATTCCATCTAACTTCACTTAAAATGGCAATCATTAAGTATACAAAAATAATAAATGCTGATGAGGATATGGAGAAATAGGAACTCTTATACACTGTTAATGGGATTGTAAATTAGTGAAGCCACTATGGAGATAAGTGTGGAAATTTCACACAAAACTGAGAATGGATCCACCATAAGATCTAGCTATACTGCTCCTGGGTATCTTTCCAAAGGGACTGAAATCTTAATATTATAGTAATACATACATATCCATGTTAACAGCAACACAATTTATATCAAGAGATTAATGGATCACAAAATTATGGGATATATACACAACGAAATACTGCTCAGCAGTTAAGAAAAACAAAATTACATCATCTGCAGGACAATGAATGGACATGGAGAACATGACATTAAAGTGAGATTAGCTAGTCACAGAAAGTGAAAGGTCACATGTTTTCTCTCATATATGGAAGCTAGGGAGTAATGGGGATACCAGAGAGACTTTAGATATAAAGGAGAAACCCCACTGGAATGATGGAGGAGGTCTATGTGAAGATGAAGGGGAGAATTAATGAAGGAAAGACTTCCATTGACTTTATGTACATATGTGAGAATACCAATACCAACCTCATTATCATGTATCAGGAAGGAGAAGGAATGGGAAGGTCTTACCAACTTCTCACAAGTGTTATATACATATATGTCACTATCACTCTGAACTACATTATGATATGATACTACAATTCACCAGTAAACATGTACTAAAACTATAGTTTCTAATGGAAACAATTATCTCTATTTCCATAATTCCATCTAAACAAATTTGTTTAGTGTAGGTAAGGATGTATAAGGTAATACACACACACACACACACACACACACACACAGTAATTTGGATAATCCATAAGAGGTATTTCAGCTACAGTTTATATATCTCAAAATGTTATCAATAGTATGATAATATTATATGAATATTATAATATGAAATAATAATGAGTTCAGTAAATGTTCACTGAGAGGCCCTAAGTTAAGTGATATGGAATGTCATAGAGTAAACAGAGGTGTGAGGTATGAATGGTGCATTCCAGTGATGAATAAAGATGGGAAAGATTCTTAGCATATATTATTTCACTGAATCCTTATGTAAGACACCCATGAGACTGAAGACAGCATGTTCCTTTTAGAACTGAGGATACTGAAGCTCAAGGACATTTTGCGATGTGCTGAGTCATGCTGCTAGTAAACAGCAGAACCAGAATTTAAATTAGGTCTGTCTGATTCTCAACTTTGTACTTTTCTGTGATGGTGCATTAGTGGAGAAAATTAAGTCACACAGTCATCCCTCAAATTTTTCATTTGCCTCTTGATGGAAATGCAGAAGTATGAAAGAATTGCTGACAGCTGAAATATTTCTTTCTCTGAATATACAGGACCTTTTATAAAGTCTACCAGGGATGAATATGATTTTGTCCTAATTGCAAGACAAACAGGCTGTGGTAATAAGAAGTGTATTGACTCAACTATATTGTTTAGTGGCTTTGCTGCAGCATTATGACTCACAGTTCTGCTTTGAGTATTGAACTGCTTCGTTTTCCTGAAATTTGGTTGAAGTGTACCATTAAATTAAGTAAACATGAGCTGGGCATGTTGGCACACGATTGTAATACCAGCATTTGGGAGGCTGAGACAGAAAGATCACACAGGTTTGAAATCCAGCCTTAGCTACTACTTAGTGAGGCCCTTTGCAACTCAGTGAGACCCTGTTCCAAAATAATGAATAAAAAATAGGGCTGGAGATGTAGCTTGGAGGTAGAATGCCCCTGGGTTCCATCCCTAGTACTACAAAAAATAAAATAAAATAAGAAAACATAGTTTTTCCATGAGAAAAAGAGGGGTAGGTTGGGGTTTAGGCGTGTTAAACACAACTTCAGGTTATATATAAATTTGAGGAGCTATGATAAGGCATTAACTCTATGTGCAGTTCCTGCCTCAGATATGGCACTGACTCCCTTGAAGATATAATTCATCATTTAAACACAGGACAAAGCAAATTATCCCCAGCTTTTTTAATATCATGAAGGTGGTGCAACCTTATTAAAAATAATTTTAGGGTGTATTCATTTCGAGTCACCCCTCCATGCCACTCTGGCATGGGGCTGTATTTCTATTTTCTGTATTTCTATCTTTCTAATAAACTTCTTTAAATCTTCAAAAAAATAATTTTAAATGTGAGATTTCCTACAATTCTTCCCACAAACCCTAGAAATGTTGATTCATTTTTTCTTTCATGTTTCATTTTATTTTTTAATTTATTTTTAGTTGGTGCACTCTAATCATACATCACATTGGAATACAAGACACATCATATACAAGCACACATCATCCAATTAGCCCTCATCCAGTCCCCATCCCATTCCCTCCCCCTCCCTCAATCCCATGCGTGTTTGGTGATTAACTTTGATACATATGTTTATGTACCTCCTGCATTTTAAAGAGGCTCCATCCTCCCCTATTCCATACCCTCTGATTGGTCACCTTAATTGCTTCACTATAGGGCCCTTTCTATAGCTCGACCACTTCCTGTTGCCCCTCTCCTCCTAGTTATTGATGATTAGGGGAAGCATCTGGTTTTAATTTTCTGCGATATTTCTCTGTGCATGCCACGTTGAAAATACCGATACCACTCTTGACGGTCCCAGTTGTGGCCTGGCTACCCAGTGGACTGATCCAGACCTTGCTAGCTCAGGCAGTGGCCTTGCCTCATGGGAGGCCCTGATTCTGGTCTCACTGGCCCCGACACTGGCCTAACCCCTCAGCTGGCTCCGATCCCAGCCTCGGAGGCCCCAGCACCAGCTATCCTCACGGCAGGCTCCGATGCTAGCCGATGGCTCCAACATCGCCCTAACCCCTCTGCAGGCTCCAATCCAGGCCTCGGAGGCCTCAGTAGTGGCCTTGCTTCACGGAAGGCTCCGATGCCGGCCGCTGGCCCTGGCACTGGCCTAACCCCTCGGCAGGCTCCGATCCCGGCCTCTGAGACTCCGGCACCGGCCTTGTCTCACAGCAGGCTCCGATCCAGTCCTCGCTGGCCCCAGCACTGGCCTAACCCCTTGGCAGGCTCCAATCCCGGCCTCGGAGGCCCCGGCACCAGCCTTGCCTCACGGCAGGCTCCAATGCAGGCTGCTGGTCCCGGCACCGGCCTAACCCGTCGGCAGGCTCCAATCCCGTGGCTGAGATCGGAGCCTGCCGTGAAGCAAGGCCGGTGCTGGGGCCTCCAAGGCCGGGATCAGAAATGTTGATTCTTTATCCTCTACAAATTACTGGTTTCTTTGCTCTGTTTGTGCCACAAAGATAAAGTCATAATTTTAGAAGAAAATGAAATACCCTAGCTGGGCGTGGTGGTGCACACTTGTAATCCCTGCCCTTGGGAGGTAGAGATAGGAGGATCACACAGGTTTGAAGCCAGCCACACTGGCTTAAGAGACCCTGTTTCCAAATTTTAAAAAGTATAAAATAGGTCTGGGAGTATAGTCTGGAGGTAGAAAGGCTTCCAGGAACCCCAGTACCACCAAAAAAAAAAAAAAGAAAGAAAGAAAGAAAGAAAGAAAGAAAGAAAGAAAGAAAGAAAGAAAGTAAGACCCTTTACCCATTAATATATGTGAAAGAACCCCTCACCCTTGCCTACCCATCAAAGTGGATCATTGAAGTATTTGCCCATGATTGAATAATGCCTTAACCCAAAACTTAAGGGTCAAAATAACAAATAGGTATTTAATCATTTCTGTGGATCAGATATTTGAGAATGGCTTAGTGAGTGGTTCTAATTCATAATCAAGATGTTGGCCAGGCTTACAGTCATCTGAAGGGCTGACCAGGGCTGGAGAATACAACTCCAAGTTCACTCTGAAGACTGTTGGCTGGAGGCCTTTTATCCATAGGGCTGCTTAAGTGTTCATGCATGCAACTGTTTCTCCCCAAAGGAAATAATCCAAGATGAAGAGAAGCAAGGAGGAAAACACAATGCTAATATGACTTAGTCTTAGAAGTTATACACCATCACTTTTGTCATACACTAATCATGAGAACTGAGTATTTATTTATTTATTTATTTATTTATTTATTTATTTTTGGTGGTACTGGGGGTGGAACCCAGAGACTTTCTACCTCCAGGCTATACTTCCAAATCTATTTTATATTTTATTTGGAAACAGGGTCTCACAAAGTTGCTGAGAGCCTCACTAAGTAGCTGAGGCTGGCTTCCAACCTGTGCGATCCTCTTTCTCAGCCTCCCATGCGCAGGGATTACAAGCGTGTGCCACCACATCCGGCAGAACTGAGTATTTAAGTTGTTCCGGTACTCAAAAAGAAAGAAATTGGCAGGACATGGTGGCACACACCTGGAGGATAAGACAGGAGGGTCACAGAATCGAGGCCAGCCTCAACAACTTAGTAAAACCCTCAGCTATTTAGCCAGACCCTTTTTCAAAATAAAAAAATTAAAGGGGCTTGAAGTGAAGCTTGGTAGTAGAATCCTCCTGGGTTCAATGCTCAGTACCACACACAAACAGAGAGAGAGAGAGAGAGAGAGAGAGAGAGACAGAGAGAGAGAGATACAGAGAGAGGGACAGAGAGAGAGACAGAGAGACAGAGAGTGGGAGAGAGAATAAGAGAGAGCAAGAGAAATAATTAAGCCTCAACTCTGAATGGAGGAGCATCAATTTGTGAACTTATTTTAAAACCATCACAACCACTGAAGTGAAAAATGAGTGTGTTTTCCCATAAGACAGAGTTCCTTTTAAATACTAGTGATGGTTTCTTGTGATTACTAGTTGAGTGGTGAGTTACTTAATATGAAAACAATACAATGGTGATCTACTATAGCATCTGCGGGAACAGTTTTATGCAATGGTAATTACTCAGTTCACTATCAAATGAGCTATCCCAAAGGTTAGAAAACAGAAAGGCTCAAAGATCAAAATATGATCTTTAAATGTGCATAGTTTATTAAGACAATTTAAAGCATAGAATTAGAAAGATGAAAAAGTTGGAGTCACCTGACTAGTATACAAGTGGGGTGGTATACAAGGACTAGTATACAAGTCTAGTATACAAGTGGGGTGGAAAGACCACACAACTAGATCCTTAAATTTTTCTTGTTTTTTTTTTTCTCTCTCTCTCTCCCCCCTTTCTCCTCCCAACCTCCCAATCTTACCTCCGTTTCTGCTACATCAATGTGGTAGTTATAAAACCATGTAAGCTTGGCATAGTGGCACATGCCTATAATCCCAGTACTTGAGAGACTGAGGCAGAAATCCCAGCATTAGGGAGGCAGAGACCAGAGGATCGAGGTTTGCAGACAGCCTCAGCTATGTAGTGAGGCCCTTCACAACTCAGTGAGACCCTGTTTCAAAAAGTAGACTAAAATATAGGGTTGGGAGTGTAACTCAGAGGTACAATGCCCCTAAATTCCATCCCCAATACCACAAAAAAGAGGTGATTAGGTCACTGAGTAATGGAGCTGCATGGCTAGTAGTGTGCTTGGTCATGTATCATTAGTAGATCTCCATCCACACATATCCTAACCTCACACATAAACATATACACTACTCTTTGAACAACCAGTAACGAGCATCAAAGTCTACCCAGAAGAAGCAGGAAACCTGATGACTGACAAGAGCTTTTGAAGCTTGAGTTCTTTGGAAACAGATGCTGTGATAGTATGGGTTACAAGATGCTTATTATAGATGAACATGTTTAAAAGGAGGGGAAACAAGGGAGAGGGTGAACTACACTGCAGGCCTAATAAAAACTGGTTCAATCCAGTAGGGATCTCTGAAGATAGGGTTGCTCATTAAAGTTGTCCAGTATCAAGCAAAAATAGTAGGGCTTTTATTTATCTGCCTCATTTTAGTTCTTGGATGTGGACTGCTCTAGAAGGGCCTGATCTCCAACAAACCTGCTCTCTACAGATGAAGTAGACCCTAAAGATTAACAAATGGAGACTGCCTGTTAACTATGCACCTCACAGTAAGGTAGCATTTTCTTTCTTAAAAGGGTATTCAGGTAGCTTTTTCCCTGTGAGATGGGATGCAGTTTGCCTGACAGGGAAGAAAGACTATTCAGACTGAGAGATTTAAAAGAAGGTATTCTTGAAAAGTAGAGGTCAAACCTGAAGGTTAAAAGAAAAAAGTCAATTAAGCCAAACATGGTGGCTTGTATTTGGGAGGCTGAGACAGGAGGATTGCAGGTTCAGGGCCAACCTCAATTACTTGGTGAGGCCCTCTACAGCTTAGTGAGACTGTTTCAAAATTAAAATTAAGAATAAAAAACAGTGCCAGTAGTGTAGCTTGGAAGTAGAATGTCCCTAGGTTCAATTACCAGTTGTGCAAAAAAAAAAAAGCCCAATGTGATGGCATACATCTGTAATCTTATTTAGTCAGGAGGCTAAGGCAGAATGATCACAAGTTTGAGGCCAGCCTGGGCAACTTAGAAAGACCGTGTCTCAAAATAAAAAATAGAAAGGGCTGGAGATATAACTCAGTTTTAGCATGCTTTCCTATCATGCCTGAGGCCCAGGGTTCCATCCTAACACCACCCAAAAAGAGATAAGGGGAGCTGAAGAAGTTTGGTCCTCTCCAATGGAAAACACATGTCCTTGGGTGCATGTCTTGGGATATGGAAAGGGAAGTCAAATTCTGCTAGAACTTTAATTTGTACCGCTCCTTGATACCTGTCTTTGGAATTCTTTTTCATTACTTAGGCTTGAACCCAGGAACACTCTACCCCTGACATACATCCTTGAATCTTTATTTTTTATTTGGAGATGCTAAGTTTCCCAGGATGGCCTCAAACCTTCTTTCGTCGTAGTTGGGATTATAGGCATATGTCACCACATTCACCTGTATATCTATATTTTCTAAAAGAGCTTAATACCTTAAGGAATAGAAGAAAACCAGAGTAGCCAGAGGAAAGGGGTTTGTTGTATACCATACCCACTCCTTGTCCCAGCTTCCAAGGACAAGGAACATCTGCTGGCTAAGTGGGCCACATTTCTGAGAAAGAACAACAGTGATGATTTACATTCCTGGAAAGCTTCCCAACAGTTAAACCAGAGGCAGCAGGAAGAACTAAGGCAATGAGAGAATTCTTCTGGAAAGAATATACACAGAAAAAAAAAGAAAAGTTTGGGTTATGTTTATAGATTAACAAATGACAGCTCCTAAACAAAAGGTGGGGAAGCCTGGTGCTGTTGCACATGCCTGCACTCTTAGTATGGGTAGCTGAGATAGGAAGATCACAGGTTTGAGGTCACCCTCAGTAACTTGGAGAGCCCCTCAGGAACTTAGACCTGTTTCAAAATTCAAAAACTACAAATGAAATAGGTTGGATGTATAGCTCAGAGGTAAAATACTCCTAGGTTCAATCCCAAATAACAAAGGAAGGAAGAAAGGGAGGGATGGAGGGAAGGAATGAAGAAAGAAAGGAGAAGAGAAAAGGGAAAATTCCAGCAAAAGTTCTAATTTATTTACAAACTTCCCACAAAAAAAGTAAAAATGCTTTTCTGAAAAATTTGCCTAGTGTTAACCTCAAAGGCATTTGATATTTGTTCATTAAATATGAACAAAGAGTTTATCTGAGCCAATATCAGAACAATCAGCTGGGAGAATGAATTCACCACAAATTAGCACTCCCAAATGGCATCAGAGGAGTGGATTTTTATTTTTATATGTATGTGTGTGTGAATGCCGATGTCAATCTCAATATTTTGTATAGGGAAGGTGGAAATAGGGAGCTAGGGGAAAGCCCACTAAATGCTATGTGCATGGGTGTGTGTTACTATAACTATGAAGTATGTGATGATGTGAGACTACAATGCACTACCAATCAAAACATAAAAATGAACCAAGAAAGAGATTACAGTAAACTTGGTACAGTTGTTTTGGGTCATAAGAAGAACACAGGCTATGATTGGTTAGTTACTTATATTACTTACACATTCCAGGCAAGAGTTGCAGTAACAATAAAAATGATTTTTACTAAGTTTTTTTTCTTATCTTTATGGCTTAGAGAGCATGCTAGATCAGAATGAGCAACATGACTAAAGTCTCATTCCTCATTTTCCTCTGAAAAAGAATTTTGTGATTTGATTGTAGTGTGTGTGTGTGTGTGTGTGAGAGAGAGAGAGAAAGAGAGAGAGAGAGAGAGAGAGAGAGAGAGAGAGAGAGAGAGAGAGAGAGAGAGAGAGACTCTTTAGTTACTAGGAATCAATGCAATTCATACATATATATTCATTTATTCTCTCTTTTTTCTTTCTTCCTTCCTTTCTTTAAGTTTTTCCTTTTTTTTGTTTTTGTTCCTTGTAGTACTGAAGACTGAACTCAGGGCCTCATCCATGCTCAGCAAGCTCTCTACCCTTTTTCAGTTTTATTTTGAGACAAGGTCTCAACAATTTCCTCCTGCCTCAGCCTCCCAAGTTCCTAGGATTATAGGTGTGTGCCACTGTACCCATCAAAACCATAATATAATTCTAACATAAATTATGATTTTTAAGTTCAGTCATAGGTGCTTGTCAATGGTGGGTAGGTTTTTCAGGAAATAGTAACATAAACTCTAATATCTCAATAGCTTAATGGAACACAAGGTTATTTCTTACTTATGTTATAAAATCAGCACCCATGTCACAGAAGCTCCACAATCTTGAGGCTACATCATTTCAAAAACATGGACTTCACCCACCTCTGCATGAAACTCATTATCCCGAATTGTTATACAGCTGGAATCTTAGTGCAAGGAAGTTCTGGGATTATAACCTTCCTGTGTATCCCGGTGGTAGCAAATCAAATGAGCTGATCATAGTGGTGATCACCTATAAACCAGTACTTGGGAGGCTGAGACAGGAGGATCACAGGTTCAAGGCCAGTATTCAGTTCCTTATTGAAAGCCTGTTTCAAAATCAAAAAGTAAAATAGGGCTGGGGGTATAGTTCAGATGTAGAGTGCCACTGGGTTTGAAATAGGGTTTGCTGAGCACACAGCACTGCCTCTGATATAATGAGAAGCAGCTGTTTGTCTGGTTCTGCAAAATAAGTGCAGTGAAATTTAAAACCCTCTTCTTATTTGCTCTTACTTATTTTGAGATGCTTGGGATCAAACCCAGGGCTTTGCACATGATAGGCAAGTACCTCTGAACCACATCTCAAGCCCCATCAGTTACTTTTATTTTTATTCAGTTAAATAATCCTAGATTTTGAACTTCTGACACAGAACAACTCCTTTTGGGAATAGTGTGCTAAGTTACACTTTTGAGACAAATTGGTATCTATAAATTATTGCTTCAGCTTACTTATGAAATTTGAAACTGTCGGGGTATAAACAGGATGAATACAAGTGAAAAATTATGTTAATATGTTCAGGAACAAATTTTTAGAGAGTCTTCACAAGTTTAAGGCAATGAAAATCAGTGGAGGACAGTTACTCTATCAAATCAAGAAGCAAGATAAACATATTGCCATATTCATCCTGGAAAAGTAAAATAAAGTAGCTCCTTGGGGTTGTTTCTATGAATTATATCTCTTAAAAAGTATGAATGAACAATGTTTCAAGAAAATTCATGCCATCTAAACTCCTGGATAAATATTGCATCATTTCATCTCTTTCTTAATTCAATAAAAATCTTAATCATTAGCAGACAGATACCACAAGTTGCTGTTCCATCTCTCTTAATTCAACACAACCATGATTCATTGTCAGACAGGTACTGAAAACCGCCTCCTTGAAATGAGTAGATGATTTACTTCCACTCTACAAATATTTATTGGACACATAATATGTACAAGGCAGGTTTCCTCTAGAGATATAACAGTGATCAAAACAGAAAAGATCCCTGCCCACTCAGAGCTTACATTGTAATGAATAAAGACAGATGAACAGATAATTCAGTAAAATAAGAAGTGTGTCAGAAGGTTGTAAGTACTACAGAAAAAAAAAAAACAGAACAAAAAAGAAGGACGTGATTTGACATGGGCCTTATTACTGCACAGAAAACTATGTAGAAATTGGGGTCTGAGGGAATAGAAAAGAAGTGATGAGATTCATATGGGAACTGCCCTAAACAGATAAAATAAAGGTCAAAGTAATATTATTCTTGATTCTCTGAAAGCAGATAGTAGTGGTAAAGCTTTAAGGGAGAGTGGGGGAGGGGTGAGTGGAGGTCTTACTAGAAGCATACAGAGTTCTGGTCACCATTTTCATTTCTGCCAATAGGGGTGCAGAGAATAGATTATTGTAGAGATTATTGTAGAGAATAGATTATTGAAGAATAGATTATTGTAACGAGAATGCAGAGTTCTGGAACTATCTTCATATGCTTGCTTGCCAATTGATTTATCTGTTTTTCCTGTAAAACTGTAAATTCCTTAAAGTTAGGAATTGTATCTACCTATAGGGATTCAATAAATGGTGGGTGAATAAATCTCTGAAATGCATTTTATTAATTTATTTATTTGTGTGTGTGTTTTACTGGGGATTTAACCCAGGGGTACCCTAACACTGAAGTATACCCCAACTCCCTTTATTTTTTTTATTTTAAAACAGGGTTTTGTTAAGTTGTTGAGATTGTCTTCAAGCTAGCAATCCTCCTGTCTCACCCTCCCAAGTACTGGGACTATAGTCATGCATCACCTTGCCTGGTTTGAAGTGCATTTTTATTTATTTATTTTTATTTATTATTTATTTTTGTGTGTGTCACTGAGGATTTAACCCAGTGGCATAAGACCGCTGAGCCATGACCCACTTATTTTTATTTATTGGTTAGAAATAGGGTCTTCATATGTTGTTGAGAGTCTTGCTAAGTTGCTGAGGCTGTCCTTGAAATCCTCCTGTCTCAGCCTCCCAAGTACTGGGATTACAGGTATGCGCCATCACAACTGGCTTGAAATGCATTTTAAGTGTTACGATATTAGCCAGCTGTAAGAGTATTTTGGTGGCAACTAAATGTGTCAACTTAGGTAGGCTGAACTACATTTTCCTAAAACTATTTCTTGTACATTATTGGCTAGGGTCAGTCACAAGAGAGATTCATTGTAGGTTTGGAGCATATAAGGGAAGTGCCAGCCATTTGGTAGCTCACAAGTGTTGCCAACCTGCTGATTTACTTATTGGTATGAAATACTGTTATGGTTTGGAATTAAAATGTCTCCTAAAGTGTTGTGTTCAAAGGTGGAGCTTTGAGGAAGTAATTGGATTATGAAAGTCAGCCCTCATAATTGGATTAATCCATTGATGGCCAAATGTACTATTGGGAGGTATAGCCTAGTTAGATGAAGTAGGTTGCTGATATATATCCTTGGTTTATCTTCTCTTGGCATCTCTCTCTCTCTCTCTCTCTCTCTCTCTCTCTCTCTCTCTCTCCCTCCCTCCCTCCCTCCCTCTCTCTCTCCCTCCCTCCCTCTCTCTCTCTTTACCTTCCTTCCTCCCTTCCTCCCTCCCTTCTTTCCTCTTGGCTGCCATGAGTTTAATATACCATGAGTCTTAGTAGCTTTCCTCCACCATTCTGGTCTTAGTCAGCATTCTTAATGTTATAAATCAAAGACCCTGACCACATAACTTGGAGGAAGGAAGATTTATTTGTTTACAGTTTCCTGGGTGATTTGAGGTTTAGTTCATGTGAGGCCAGGGACCCTGAATCTAAAGAAATGGCAGTGGGAAGTGGAGAAAGAGAGAGCACAAGGCTTCACTCTCACATCACTGAGGCTGGAAGCAAGTTTGAGGAAACCAGTATGTAATTCCCAAGGCCACAACCCCAGTGACCCCTCCTTAGCAACCAAGCCCTGCTTCTAACATTGCTAACTTGTTTCCATCAGAGCTCGGGTAACATTCCAAATCCATACTATGATAACATCCTTTCACCATGATGTTGTGCCTTACCTCAGGCCCAAAGTAATGGAGCTAGCCAATAATGAATGGAAACTGTGGGCCAAAATAAATCTTTCCTACTCTAAGTTGTTCTTGCCAGTTATTTTGGTCATAATGATGAAAAACTGAGTAACATAGGTATATAAATGTAAAATAACTGAGTTAAATGCGAAAATTATTTATTCTGAATCAAATATGAGTGACTTATCAGGAACTCAGATTCAAGTTACCTTGAATAATGTATCACAAAGTACATGAAATTTCATGAATTTTTATAGCCAAACAACAAAGAAAGTCATAAATTAATGCTCAACAAATATATTTTGAGGAACTCTGGTGCACAATTGTAACCCCAGTAGTTGAGAGAGCTGAGACAGGATGGTCTCAGGTTTGAGACTAGCCTCAGCAACTGTGAGACTGTTTCAATACCAAAAAAAATAAAATGGGTACAGCAAAGTAAACTATCAAGAACTTCAACCGAGAGCCAACAGAATGGGATATCTTTGCCATCTACTCCTCCGATAGATGACTAATATCTCAACTAAACAGAGAACTCAAGAAACTCAGTACTAAGAAAACAAATAGCCCAATCAAAAAACGGGCAAGGGAACTAAATAGACACATCACAAAAGAAGAAATTCAAATGGCCAATAAATGCATAAAAAATGTTCAACATTATTAAGTAATCAGAGAGATGCAAATCAAAATTACCCTGATATTTCACCTAATTCCAACTAGAATGCAATCATTAAAAACACAAACAAAAACAAATGATGGCTAGGATGTGGAGAAGTGGGAACTCTAATACATTGTTGGTGGGACTGCAAATTAGTGCAACTACTTTGGAAAGCCATATGGAGGATCCTCAGAAGAATGGGAATGAACTTACCATATGATCCAGAAATACCACTTCTGGGTATCTACTCAAAAGAATGAAACCAAACTACCAAACTAATGCATGTATATCTATGTTCATAGCTGCACAATTCACCATTGTCAAACTATGGAACAAGCCAAGATGTCCATCAACAGATGAATGGATTACAAAACTATGGGATATGTATACAATGGAATTTTACTCGGCCATAAAGAAAAACACAATTACATAATTTACAGGGAAATAGATGGAACTGGAGAGCATTATTCCAAGTGAAATTAGTCACAAATAAGAAATTTGATGCTCACCCTAATATGTGAAAGCTAGGGAGAAAATGGGTCATAGGAAGAACTCTAGATGAATAAGGAAATACTATAAATAAACAAATAAGGCAACCTAACTGAAGGGATGAGAGGGTTGGGAAGAGGTAATTCTCTAATGTTCATGATGTACATTAACAAACATATCAAAGTCAATCACTTATCCAAACATGAGAAGAAGGGAGGGGAGGAAATGAGGTGTAAATTGGGTAAGGGCTAATTTGGTGATGTATGCATGTATGTCTCCACTATCTTGTACTCCATTAAGATCTATGACTAAAAAGAACCAATAAAAAGTTAAAAAAACAAAATGAAAAATAAAATAGGGCTGGGATGAAGCTCAGAGGTAGAACACCCCAGGTTTAAACTCCAACACCTCCTCACATACACACACAAACACACACACACAAAAGTAAATGGCTACTCTTTTTTTCTATAGAGCCTAACATAATCCAAGAGAATTTTGACAATGGGCATATAATATTCCATCTCTTTATATCACAATGTTCTACTTAGCTGAGGTCAAACAGTTTTCAGGATCTTTAATACTGATGCAGTTTCTACAGAGAACTTAAGTTTCACAGGTTGTGGTTAGTGCTGCAACTCCATTTTCCCCTGTATTCTCCCTTCAGCTTCTCAGTTCCTGAGGCAGGTGTGTATTTAACCCCTGATGAAGCAGAACACCCACACCATGAAGATCAGAGGCAACAAAAACCAACAAGGATTTCAGTCTGTCCTTGTAAGGTTTCAGCTGGCATGTTCTCTTCTCTACTTTACTGTTAGCTTCCCTTTCTGACAGCCTGCACTGTCCTAGTATCATATACAAAGAAATGCACACACACACACACACACACACACACACACACACACACACTTCCTCATGGTTCAGTTACCCACCTAGCATTCTTGGATACAGAGTTGTAAAATCAATAAGGTACCTAGAAAGAATTTCAAAACAGGCAAGGCCATATTAAGGGACTCCTTCTGGAGTCAGAAGGGAGAAAACATATGGGGGACAGAAACTCCATGCTAGCTTAAGCAAAAAGCAGAGGGGAATAGCTTTCATGACATCTCTATGTAGGGATTTTTGGGGGTGTTGTACTGGTAACTGAATCCAGAGGAATTCTACCTTTGATTTACTACACTCCACCCCTATTTTTATATTTTATTTTGAAACAGGGTCTTACTAAATTGAGACTGAGACTGTCCTCGAACCTGCAATTCTCTTGTCTTAGCCTCCCAAGTTCTGGGATTACAGCCATGTACCATTACTCCCAGCCAGGAATTTGGTTCTTGATGTCATCATATGTAGAGGTGGGTCTTTATGCTTGTACTCTTCTCCATCATACTTTTTCATACATTATATGTTTCATACGCATATTAAGTCTTCACCTAGTACTATGCATTTTACTATGTTAATAAGGTAACTGGGTAACTGTTAGTTACTTTGGTGACTATTCTATATATGTGATTGACCCTCAATACTTTGAATTGCTCTTATTACCTTGTATAGACTTTGATATTATTATTTTCAGAATAATACATTGGCCAGAATTAGAAAGTCAAGGGTCTTTTGTTTTCTTTCATATGTGCAAATTAGAGAGAAATTAGGGAAAGGGGACTTCAAATAAAGGAGAGAGATAGATCAGTAAAATAGTGAGAGGGGATGGGGTGATATGGGGAGGGGGGAAGAAGGCTTGTGGTAGGAAACTGATTAAATAATGTTATGTTCATATGTGAAGGTATCACTATCAATCTCACTAAGGAGGGGGCAGCAGGATGGGATGTAGAGAGAAAAAGGACTGTTGTGTACATATATAAATGTATCACTCTGAATCTCACTATGTTGTATAATTAAAAAGCACCAATAAAATTATATAAAAAGAATAGTGCAGATCTAGATTTGTCTGGCTTTCACTAGCATATCTGCTGACCACATAGTTTCAGAAGCCTATCATCTCCTGGCATGTTATCCCCTTCCAGTAGCCTTGAAAATGAGTTCAGCTTTTAACTTCTAATATTCTACCATGGCTATGAATCCCATAAGATGAGAGCCAGGTTGGCTGTATTATTTCCCATGAGAGGTTTTATTCCTCAGTTCTAAGGGTAGCCTGTTTTATATGGGAATCCTTATGTCAGTTCTGCCTCTTTAATTGAAACTTAATGGATACAAATACTTTAATTATTAATATTAACAGAATATGTTGTATCCATGAAACAAGACTAGGATACTAAAACAAAAAGACCATTCAGAAAATAACCCAAATCTAGGCACATTGCTGCACATCTGTAGCCCCATCTACTCAGGAACCTACGGTGGGAGAATGGCTTCAACCCAGGAGTTCAATTCCTGTCTAGGCAACAAACAAGAGCCTGAATCAAAACAAATGAAAAAATTATTAGAGCTGTTAAATTAAATTTGTCAGAGAGGGGTATGGTGGTATATGCCTGTAATCCTAATACATGGGAGGCTGAAACAGAAGGATCACATTTGGAGACAGCCTTAACAATATAGTGAGACTCTCAGCAATCTAGTGAGACCCTGTTTTAAAATTTTAAAAAACATATATTAAGTAGATAAAGTAGTACCTTGAAGGTAGAATGTCCATAGGTTCAATTCCTAATACCACACAATTTTTTTGGTCAGAAAGCTATCCTGGGTAGTTTTCAATAATGAGTAATTTATATTGTGATACATTAAGATACTTAACCTTAGGTGAATTATACAATTATTATGAGTATGTTACATATGATTGTATGTAGAACTGTCTTACTGTAATAAACCACTGCAAAAGGTCAAGGCCTTCCAGTTAATTTTCCTTAATTCTGAGATTCTTCTTTAGCTATATGTTTTTAGGGAAATATGTCAATATGCCAAGTTATGGCATATTTAAAATGCCAGATACATATGTTGGTCCTACTTTCCTTTTCAGTACATTTGCACAGTATGTATACATACCATATAATTAATAATTATATCTAAGAAATAAATTCCATAAAAGCAATAACAACTGTATTTGGATAATAATTCAAGAGTTTTGGTTTGGAAAATACATGTCATATAGAGCTGCTTTTGTAATTTCTAAATAGAGATTTTATGTTGTCATGAATCTTTCATACATTCTTTGAATCTTAAAATATTGATGATAAAATCACAGGTTTGAGGAAAAACCTCAGCAACTTAGTGAAACCCTGTTTCAAAATTTAAAAAAATGGCTGGTGCTGTATCTCAGAGATAGAATACCTCTGGGTTCCATCACCAGTATTACACACACACACACACACACACACACACACACACACACACATATAAATATACATACATACACACATATATGTGTGTGTGTGTATTGATGATTGGGAAAATGAAGAATGAAGAGAATGAAATAAAATCTCTTGTTGAGAGTCAAAGAAACTAGTAGTCTTAAGAGTTATATTTGTAATTATATTTTGAGTCAGTTCTACCAATATTATGTAATGTTCATTTTATTGATTTATTTATGTATTTATGCTGTACTGGGGATGGAATCCGGGGGATTCTTCCTCTGAGCTACACTCCCAGCCCTTTTTTATTCCTTATTTTGAAACAGGGTCTCATTAAGTTGCAGAGGGCTTCACTAAGTAGCTGAGGCTGGTTGTGAACCTTGATCCTCCTGTCTTAACCTCCCAAGTACTGGGATTACAAATATGTGCCACCACACCCTGCTGCAATGCTCGTTTAGTAATTATCTTTTTTAGTATTTGTTTTTCTTGCTTCAATTCTTTTCCTTACTGAGATGGAGAAAATAAGCAAATAAACTGTATAATAAACTGTATGTAAATAATTTTATTAAAATAAAATAAATTGACTTCAATTATTTAAATTTCCTAAACATGTGAAGGTTATATTAGGTTTGGAAAATTGAAGAGCTGACTAAAGAAATTAGCAGGCATGCTTATTAAAATAGAGCATTTTGTACTTTTCCAGGAAATAAAAAAGCTTTTTGCAGTGCAATGCACATGACAGATGAGTATCCTACCATTTATCTATCTCTCCAGCCCTTTTAAATTTTATTTTTATATGACATCTCACTAAGTTGCCCAGGCTGGCCTTGAACTTGAGATCCTTCTGTCTCAGCCTCTGTAATAGCTGGAATTACAAGCATGTGCCTCTGCACCCAAATGTTTTTCCTGAAATCTAATTATTTATGTAATACTCAACTATTTAGGGAGGCAGTGATGGTATAAACCAGAAAATTGGTCACTTGACTTGATTTCCGGAGTTCTTTTATTCCTTCCTAAATGGGTATGAGAGGAAGAATGCTGAATAAATGTCTAACAATATATAAGAAATGCCAGTATGTTTTCCCCAACTTCTCTTCAGTTACTTAAAAGAAGGTTTATACAGGGCTTAGGGCCAGTGGTATATATAGTGGTAGAGCACTTGCATAGCATGCTTGAGGCTCTGGCTTCCATCCCTGGCAACACACACACACACACACACACACACACACACACACACAAACACACACACACACACATACATACACACACACACATCAAGCACTAAATACCCTGTAGTGTATTCACATTGAAATATACATGATGTACATTAACATATCAAAGTCAATCACTAAGCAAAACATGAGAAGGAGAAAGGGAGAGGGAATGGGGTGGGAATTGGGTAAGGGTAATTGGGTAATGTGTGCATGTATGCCTCCACCATCTTGTACATTAAGATGTATGACTACAATGCAGCAATAAAAAATTAAAAATAATAAAAATAAATAAAAATTAAAACTGTAAAGTATCACTCTGAGTTTACATATGTAAAATTCTAACATATTTCATTAATTAATTATATACATATGTACTGAGCACCTAGTGTATGTCAGCTCCCTATCTAGTTGCTAGGATTATAACAGCAAGCAAAACAGAAGCAGTTCCCGCCCTCATGAATCATACATTCTACAGGAAATATACTTAAACAAATGATTTAATATAACACTACAAAGGAATCAAGTAAGAATTTGGTTTCAAATAAGAAACTTGAAGGTGTGGACTTATAAGGAAGACCTAAATTAGTGAAGCCAATCAGATAAAACTTCCTGCACAGTGTTTTTTTTAGCCAGATATAGAATCATGTCATAAGCGAGGCATGCTGGTACATGCCAGTAATCCCAGATGCTCAGGAGGCTGAGACAAGAGGATCATGAGTTCAAGACCAGCCTTGGCAACTTATCTGGAGCCTGTCTCAAAACAAAAATTTTAAAAAGGCTGAAGAGGTAGTTCTGTACTACAATTCTTGTCTAGCATGTGCAAGGCCCTGGATTCATCCCCAGTACTGCAAAAATAAATAAATAAATAAATAAAGCCACCAATTAAAATAATGGATGAAGACTGAAGGTGTAGCTCAGTGGTAGATCATGTACTTAGCAAGTGTAAAGCCCTGGCTTCAATTCTTACACACACACACACACACGCACGCGCACACACACACACCAGAAAGTTAATTTAAGAGAAGTTATTCAGGTATAGGAAAAAGAAAAATTTTTTCCACAGTCACAGGTTTAGTTGGAATGGACCCTTGTAACAAAAGCCAGATGAACAAGAGAAAAGTTTATTAACATGTATAGTTTATATATACATAGGAGAGACACCCAAGTAGTTTTCAAACAGGTGGCTCTGAATTCCAGCTCATACAGCATTTTTTTTAAAGTACATTTTTAGAAAAGTGAAAAGACAAAGGAAAATAATTTTAAGTCCTTAGGAGAAAAGATACAAATTTATTAATAGGCACAGGGGAAAAATCACAGCATAAGAGTTACACACAAAATATGAGATTCAAAGGAGAGTTAGATAGTTGATAGCCTTCTTCATGTGGGAAAAGAATATGTTAAAGGGTTTTAAACTTGGGAAGGCAAATAACTGATAAAGGCTTGTTAATAGAGCTTGTTTATCTAGATTCCTTTGGGACTGTTTCAGCCAGTAAGGGTCCAAAGTAAAGGTCCAAAGGGTAAAAGAAAGGGTAGGATACTTCAGTCTTTTTTTTTTTTTTCCTTATTGCTGTACCGGGGATTGAAACGCCCAACATTGTTCTACCTCTGAGCTACACCCTTATTTTTTACTTTTTACGTTGAAATCAGGTTTTGCTAAATTCCCACATGCTGCTGGCCTGGAACCTGTGAACTTTCTGCCTCATCCTCCCATGTACTGGCATTATAAGTATGTACCCTGCCTAGCTGTAGGCCTATTCTTACTGCAGATGAAAGAATTCCAAAGAGAGCATGTTCCTGTGCTTGAGGGGAGGAGAAACAAGAACAGGTTGTACCTTGAACCTAAGGAAGTTTATAAGGCGTCTCAGCATATCAAAGTGCCAATTCCAGCCTCTACATTGATAAAAGAAGCCAGAGGTATGAATGAATTCATTCATTATGAGGACATGGAGTGAGAATAGAGGACATAGAGAGCAGAATTCCTGCCCAACAAAAACAGCCAGAAACAGGTAGAAGAAAAGGAGTCCGTGAGAACTGTTGGAAAAGCAGAAAAAAATCCCAGAGTGCTGTGTGCTCCAACTGAAGGGAATGAACTTCAAGATGAGAGGGAATGTGAGATGCTGACAAAAGCCAAGTAAAATTAGACAACTGAGAAATGTTAATTAGATGCGTGACAAGTCGCTTATTGATAAACCTGGCAAATCCAGTTGGAACAGAATGGCAGAGGCAGAATGCAGATTGCTAAGGAGTGGGAGCTGAATTGGGAGAAACATCCAATATAGACAACTCACTCAAGTAGTTTGGCTGTGAAAGAGGGTTGACAGAGTTACAGATTGAGAGAACAATAAAAAGAAAATAAATTGAATAGGCAGTAGTTGAAGTGGAATGGAGCCCAAAGAGATTTCTCTTTTTGTTGTTTTTAATTAACTCATTATTTTATACTTTTATTGATACACTATAGTCTAACGTCATAATGTAGTTCATAGTGATGGTGACATTCATTCACATAGAACTTGGCAGGCTTTCCCCCAGCTTCCTCCTCATTCCCCCTTCCCTATGTAGGGTATTGAGATTGACATTAGTATCCTCACATATATACATAATGTCAATGGAAGTGATTCCTTTATTGATCCTCCCTCTCCCCACTCTGATTCCCCTAGACCACCTCCCTGGCCCCACTTAAGTTTCTCCTCTCTTATCTAAAGTCTCTCTGGCATCCCCATTACTCCCTAACCTCCAAATATGAAAGAAAACATATGGTCCTTCACTTTCTGTGACTGGCTAATCTCGCTTAGCATAATGTTCTCTCGGTCCATCTATTTTCCTGTAGATTATTTATTTATTTATTTTTATTGGTACATTATAGCCATACATTTAATGGGGTGAGTACAGGATGGTATAGGCATACATGCACATATCACTCGTTTAGCCCTTCCCCAATTCCCTCCCCATTCCCTCCCTCCTCCCTCCTTCTTATGTTTGGCTTAGTGATTGTCTTTGATATGTTTGTGAATATACATCATGTACATTCGGGGATTTCCCTATTTCCTTCTCCAAGCTCCCTCAGTTAGGTCGCCTTATTGGCTCATCTATAGTTTCTTCTTCGTTGTCTAGAGTTCCTCCTATGACCCTTTTTCTCCCTAGCTTCCACATATTAGAGAGAATCCAATTTTTTTACTTTTTGTGACTGACTAATCTCACTTAGCATAATGTTCTCCAGTCCCATCCATTTCCCTGTAAATGATGTAATTTTGTTCTTCTTTATTGCTGAGTAAAATTCCATTGTATACACATCTCATAGTTTTGTAATCCATTCATCTGTTCTTAATTGCTGAGTAGAATTCCATTGTGTATATATTGCATAATTCACAATAGCCAAGTAATTGAACCAACTTAGGTGCCCATCAACAGATGAATGGATTTGTTTTGTTTTAATGGGAGAAAGGTGAGACATTTACATATAGATAGGAAGGAGAGTGCAGAAAAAAAGGTTAAAAATAAAAGCAGAAGGGCTGAGATGTAGTTTAGTGGTACAATGCTTCTCTGATATGCACAGAGCCCTAGCTTTGGTACCCAGCATGAGAGACACACAACCCCCTTATATAATTCACTGGAAACCCCTGTCTACTTTTGTATTCTTCTTCAAAACAGGTTTGAAGTTTGATATTTTCATCTCTACTGCTACAACCTTGACTCAAGGCACTAGTGCATTTTACCTAGACTGGTACAGTAGATTCCCAGCTGGTCTTCTATCTACTCTTGTCCTTTCCATCTGTACTCCATGAATCAGTCATAACATAGATCAGATCATTATAGTCTTCTACTTAAAACTTTCCTAGATTTCCAACTATTCAAAATTAAAATTAAAAATATTCACCATGCACTATAAGATCTTACAGAACATTCTCTTGTTTACCCAGAGGGGAGGAACAATGATTTTTTTTCTCAATCTTTATGAGTGATTAGTTGGAAGTCACAAAAGATAAACAAGAGAAAAACAAACAAGTTTACTAGTGGATATAATGCACATCACTTAGGAAAAATCACAAAAAAACCCTCAAAGCAGTGAGTTAGAACTCAACTTACATAGCATCTTTGACTAATAACAATAAATATGTAGAGAAATAACAGAACAATGGAAAAAATTTAGGTTTCCAAAGGCAAGAAATTGTGGGAAGATAAATATATGGGAAGACAGTACTAGAATAAGTTTTCTGGTGCCATTTCTAAACTGATATAAGGCTCAAGTTATTTCCAAGGAGAATTTTGCTATCATTACATCTATATTACTATTATTATTAAATAAATATTTTCTTTAGGCAGAAAAGGAGAATAAAGAATTCTTTTTCCATTTTCTGCTTTTAAAAAAACACTAATTTTAACTGCTACATGAAAATTGTACATCCTAGTTGGATAGCATGTTATGTTTTGATGCACATATACAATTTGCTGCTTCTTCATATTTTTACTTGGTGGTACAAGCTACAGCTCAACCCTTTATATTTTTTACTTTTTGTTTTTTTTTTATTTTTTATTGGTGCATTGTAATCATACATTTTAATGGGATGGGTACAAGATAGTAGAGGCATATATGGACACATCACTCATTTAGGCCTTCCCTAATTCCCACCCCATTCCCTTGCCCTTCCCTCCTCATGTTTGGCTTACTGATTGACACCGATATGTTTGTGAATGCACATCATGTACATTGGAGAATTTCTCTCTTCCCCCCTCCCATCCCTCCTCAGTTAGGTCACCTTATTTGCTCATATATTGTTTCTCATTCTTTGTCCAGCCTTCTTTTTGGGGGAGTACTGGGAGTGGAACCCAGGGGCATTATACCTCCAAGCTTCACCCCAGCCTTATTTTTTAGTCTTTATTATTTTTGAAACAGGAGTTTCACTGAGTTTCACTGAGTTACAAAGGGCCTCGCTAAGTAGCTGAGGCTGTCCACGAACTGCGATCCTTCAGTCTCAGCCTCCCGAATGCTTGGATTACAAGCATGCGCCACCATGCCTGGCTGTCCAGACCTTTTTATTTTTTGTTTTGAAACAGGTGCTTTCAATTCAAAAGTAATTTTATACAAAAATATATATATTTGGGGTGCCACATTCTTTTTTTTTCATATTTTTCCAAACTCATCCTTATCATACTTTCTTATTTGAAACATTTCCTCTACATGAGTCCCAATTTAGTCTCTAGACTATGCTAACATCTTTATCAATTCAGGGTCCTTGAATTTGCTATTTATCTGTGTCTGGCATGTTTTCCCTGCTTTATGCATAGCTGGCTCTTACTATACACCTGTAATCTCAGTACTTGGGAAACTGAGACAGGAGGATTGCAGATTCAAAGCCAGCCTCAATAATTCATCATTCAACTTCAATATCATTCCAGAGAATGCCCTTATTTGGCAATTTTACCACACGTGCTCCACTTCAGTCTCTATCATAGCACTTTAATGATTCTCATAATAATGAGTAGGATAATCTGTGATAAATAGGCATGCTTACTTTATTATCTATCTGCCCCTACAGAATGTAAATTCCCTGAGGACAGGGACTATGTTTGTCTTGTTTCCAGTTCCTAGAACAGTGCCTGACATACAGCAGCAATGGGAAAAAGTTTGTTAATGAATTAAAAACAACCAAACAAGACAAAATGAAAACATATTAAACAAGAGAAAATGAAAGTATATTTAAATACACATAACATAAAATATATGAGAGTGAATAAGAATGATTCTCATTGCCAAATAAAAATAATTACAATAAGAAAGTGTTTAAGGCAAAACTAATCTATGCTGTCAGAAGTCAGGATGATGGATTCTCCTGGGGTTTGAGGGAGCTGCAGGTAGTGAATAGAATAGAACACAATTTGGGTTTCTAGGGTGCTGATTATCCAGTCATATTCAATTTTCTCTATATATTTATATGTGCTTTACTGAATATATAATGTCCTTCAATAAAAAAATTAAGGATTAAAACAATTTAAATAGATTGTATTGCATCAACGTACAATAACTAATGCTCATAATGGTGACCTAAGTGATCAAAATTTAATTTTAGGGGCTGGGGCATAGCTCAGTGGTTCACTCTATGCAGAAGGCCCTGGGTTTGATCCCTAGAATCAGAAAATGTGTGTGTGTGTGTGTGTGTGTGTGTGTGTGTGTGTGATTAATTTAAGTATGATCAGTTTTAAAAACTTCAAGCATAAATATAGTTTTTGTGATTTTCAATAAAATAGTGTTGTCACCTAGATGTGTCGATTAATCTGAATAAAAATAACTGAAGTGGAATACCTTTTGTTTCAATGATGCTCATGAAATAAAGTATTGATACATTAATTTCATTAGCTTATCCACAAGAACCAGGCCAGCCTTATTGTCTCTGTTTTACAAAAGTAGAACTCCAGAAAGGTTTCCTAATTCCTCTGTAGTTTTACATAGAGATAGTGGTTGCTCCAATGTCTAAAATTCAGTTACTCTGATTCTAAGAGCAGGACAGTATCCATTTTGCTAATTATTATACTGAATGGTGATCTGCAAGAGAAGAGGTCAAGCCAATAGGGATGAGCCATTTCACCAGGAAGGGTTTGCTAAGATGTTCTGTGGGCAGCCCTAAATCTTCAAAATTCCTTTTATCATCATCTCTAGGGAGAGCCTGATCTTGATCCAAAACATATTTTGAGAAATATGATTATTTCTTAAGTCAGCATTCATTGAGTCTTACTATGATTATAGTTGAGCTCTGATTAGAGACATCTTTTATTTCTAGAGATCTTTGTGCATCTTTTCTCTGGTAGTAGATTATAATAAATAGATACAAAAATCACACTGAAACGTGACTATATTCTGTTAGGGTCTCAAAGCAGATAGAAGTATTTAAGCCAATGCACAAGTAACTACTTCAATATCCAAGTTCAAAAGCAGAATGACTTATGACCCATTCAAGAGTTATCAGGTCCAAACCAAGTGAGAAGATGCGTTATTAAAGGAAAAGGAAGACATGCAGATCACTCTGGTATATAGTGGTTCTGAGAAGACCAACTTTCCCAGAGTTGTATGGCATCTGGAGGACTTGGTACAAGCCTCTTTGTGGGCCAACATGGTGAGTGTACATCAGAAAAAGCCCACATAACCAGAGATTTCTGTGAGCCTTGGAGAGAGCAATTCTATATACTAGGGAGAGCCTGGTCTTGATCCAAAACTCTAAAATAAAGCTTTATATAAGTCCCAGAACTGAGACAAGACTTGGGATCAGATTAGATGAACAAAGACACATTTGCACACCCAGGCCTATGGAAAACCAAACACTATACCATACAGAAGTTCATCCAGCCAAAAAATTGCAAGGCATGTAGTAAATCCCAATTCCCCTCTGGCAGGAGACAACATAGATGTGCTATAGGTTAGGGAAACAGGAAGGCCATAAATACAAAAAGCTAAAATATGAAAATAGCAGAAAATACAATCCTTAGAATATTTTTTTCAAAGTGGGAAATTTTGAAAAGAAGCCAATTTTGAAATGAATTCAGTTTTAGAAGTGTTTTCATCTACAGTTATTTTAGAATTGGAAATCCAGGCAGGAGTGCTGAGTTTTCATTTATGGCAAATTTTGCATGGATAGGCCAAGTGTTGGGACTTTTAATGACTGACTAAGATGCTCACAGAGATCAGTAAATAAACACATGAATACTTCAGAAGATATAAATGTTTAATGATGTAAGTAGATGACTCAAAAGCAGCAAATAATAAGAATACTCCCCAGTAACAAAATTAGTTAAAACAAAGTAATATTTTCCCTATTAGTAAACATTAAAATTATAAAATGCCTAACCTTGGTGAAGTTTCAATTAAAAATACGTTTACTATCAGTGAGGTACAAATTGGTAGTCTTTTGAGAAAGTACTTTAACATTTTATATTAGAATAGGGGGTAAAACTAAGAGATACTATTATTTGTTAAAGAAATTCCATTTCTTAGAATGTATTCTGAGGAAACCATTTCAAATAACAAATACAAGAAAAACTCTATTCTATATATTTTATTACATCTTTAATTCAAGTTGCAAAAATATAAAAATATAGGTATTGACTTAAGTTTAAAAAGTTATAATGCCCATAATCCCATTTTTTGAGGGGCTGAGGCAGGAGGATTGCAAATTTGAGGCCAATACATGATAACTTAGCAATATTATGCTTCTAAATAAATTATTTTAAAAAGCATTAGGGCATAGCTCAGAGGTAGAACACCCCTGGATTCAATTTTCATTTGAAAGACATGATTTGATGAGGTGTTATACAATCATAAAACATGATTACAAATTAATAAACATTTAGAATGCTATAATTTAATTTTCAGTTAACAAAAAAATTCATACATTACTGTTTCCTCTCTGTTGTTGAAAGAAAATTTCTCTTTTACCTTACACTACTTGTAAATAATTATATTCTGCATTTAAACTATTTTCTCTCAACAATTTAAAATACTGAAAAGATACTGTGTATATTTGTTTTACTTAGTTTTAAGGTAATCCTTATGTTGATTATTATTCATTCACATCAATTTGTCAAGGAATCAGAGAGAATGATTCATTGAAATTTTCTTTGGAATACAATTCAGTATCAGGTTAAAACACTGTCCTACCATGCAGTAGTTCTCAGGAATTTTAGTTTTTAGGGGTTTGGGGGTTTTGTTTTTTGGGTTTTACAGTACTAGAGATTGAACCCAGGGGCATTCTACCTCCAAACTATACCTCCAGCCCTATTTTTATTCTTTATTTTGAAACAGGGTCTTACTAAGTTACAGAGGGCCTCACTAAGTAGCTGAGGCTGGCCAAGAACCTGCAATCCTGCCTCAGCCTCCCAAGTACTGAGATTACAAGTGTGTACCACCACATCTAGCTAGGGTTTTTAAAGAGTGCAAAACCCTGAATCATGCAAGTTCAATCACAATTTAGGGGGCCAGTCTTCGCAATTTAATAAGATCCCATCTCAAAATGAAAAAGGTTAGGGGTATAGCTCAGTGGTAGAGCACCCCTGGGTTCAATTTTCAGTACCATCAGACAAAAAGGAAAACAAAAAATGCAGTAAAAAGATTTTATTAACTGAACTACCAAAGAAATTTTGCCTCAAGGTCATTTGACTCATAAAGTCATGAACAGTAAAACTCAAGGACCTTCTGGTAGATTACATAAATGTGCATCACTAGCTGGTTGGTTCTCACGTTGTCTGAGCAATGTGCAGCCAGAAGTGAAGGAATGGCTTGATGTTGTGAACAAATATTCTTTTTGTGTGTGGTACTGGGGTTCCTGGAAACCTTCTACCTCCGGGCTACACTCCCAGACCTATTTTATATTTTTATTTGGAAACAGGGTCTCTTAAGCCAGCAAGGCTGGCTTCGAACCCGCCTGATCCTCCTGTCTCCGCCTCCCAAGTGCAGGGATTACAAGAGTGCGTCAACACGCCCGGCTTTTGTACAAATATTCTAAAGTCAAACCCACAGTGAGGTACTCAAAAAAATGTTTTGATTGCATTTCTAGAAATTTATTTATTTTATTTATTTATTTTGCACTACTGGGGATTGAACCAAGGGGCATTCTTCCTCAAAGCTATATCCTCAGAGCTATTTTTTATTTGTTATTTTGAAACAGGTTCTCACTAAGTTGCAGTCTTCCAAGTACTGGAATTACGAGTGTGCACCACCATACCTGATTCTCTAGAACCATTTTTTGTGTGTACGCACTAAAGATAAAAACTAGGACCTAGTAAATTCTTTTTTTTGTGTGTGGTACTGTGGTTCCTAGAAGCCCTTCTACCTCTGGGCTACACTCCCAGACCTATTTTATATTTTTTATTTGGAAACAGGGTCTCTTAAGCCAGGGAGGCTAGCTCCAAACGAGTGTGATCCTCCTGTCTCCGCCTCCCAAGTGCGGGGATTACAAGCATGTGCCACCACGCCCAGCAGGACCTACTAAATTCTAAGCAAGAGTTCTATCACTGAGCTAAATCTCCAGGCCTAGAAAAACAATTCTTGAGTGCAAAAGTGCTCAGCAGATAGCTTGACCTGTGACTTACTTCCTTAGCCTCATTTTACTGGATGACTTTGATAGATATAAAAGTCTATTCCCCTCCATACTGGAGCAGTATTGTGAAAAAAACACATAATAAAAAGAAATGTGTGTTGCCGGGCGTGGTGGCGCATGCTTGTAATTCCCTTGGGAGGCAGAGACAGGAGCATCACACAGGTTCGAAGCCAGCCTTGCTGGCTTAAGAGACCCTGTTTCCAAATTTTAAAAAAAGTATAAAATAGGTCTGGGAATGCAGCCTGGAGGTAGAAGGGTTTCCAGGAACCCCAGTACCACCAAAAAAATGTGTTTATTCTCACAAATTTTTAATATTTGGGGTTTTTTTTACATTTCACATAAAGATACTGTGAGAAATTTATCAACTGTCCTCTTTTTATGTAACTGCAAAATCTTACTAATGTGTTAAAATATCTTAGCTATAAACCAAGGGTGGTGGCGCACGCTTGTAATCCCAGTGCTTGGGAGGCTGAGACAGGAGGATGGCACAGGTTCAAAGCCAGCCTCAGCTACTGAATGAGGCTCTCAGCAACTTAGTGAGACCCTGTTTCCAAATAAAGTATAAAATAGGGCTGGCAGTATAGCCCGGAGGTAGAAAAGCCCCTGGGTTCCACTCTCAGTACCACAAAAAAGTATCTTAGCTATAGAAATATAAAATTAGTGGCTTCCTTCTTCCTTCCTTTGTTCCTTGTACATTTTGTATCAGTTGTGCCTGTACAACCCTTCAAAAACAAAGAATATTGAACCGAACCAAGATTATTAAAAACCTAAGATGTAGTAGGTAGACGTGGTGGCTCACATCTGTAATCCCAGTACTTGCAAGGCTGACAGGAGGAGGATGGCAGATTTAAGAACAGCCTTGGCAACTTTGAGAAACTCTCAGAAACCTAACAAGATACTGTTTGAAAACAAAGAAAAAAGGCTGGGTGTAGCTTAAAGGAAGAACGCTTCTCAGTTTAATAATTAGTACCACACACACACATGCACAACAACAACATAACATGCGAGGGCTTGAGATTTGGCCTCGTGTTAGAGTACACAAACCTAGCATGTATGAGGCCCTGGGTTTGATCTGCAGCGCCAAAAAAGAGGGATAACTGAGTTTCTTCTATAAATAAATACATAAATAGGGTCATAAAATTTATGACCATTTAAAGAATCTCTTTAAAGAATTGTGTGGGGACCTACATAAGACGAGTAACAAAGGTGAAAGGACTTGTGGAGGAGAGAGCAACTAAGTGACTATATCCTCTAGGACAGCAGCTATATAATAATATTCCTAAAACAGATATAAATACTCCATTTACGTGTCAACAACAACTGTCAACAGAGGTCACACCAAAGATATATCTCCTTGGACACTACTCAAGAGAACAGTTTCCTCGGGCACTGTTGGCTGTCCTTGAACAGTTTAAATAAAAAGGATACCTACTAATAAGACATGAAGGTCAGGATCTGGAAGATCACCAGAACTTCCTAAAACCCTCTGTGACTACCCTATTGAAGTCATCCTTACACAGCTCCTCCTGCCACTTCTTCATTAAAGTCCCCTATTTTAAAAGAAGAACCCTATAGCCCAGCCTGGTGGTGCATGCCTATAATCCAAGTACTTGGGAGGCTGAGACAGGAGAATTGAATGTTCAAAACAACTGTTTCTAAATAAAAAATAAAATAGGTCTAGGTGTGTAGTTCGGAGGTAGAATGCCCCTGGGTTCAACCCTCAGTGCCATAAAAAGAAATAAAAAAGAATAATATACTCTCGGTTGACTTCCGGGAAGATGGCGACCGAGAAAAGCGGGGCTTAAGAGCCCCACTAACAACAAATCTCCATTACCACAAAATCAGCGCCTTTCAAAGCCAGAAAACATCACCAGAGAAACAAAAAAAAATCACCAGGCTCCAGAGAGAAAGCGGACTGAGAACAGAGCCACAGAGGAGATCTTCACGCCTGAGGATGCGGCTTCATGCCCGAGGACGCGGCAGCAGCGCCATACTGCCGGCGGCACCGGCGAATTCACGGGACGGCCACAGCAAGCCGAGGGGAGCCGCTGCGGAACAGCCAGGTGGGATTTCTCGGCGCAGAGGGCATCTAAAGCTTCCAGTGGCTGAGCTCAGCACACGCTGCAGGGATTCAGAGTGGAAATCAAAACCAAGAAAAAAAAACACCAGCCCCACAGCCGAGGGTGTAGCAGCGGCGCCATATTGCCACCGGCAGCAACAGCACCGAATTCACCGAATTCAGTAGAGCTACACCTGCGTACTCAAGAACAGTGAGTCAAATTGTGGGCCACAGCGGAGAAATCCCAGTACTGTACTCACTGGGACTTGACCCAGCGGGAGAGGGGCGGTGGCAGTGATATCACACCATAGGAGAACATGCAACCTGGCACCCCCCACAGTCTAAAGCAGCCTCTATCGACTCTCTGGGTTGGAGACTCTGTGATACAACCCAGTAAAGGAGTAGTGGGGTCTGAGATACTACTGACTCGAGATCCAGAGCACCTTAAGTGAACTCATAGTGACCCAAGGGAAGAACCCAGAGAAGGCACAAACTTCCGAAATCATGGGAAAGAGGAATAATAGAACCCGATAAAACAGAAATTCAGAGATTTCTAGAAGATCAAATCAGGAAATTAACTGTAGAAATAATAGAGGTGCTTCGAAAAGAACTCAGAGAGAGCCAAAAAGAGATAAAGGATGCAATTAATGAAGTAAAGGCATCAATTCAAAGCACAAACAACCACATGGAGAATAGAATCTCGCTCTTAGAAGATGATCATTCCAAAAATGAACGCATAGTTTCTAATCTAGAAAAAAATATCCGACAGCAGGAATCTGACATTGAAGAAATATGGGCCCATTTTAAGAGAGCTAACCTAAGAATAATTGGAATAGAGGAGGGAAAAGAAAGTGAAACCAAAGGGATCAACAATCTCTTCAAGGAAGTAATAGCAGAAAATTTTCCAAACACAGAGCAAGAGGTTGATACGCAGGTCCAGGAAACTTATAGAACTCCCTTTAGACAGGATCGGAGAAGAGGATCCCCACGCCACATAATTGTCAAAATGACCAATGTGGAAGCCAAGCAGAGAATCTTAAAGGCAACAAAAGCAAAGGGCCAAGTGACATTCAGAGGCAAACCAATTAGAATCACTCCAGATTTCCCAAACCAAGTCATGAAAGCCAGAAGGGCTTGGAGTAACATATTCCAAACTCTGAAAGAAAACAACTTCCAGCCAAAAATTTCCTACCCAGCAAAACTGCCTATCAAATTAGATGGAGAAATAAGAAGCTTCCATGACAAACAGAAACTGAAGGGATTTATGTCTTCAAAACCAGCACTAGAGAAAATACTCAAAGAGATTAACTACAAAGAAGAAATAGGTAACACACATCAGAACTAGAGAAACAAGATTTTCCATCCAACAGACAACTAAGATTGGTTATCTGTGGAGATTCATTATTTATGTTAGTCTTTTACCTATCTCTAAAGGGTATTGTTTGCCTTTATTGTTGTTAATTTTTAGGGTTTCTAGTTGGAATATTAATATACCTTCAGATATAGCATTTGGAAATATTTTATCCCATTCTATTAGTAACTGTTAACTCTGTTTACATTGTCTTTGGATATACAATATGTTTTTTATTTTTTAGGGAGTTTGTATACTCTTCTGTTGCCTGTGCCATTGAAATCATAACCAAGAAATCACTGCCAATTTCAATGTTGTGAGGTTTTATGACCCAGATTTTCTCCTAAAAGTTTATAGTCTTAAGATTTATATTTAGGTCTTTTATCTATTTTGAGTTAATATTTGTATATGGGATTAGGTAAGGGTCCAACTTTATTCTTTTCCATGTAATTATTATTTTTCAACAATATTTAGTTAAAAGATTATTATTCCCACCACCAAATGTTCGTGGAAACCTTGTCAAAAATAACTTGACAATATAGGGAACAATTTAGCTCTAGGCTTTTATTTAACTCCATTGGTTTATATATCTGCCTTTAGAATAGTACTACACTGTTTCAATTATTGTAGCTTTATATGGTTTGAAATCAGAAAATATACATCTTCTAGCTTTGTTCTTTTTCAAGATCGTTGTGGGTACCTAGAGTCCATATTCCATATTAGGATAGATTTTTTTCCTGAAAAATAAATATATAAATATATGATAGTTTCACCTAAAAAATAGAAAAAATAGATTCTCTGGTAAGAAAGAAAGCAAAAAGAAATATTGAAATGTTATCTTTAAGTCATCAAAAGCTTGGTATCAGACAAATGAAACTGTTACGTGAGATTATCATTTTTAATTTTTGATAAATTGCTATAATACTAGATGTCAATCACTAAGCCAAGCATGGGAGGGAGGGATAGGGAGAGAATGGGGTGGGGATCGGGTGGGGGCTGACTGGGCAATGTGTGCATATATGTCTACAAAAGTATGTATCCCACTATGATGTATGAATACAGTGCACCAATTAAAAATTGAAAAAAAATTGAAAAAAAAAAGAATAATATACTCTCAAAAGGTCTCTCTCACTTTTTTGGTGTTCCACATGCTCCCTTGAATATTTTCTTACTTTCCTAAATAAATCTCTATAATGTCTCTGATAAAAATAAATAAGTAAATAAATAACAATAGGACAATCGGAGATTTGGGGAAAGTAGACTACTGAGAAAATGAAATCCTGGTTCAAATACAATCTAAAATTACTAAATTTAAAAGAAAGAGAGAGAGAGAGAGAGAGAGAGAGAGAGAGAGAGAGAGAGAAATTTAAATATTCATAGAATCCACAAATCCACAGAGGACACTCACCTGACAAATTGTAGGTTCTTGCACAGGCCAGAGAAGGTGGTTGGGAATGCACGTAAAGATACATATCATTCTACAAAATTTCTTCTATTAAAACTACCCATGGCTAACTTACAGGAGTATATGCTTGTATTTAAAATTAAAATCCAATTGAACGATTTTACATTTCACTTAGGGATAAGTAGAGGGAAGCAAGAGGCAGAACAGGAGTATAAGAGTGAGAAGGCAAGGAAAGAAAGATTAGAAGCCTGGGGGTCTGCCATTCCTGATTTGATGTACCAGGAAGCAAGTATCTTAAATGAGTTAGGATTATTGGATCTGCCTTCCTTCTCGAAGCAAGGGAATAATCCTATTGAATATATCTTCCTCTGAGGCTGCTTTGGAACTGCTTATTTACCCTAAATCTCTTCTGGATACTCCCGGCAAATGACTTTGAGACATCATGACAAAAGTAAGCTGTGGGTCATGTTTTTAATGACCTTAATGCAAATGGCATGATAGGTTCCCATCTAAAAGTTCTGACATGGAAAATGGCAAGTGTTGTAAGTTACACAAATATGAAACAGACAAGAAGATGAAAGCAAAACAAAGAAATAAAGAAGACGAGGGGATAAAGATCTTAAATATGATTATTTGGGGGTCAGAGAAGAAAAGGAAACTGATGGACTAGGAAGTCAGACACTTGGAATAATTGAGACTTCATACCATTTACTGGTGAAAAAACTTTATAAGAAGATAATAAATAAGAAACTAATGATTGAGCTGGGCGTAGTGGCGCACGCTTGTAATCCCCGCGCTTGGGAGGCTGACACAGGAGGATCACAAAGGTTCAAAGCCAGCCTCAGCTACTTAATGAGGCTCTTACCAACTTAGTGAGACCCTGTTTCCAAACAAAATATAAAATAAGCCTGGGAGCATAGCCCGTAGGTAGAAAGCCTCTGCTTTCCACCCCCAGTACCACACAAAAAAGAAGCTAATGATTAATTTATTCTAGAAGAATGAATAGGGTCATATAGGTAAAATATTTATAGAGGGAGAATGAAGTCCAGGAAGCAGCACAAATAAAGATATATATAGCATTATAAAACATATGCTACTGTTGCTGGTACATAGAATTGTGTATGTTGGATATAGAGGGTGGGGGAGCCAAAATCAGGAAACTGACATTGGCACAATACAATTAACTTGACTACAGATTTCCTTGACATTTCACCATATAATATTATTTTGAAAATTTAAGTGTCAATATTTCAATAGTGACTCATCACATATAATTTCTAATATCTTATGTGTACTATCATTCAGAAATAATTTCAGTGATGCTAATGAGCATATATCAAGCAATTAAATGTTTCCTTGTATGAGACACAGATAGCTTCTGCTTTATAGACATGTGGTATTCAGTTACAAAGTTGGTATAAGAGAGAACAAATAATTCTCTCTCTGCCCTTCATAGTTCTTCATTGGGACAGACAGGCCCCCATAACAAAAAACATATTAGCAAAAGAAAAGCAAGCATTGAATAATATGTGTGCCAAATATATAGGTGATAAACCCAGGGGGAATGAGTAAATCTCAAAGAGGTGGTTTTGAATTCAGGCTCTAATGCCATCATTCTCTGAAACAAAGAAAGAAAGGTGTGGGAAAAGGCAGTTATAAAGAAATGCTCAGGAAAAACATTGTTAAAAAGAAGGGTAAGGTATGTTACATAGATTTAAGTTGGCATCGTCTCCATTGGTAGGAGTCCTTAATGAGCCAGATGTGGTGCTGTACACCTGTAATCCCAGTATTTTGGAGAATGAGATAGGTTTGAAGACAGGTTTAAAGCCTCAGCAAATCAGTAAAGCCCTTAGAAACTTAGCGAGACTCTGTTTCAAAATAAAAAAGAAAATAGGGCCCAGGGTGTAGCTCAGAAGTGGATGTTCCTGGGTTCAATCCCCAGTACCAAGAGGGGAAAAAGTTCCTAATGATTTAGTTTTATTTCTCTCCATGGTACTAAGCAGGAGACCTTCTGAAAAGTAAAACAGAAATATTAATATATATATATATATATATATATATATATATATATGTGTGTGTGTGTGTGTGTGTGTGTGTTTGTGTGTGTGTGTGTGTGTAAATTTCCCTTACAAAAGGGTAGTTTTTCTGTTTTCCAAGTTTCTCCTGTGGCTGTTATTTTTTCAAAATAATTGTCTAAAATAATCCCTAAGCTAAACGGCATATTTTGAGATGGCATGTTCTATTTTCCTACACAGTACAATGCAGATAAGAGAAAAATACACAATCCAAATTGTTAAAAGTGCTATCTGGGTGTGTTGGTGGACACCTGTAATCCCAGTACTTGGGAGGTTGAGACAGGAGGATCCCAAGTTTGAGGATAGTCTTAGCAATGTAGTGAGACTCTTGGCAACCTACCAAGACCCTGTTCTGAGCCAAAATAAAATGGGCTGGGTGTGTAGCTCAGTAGTAGAGCACCTCTGCATTTAATTTCCAGTACCAATGATGTAAGAGTTCCAGGTGGAAGCAGCTCTGCAGAAGCAGCTGGAAACTTGCTTGCAGGGTGACTCCATGTAACCCAAAGATCATAGGGCAGAAAAAATCTGGATTAAAATAAATAGAATCCCAGCTTTTGGGAGATTGAGGCAGGAGGATCATGATTCACGCCAGCCTCAACTATTTAGTGAGGCCTTTTGCAACTCAATGGGGCCTTGTTTCAAAATAAAGAATAAAAAATAGGGCTAGGGGTGTAGCTCAGAGGTAGAATGCCCCTGGGTTCCATTCCCAGTACCACAAAAAATAAAAAATAAAATTTAAAAAATAGAGCTGCTTGCTCTTTCTTTCTTTCTCTTTCTTTCTTTCCTTCCTTCCTTCCTTCCTTCCTCTCTCCCTCCCTCTCCTCCTCCTCCTTCTTCTTCCTATTTCTCTCTCTCTCTCTCTCTCTCTCTCTCTCTCTCTCTCACTCTCACTCTCTCTCCCTCCCTCCCTCTCCTTTCTTTCTTCAGCACTGGGCATGTAACCCAGGGACATTCTACCTCTGAGCTATACCCCCAGTCCTATATTTTATTCTTTATTTTGAAACAGGGTTTCACTAAGTTGCAAAGGGTCTCACTAAGTAGTAGCTGAGGTTGTCCATGTACTGTGATCCTCCTATCTCAGTTTCTCAAATGCTGTGATTACATGTGTATACCACCACACCCAGCTTGCTTGCTTTTTCTGATAGGATAGCAGGTGTTTAAAAGCAAAAATGACTTTGACCTATTACTGTTCACAGTTTTGTCCTTTGTTCCATGATTATGGACAAATGAGATTTCCAAAATGGCAACAGGAAAAGTAAAGGAGAATGGATTCATCTGTTCCTATGGCACAATATTCATAGGAGTACCTTCCATGGAGATAGATTATCTCTCCAGGACTCAACAGAAGCCAATGATCGTTCAAAGAGCAATGACTTCTTTGGAACCCCCAAGTCATAAGAGACTAAAAATGTTTTAATAATTTCTGAGTTAAGGCTGGTTGTTTAAGGCAGATTATCTTAAAGATATTTATGCCCTGGACCCTTCAGTAGTATTTCTAAATAAATAAAACATCAAAGATTACAAAGGATATCAATTAAATTGAAATACAGTTATCAAAGTATTAGAATTTTTACAGTACAACAGTACAATAATATGGATGATTCTTTTTTTTTTGGTAGTAGTACTGGGGATGGAAACCAGGGGACTTCTACCTCCGGGCTACACTCCCAGACCTATTTTTTATAGTTTTTATTTGGAAACAGGTTCTCTTAAGCCAGCAGAGGCTAGCTTCGAACCTGCGCGATCCTCCTGTCTCAGCCTCCCAAGTGCGGGGATTACAAGCGTGTGCCACCACGCCTGGCTATATGGACGATTCTTATTAGTGCATCAAATAACAAGGTCTAGCAGTGGGCTTTTGGACAAATTTTAAAGATTGTATTACTCATAAAGGATCATCTCAGGGATACATATATATTCCTGAAATTGTTGTTGGTGACAAAGTAATAGGAACTGCTAATACTGTGGTGCATTATTGCCTACATTTATGAACAAAAGGCATGTTAATTTCAGTTAGAAGTCAGTGAAAATAAAAATGTAATTTTTTTTTCTTTTCATGATTATAGAGCACCCAGAATTCTACTTGATAACCTCAAGATAAGAACCCTTTGTCTAGAGCTGGGGCTATAGCTCAGTGGTACAGCATTTGTCTAGCATTCATGAGACTCTGGATTTCATTCCAGCACCAAAAAATAAAAAAATAAATTCTTCTCATCGAAAAATTTTGTATACCCTACCCCCCCCCCCGCACACACACAAGTCGGCTAGTCTGTCTGTCCTGAGAAAATCCCCCTAACTACCAAAGTATACATGCTCAGAGACAACAGTCAAGACTTTCCAGACCCTTCTCCTCATTCATAGGAAAGTGATTCAGAGTGTGTTCAGATCCTGGTAATACTGCTACTTAGTATCTGTTTGCATTATTTTTATCCATAAATCCCCTAACCTGTCCTATCTTTGATGTTCCTAGGACACTCTCTTTTTTATTGCAATAATCATAGTTTCAAGTTTTACTTCCCTCTAGGGAAAAATCTTTCTTAAAATTGTATCTTAATATACCATAGAGGTAAGTTGGAGAGATTTCTGCAAACACAGGTACTCTACACTTGTGGTAAGAATTATTATATCCATATTTTTATTCCAAACATGAAAGCCATTGGAAATAATGAGAAGCTGACTCATGTTCATATTAACTAATTTAAACTGTTCTAAAGACCTTTCATTTGCCAGACGTGGTGGCGCACGCTTGTAATCCCAGCACTTGAGAGGCTGAGACAGGAGGATACACAGGTTTGAAGCCAGCCTCAGCTACTTAGTGAGGCTCTCAGCAACTTATCAAGAACCTTTTCCAAATAAAGTATAAAATAGGTCTGGGAGTATACCCGGACATAGAAAAAAGAAACCCTGGGTTCCACCCCTAGTACCACACACACACACACACACACACACACACACACACAAATAAGGATTGAATCTGGGGACATTATACTAGCTACATTCCCATCCCTTTTAATTTATTGAAACAGAGTCTTGCTAAGTTACTTAGGTTGGCCTTGAACCTACAATTCTCCTGTATCAGCCTCCCAAATACTGGAATTATAGATGTGTACCACCATGCTAGGCTCTAAAATTTCTTTTACAAGTGTATGCCACCATACCCAGCTTAAAATTTCTATTTTAAACATTTATAGCTCAGCAAATTTAGAGTGGTATATTCAGCATGTATATATACTGTGATTATAACCTTATCTTTGAAATAGTTTAAGGAACTCATTCAAAAGTACAACATACAGCCTAGCGTGGTGGTGCACACTTGTGATCCCAGCATTTGGGAGGCTGAGACAGAAGGATCGTGGTTCGTGGACAGCCTTAGCTACTTAGTAAGGCCCTTCGCAGTAGCTCAGTGAGACCCTGTTTCAAAAATAAAGATTAAAAATAGGGCTGGGGGTGTAGCTTAGAGGTAGAATGTCCCTGGGTTCCATCCTCATTACCAAAAATAAGTACAATATACAAAGCAGACACAACTTCAAACTCTGGCTTATCAGTTGCTGTAGCAAGTCATATTGAAACAGTGGACTATTAAACAGGGTCAACTATGATAAGAAACATATGACACACTTGAAATTTCTTAAAAGACTTTTCCCCCTCTTTTTTCTTGTACTTTTTTTGTGTGTGGTGCTAGGGATAGAACCTAGGGGCATTCTACTTCTGAGCTATACCCCAGACCTATTTTATTTTTATTTTGAAATAGGGTCTCACTAAATATCTGAGAGTCTCACTACTTGCTGAGGCTGTTCTTGAAACTGCAATCCTCTTGTCTCAGCCTCCCAAGTACTGGGATTATAAGCGTGAGCCACCATACCTGGCTTTTCTTTATACTTTTATTGGTACATTGTAATTATATATATATATATAATAATGAGATTCACAGTGATACATAAATACATGTACATATCACTTGATGTATTTCCCTCTGAATCCCATATTTTCTTCCCTCCCCATATGTGTAATGACATCTTCATGTATGGACATAAACTTAATTGAACTGTTCCCTTTTCCAAGCCTCATTATTTTCCTTCCTCACCTTCCTCTTCTAATTTCCTTTCATTATTCTATTGGTTTATCTCATCTGACTGAAGTTCATTTTGTTTCCTATTTTTGTTCTAGCTTCCACATATGAGAGAAAACATCTGAACAGACCTTTAAAACAATTTTTTTTGTGTGTGGTACTAGTGATGGAACCCAGGGCCATTCTACCTCGGAGCCACACCCCAACTCTATTTTTCATTCTTTATTTTGAAAGAATCTCGAGTTGCAAAGGGCCTCTAAGTAGCTGAGGCTGTCCTTCTGTCTCAGCCTCCCAAATGCTGGAATTACAAGCATGCACCACCACACCCAGCCTAAAACGTAAATGTTTACAAAGGTATGAGCTGGGTTAAGGTAATCAATGAGAGGTGTTGAAGCCCCAGGAACAACCACTACTTGGCTTCACAGGGTATGGAGAAGACAGGGTGTTAATGGGTCCCAGTTGGAGCTGTGCAAGAGGACAGAAGCTGTAGTTGGAGAAAGGCAACCAAGGTCATGGCCTCAGCTAGGTGAAGGGTGGAGAGGGATGTTGGTAATGATGCAATAAATAACCTTGACATTTTTCTCCTGCCCTTTAGTTTCTTGCGGGGCACTCCAAAGCCTAACCCACCAGAAGCTTCAAGGCAAGAGCACTCAGGTGATACATTCCATGTAAGTCAGAGCAGGGCAGAAAATCATTGTAGAAGAGGGAGAAATGGATAATAACCAGCACATATGCTCAGCCCTTTTGAATAGTGTTTATACAAGAACAAGTTGAGGAAATTGAAGGCAGTTATCTGGTTTATAATTTAAGTTCCTCTTAAGACTCACTCTTAAGGAAGGTTTTGTTTGCCTAAGTTTCATATTGATCAAATTGTGTAGATAATTGTTTGTTTACCTTACCACTTTACTTTGGTTTCCTGGTCCCAATCAGTGGGAATGCCTGGAGCTGTAATCTCTTAAGTGAGGCTGATTTGAACTTAATTGCTTATTTGTTCAGAGGAGGGCACTGCCTGGCTTTTTTTAATCCTTTTTCTTGTTGTTCAAATTGCGTCTTGAAATATTGAAAGTTAAAAGGATAATTTAAAGAAAAGCCTGGACTTAAAATTGCCCAGGGCCACATGATTCAGAGTATTCTCTGACTCTTGTCTATTTAGGTGAAGAAAAGAGTAAACACGTTTATAAATGTCAGAGACATGGCCCCTGTAGGGGCTATTGATGCAGACAGCCAGAGCCCACATTTAAAAAATTATCTAAAGGGCTTGATTCAATATCACTGCTGACCAGAGGTCGGGGAAAGAACTGATGTTGATGTGCTTGGAAAGCTCTACTTTTCCCTGATTCTCTGTCCTTGCACACAAGAACTTTTTTAAAGGGGCAGTAGCTCATACAATTTTTTTTTTTTGAGGTACTGGGGATTGAACCCAAAAGCATTCTATTTCCAAGTTACACTCTCAGCCCTATTTTATTTTTATTTTGAAACAGGGTTTCACTAAGTTAGAGTCTCACATCTTACTGAAGCTGTCCTCAAACCTGTAATCCTCCTGTCTCAGTCTCCCAAATACTGGAAATATAGGCATTCACCGCCTCCTTGCTAGCTCTTGAAGTTTGGGGCTAGAAACTTTTCCTTCAACCACTGAGCAGTTGGGATGGATGATGTTATCTCCTTCCTCAGTAGTATGCATCCAATGCCTTGCACTAAGTTCAAGTTACATATCATTTATTTAGGAACTCACCCACAAACATTTATACTTCACGTACCTGGGATACTTACCTGAGAGTTGAATTCAGTCCACACATATCATAATCCATTGTTATCATCCCTTGTTATCACCATGTTAACCAGTGCAACTACTTTCCATAATGGGGTATACTTCAAAGATATTTCTGATTGTTGCTTATGTTTCTCTGTCCTGTCTTCACTGTCACTGATACACTAAAGATCAATTTCACTCTCCTACTCTGCACTGAAGATCAAATAAAGGTACATAAAAATATTCAAGGAAACTACTAACTGATTATCTGTCAAATGAAGAGTCTCACAAATACAGATACCAGCTTTCACTTTCCTAGAGATTAGATGAAACAGAAGCAGGAGAAGTCAGGAAAATGAAAGGAAAATTCAGTCTCAAATGGAAGAAGGATAGAATAATGGAAGAAATGAACTTTCAATCACAATAATCAGCTAAATAAAAGGTATTCAAAAGAGAGGCTGTCTTTGAGTCAAGAGTTCCCTTGCCCCACCTCTACAAACTCATAACTTATGGATAATTCACTTTTCACTAATATTGAATTAGCTGGGGATCTGGCTCAATAGTAATGTGTTTGTCCAATGTGTGTGAAGCCCTGGGTTAAATACCCAGTACCAGAAAAAAGATTGCATATGAAAAGTCTTGTCCATCCACCCCTATCTCTAGCTCTGATCAAAAGGTAGAAATAAGAGATAGGAAAGGAGAACCTCTATCCTTGGTGAAATGGAACAGAACAGGACCAGCTAAGAGTATTCTTTTTAAGCAGGGTAACAATAGATATATATTTACTATTCCACATTCATTGAAAGAACTATATCAGTATAATTAAATTCAGCTACTTGAACTGAAAACCCCAAATAACAGTGGCTTGAACAAAAAGAAGTGAATCCCTCATGTGAAAGAAGTCTGCAAAAGCATATACTTTCTAATTATTCTGCCAGCCTCCATCCATCTCATGGTCTCAGCAACATGAGTTCTGGCCTTCATGACTATATTCCAGGTAGCAGGAAGGATGAAAAAAATAGATGAAATAATCTATTCCTTTAAGAAAACTTTTTGAGAGTTTAGCATGACATTTTAAATTATATCTGGTGACTAGAAATTATTTATCTGTAAGGGAGGTAGGGGAATTATAGTCTTTACTCATAAGATCAAAAACTGTGGGATCTGTTTCTAAGGAAGAACAAAAAATATTGTGGGATAAATGTCTCTTTTACAAATATAATTATAGCAATCTATCATTTACAATGGGTAGAAGATTAGAGTAAGAAATAGATAAAATAATGGAAATAATGTATAAATTATTGGCATTTAGGAATTTTAAAAATAGAAGCATACTAAATAAAGTCAATACCCCAGATAGATGCAATAGGCCATGCCTGTAATTCCAGTACCTGGGACACTACTACAGAAGATTTATAGGCTCAAGATCAACCTCAGTAATTTAGTGAGATCTTTAGCAATTTAGTAAAACTGTTTCAAAATAAAAAATGATCCAGGTGTGGTGGTGCATGCCTGTAATCCTAGTACTTGGGAGGCTGAGACAAAAGGATCATGGATTTCAAGACTGCCTTAGCAACTTAGAAAGGCATTCAACAATCTAGTGGTACCATGTTTCAAAGTAAAAGATAAAATAAAATAGGATTGGGCAGGGATCTTCTGAGTGTGGGGCACTATGTAGCTGCCCAAGTCACATGCCCATGGAAACAATTCTGGAAATGTGCTATTCATATACCCCTTCAAAAAAGGAATTCTGCTGGGTGTGCTTGGTGTAGACCTGTATTCTCAGTACTTAGGAGACTGAGACCAGATCACAGTTTCAAGGCCAGCCTCAGCAACTTAGTGGGACCAATGAACAAAATAGGGTTGGAGTGTAGTTCTGGGATAGAAAACCCCGGTGTTGGGAAATGGATGCAACTGGAGAATATTATGCTAAGTGAGATTAGTCGGCAAAAAAAATAAGAAATCAAATGATCTCATCAATATGTAGAAGGTAGGGAGAAAATGGGTCATAGGAGGAACTCTAGATGAAGAAGGAGAAACTACAGATGAGCAAATAAGGCAACCTGAGGAGGATGGGAGGGGGAAGAGGGAAATTCCCTAATATACATGATGCATACTAACAAACATATCAAAGTCAATCACTAAGACAAACATGAGAAGGAGGGAGGGGGGAGGGAATGAGGTGGAAATTGGGTAAGGACTAACTAGGTAATATGTGCACGTATGCCGCTTCCATTTTGTATTCCATTAAGATGTACCAATTAAAAATTAAAAATTAAATCCCTGTGTTTAATCCATAATACTAAAAATAAATAAATAAAGGAAACTGGGTATGATGGCACACACCTACCTGTAATCCCAGTACTTGGGAGGTTGAGACAGGAAGATTGATCAAAGGTTCAAGGACAGCATCAGCAAGTTGTGAGACTCTTATTAACCTAGTGAGATCCTGTTTCCAAATACATTTAAAAAACAAGGATGGGGATATAGCTCAGAGGTGGAATGCCCCTAGGTTCAATCCCTGGTATCAGAAAATACAAAGGAAAAGAAGGATGGATTCTTCTCAGATGTGAGGAGTATTGTAAGCTGATAGCCTCCAGCTATGACTTTCTTTAGGATCTGCCTCAGGTTTATGACTATCTTCTAATATTCTTCAAGAAGCATGAGCTAATGACTAAGCAAAATAGTCTTCTTAGAGAAACCTCTAGGAAACGGATGATTGATGAAGGCCTTGGTACTTAGTTAGGGTCAGCCATTTATACCCATGTCAAGGTTCCTCTGATGGGCATCCTTTGCTCAGAGCTTCCAATAGCATGGCAGCAATTTTTTAGATTTGTTTTGCCCCTTAATGGCTCCACCTGTGCAATCCGGCTTTCTCGCTATTGCCTTTCACCGATGCTACTCCCACTAAACCTTTCCCATTCTTAATTCTATCTCAGTTTCAGATTTCCAGAAAACTCGATCTGTGATATCTTTTAAAACATTTTTTATTGGTGCACTGTAGTCATACATCTTAGTGAGATTAAAGATAATGGAGACATATATGCACACATCACCAAATTAGCCTTCACTCAATTCCTGCCCCATTCTCTCCCTCTACTTCCTTTCTATACTTGGCTTAGTGATTGACTTTGATATGTTTAAATACATCATGTGATAGTTTTATAGGAGATTATTTAAACTGGGTGTGGTGGCACACGCTTATAATCCTAGCATTCGGGAGGCTGAGACCGGAAGATGGTGGTACGGGGACAGCTTCAGCTACTTAGTAAGGCCCTCCACAACTCAATGAGACCCTGTTTCAAAATAAAGAATAGGTTGGGAGTGTACCTCGGAGGGAGAATTCCTCTAGGTTCCATTCCAAGTACGGGTAAGAGAAAAAAATGAATTGATTTCATATAGAAGAATTAATAGGGAACAAAAAGACAAAACTCTTATATGGGAAAAATGGGGCCAATGAATCAGGACAAGTAAAAGGGCGACATAACAAAACTATGTTACTATTATTTGTGCATAAAATATATTTTGACATGGGCACAGTAGGGTGTGTAGGAATGAAAAGAATGGAAGGCCAAATTAGAAAATTGACATTGGTATAATATAGCTAACTCAACTACAACTCTTTCTTAGATTTTACAAAATAATATTTTAAGTGTTGAAGTATTAGCATTTAATAGTGATATGTATATAAGTCAAGTATAATTGTTTATATCTCACGTGGGCCATCATTCAAAAATAACTTCAGTGATGCTAGTGAGCATGTACCAACCAATATAAGTACATTTCTCAGTTTCTATAACGTACTGTGGTTTTATGTAATGTTACTTTTAAGCCGGGTGTGGCAGCCCACACCTATAATCCCAGTATTTGGGAGGCAGACACAAGGGGATCACAAATTCAAGGCCAGCCTCAGTAACTTAACAAAATCTTATTAAAAAATTAAAGGGCTAGAGTGTAGATTGGAAGTAGAATGCCCCTGGGTTCAATTGCCAGTAAAAACAAAACCAAAACATAGATGTTACCTTTGGGGGAAGCTGGATAAAGGGTACCCAGGATCTCTCTGTAATATTTTTAACAAGTTCATGTGAACCTATAGCAATTTCAAAATAACATTTTACTTTATTTCAGTGATTGCCTCTCATCCTATACATTTTGCTATACAATTCAGACTAAATTCCATTTAAATTTCTATAGTGCAGTTTTTATTCTCTTAATCCTATGTAATCATTTTTCCATGCCATAATTGCATCTGACTGCCTCCACTTATACCACTCATGTTCAAGCTACTATTGGCTCTCATCTGGTGTTTTAGTTCTGTTCATGCTTAACACATCATGCTAAACCATAACAATATGAAATAAACACCTTGCCTCTTCATTTTATTTATAATCTTGTGGATCAAGACTTCAGAAAGGACTTGGATAAGTGATTCTTGCTTGGAACTGCTCTTTCTATTGTGGCCAAATGTCATCTGGGGCTTTAGTAATCTGAAGGCTTGGCTGGGTGGACTATCCAAGATGGCTCATTCATGATATGACAGTTAATGGTGGCTTTCAGCTGTGAGCTCATCATGGGCTATTCCTCAGAGTACCTAACATAGCCCTGTAGAATAGAGGATAGTCAAACTTCAGTATGATGAGGAATATCAATTTCATGACCTTATATGACTGTTAGTATGTTCTGGCTGCTATGTCAGAGAGTTTCATTCATTAATAAATAGAAATGTATTGTTCTCAGTTCCGGTGGCTGGGAAGTCCAAGATCAACATACCAGCAGATTCAATGTCTGGTGAGGCCTCATTTCTCATAGATAGCAACTTTTTATGGTAGAAATAACAAAAAGGGCAAAAAGACTCCTTCATTTTATTTTATTATTATTTTGTTTTTTTGCATTACTGGTGGTTGAAAACAGGGGTGCTCTACCACTTAGCTATACCCCTAGTACTTTTTATTTGTTTTTTCTTATTTTGATAAAGAGTCTTGCTAAGTTGTCTAGACTGGTCTTGAATTCATGATCTTCCTGCCTCAACTTCACAAGTTGCTGAGATTATAGGCATGTGCCACCACTATACCCAACCTCAAACCTCTTTTATAAGTTACCAAATACATTCATGAGAATGGTGGCCTCATGATCCCTCAAATATCACCACATATCATCACCACCAGGGTTAGGTTTGATATATAAATTTTGAGGCGACGAAAATATTCAAGCCATAGCAGTGACCTTGCTTGAGAAGTCATATAGCCTCACTTCTACCAAACTAATGTTTTAGGCAGTCCCAATATCACCCAAATTCAAGGGGAAAGGCTACCATGGTGTACCTATCACAAAGCAAGCAGTATTATTCTTTTAAAGTTAAAGTCAAATTATCTTACATCTCTGCTCCAAACCTGAAATAGCTTCCCATCTCTTAGAAAAAATGTCCTTAGCATAAGCCACAGGCCCAATAAAATCATTGCTCCCATCTCCTACTACTTCCAATACTGATCAATCCACTCCATCATTGCAGGTCTCTGCTGTTCCTCAAACAAATCAAGCATATTTCTAGCTTTATTTCTTTGCACTTGCTGTTTTGTTGTGTTGTTTGCCTAGGATGCTTTTACCCTAGATATTTTCTTGGCTCTTCCCCTTTAGTCACTAATACCTCTACTCAAATGTCAGGATATGGGAGAGACCTTTCCTGACCATTTTATACACAGGATTATTATATACCCTCCTATTACTCTCCTTCCCCTTACTCTGCTTGGTTTTTCCCTAGAGCACTTTTATCACGTGGGACATTACATAACTCTTCATGGATTTATTTGTTTCCTCTGTTCATCTTTCTCCCCTACTAGCATCTAAGTTCTATTAGAACAGGGACTTCATCTGTTCTGTCCCCTGTTGTATTTATGGTATCTAGAAAAGGGTCTAACAAAGAACAGGTGCTTGATAAATATTTCTGGAATAAATCAATGGATTAGGACAGCTATAAATGCTCCTAATGAAATATTTATCATTTAAATGACTGCTGATGTCTATTTTATTGGTAAAACAAAATTAATTTAACAAGTTCCCTACATTTGGGTTCTTTTCAATGCATCATTCATATAAAATGGGTATGCTTATAGCTAAATCTCTTCTTGTAATTCCTTCCTTAAAAATTCCATAAAGTATAAATTCTAGGTAGAAGGATATATTTTTATTAAAGTCTTAATTATATACTACCCTCAAAGGAACTACTGCACCCTACATATCTAACAGCAACATACAGGAGTTCTTATTTGCCCACAATTCAGGTCATAGTACTATTTCTTCATTTATCTATTTTAGACATTTATCTATTCACTTCATCATACTTGAGGTGGATGTAGTTCAATTATATTCTTCCAACTTTTTTAGTGGTACTGAGATTAAACCTAAGAGGATTATGCTTCTGAGCTATACTCTTCGCTCTATTTCATTTGCTGTTTTGAAAAACCGTCTGGGCAAGTTACCGCACACTGGTCTTGAACCTGCACTGGCCTTTAACCTGTGATCCTCCTATCTCAGTCTCCCAAGTACTGGGATTATACTTGGTTGGCTGTGCCATTTTGAGAAGAATACCTCAGAGAAATCTCACTTTCATCTCTATCTCTTGCAGTACATTCTTACCTGTTTCAAAGGTTTCAGTCCATGGTTGCTTGGATACATTGCTCTTGGGTCTGTGGAAAGGCAGTGCATCATGGTAAAAGCATGTAGCAGATGAAGCCTATTCACCTCGTCCTGGACCAGAAGAGAGAGACAGTAAGAGGCTGAGTTCCAGTACCCCTTTATTTTTATTTTTATTTTTTTATTTTTAATTGGTGCACTGTATTCATACATCATAGTGGGATACATACTTTTGTAGACATACATGCACACATTGCCCAGTCAGCCCCCACCCGATCCCCACCCCATTCTCTCCCTATCCCTCCCTCCCATGCTTGGCTTAGTGATTGACATCTAGTATTATAGCAATTTATCAAAAATTAAAAATGATAATCTCACATAACAGTTTCATTTGTCTGATAACAAGCTTTTGATGACTTAAGGATAACATTTCAATATTTCTTTTTGCTTTCTTTCTTACCAGAGAATCTATTTTTTCTATTTTTTAGGTGAAACTATCATATATTTATATATTTATTTTTCAGGAAAAAAATCTATCCTAATATGGAATATGGACTCTAGGTACCCACAACGATCTTGAAAAAGAACAAAGCTAGAAGATGTATTATTTTCTGATTTCAAACCATATAAAGCTACAATAATTGAAACAGTGTAGTACTATTCTAAAGGCAGATATATAAACCAATGGAGTTAAATAAAAGCCTAGAGCTAAATTCTTCCCTATATTGGCAAGTTATTTTTGACAAGGTTTCCACGAACATTTGGTGGTGGGAATAATAATCTTTTAATTAAATATTGTTGAAAAATAACAATTACATGGAAAAGAATAAAGTTGGACCCTTACCTAATCCCATATACAAATATTAACTCAAAATAGATAAAAGACCTAAATATAAATCTTAAGACTATAAACTTTTAGGAGAAAATCTGGGTCATAAAACCTCACAACATTGAAATTGGCAGTGATTTCTTGGTTATGATTTCAATGGCACTGGCAACAGAAGAGTATACAAACTCCCTAAAAAATAAAAAACATATTGTATATCCAAAGACAATGTAAACAGAGTTAACAGTTACTAATAGAATGGGATAAAATATTTCCAAATGCTATATCTGAAGGTATATTAATATTCCAACTAGAAATCCTAAAAATTAACAACAATAAACGCAAGCAATACCCTTTAGAGATAGGTAAAAGACTAACATAAATAATGAATCTCCACAGATAACCAATCTTAGTTGTCTGTTGGATGGAAAATCTTGTTTCTCTAGTTCTGATGTGTGTTACCTATTTCTTCTTTGTAGTTAATCTCTTTGAGTATTTTCTCTAGTGCTGGTTTTGAAGACATAAATCCCTTCAGTTTCTGTTTGTCATGGAAGCTTCTTATTTCTCCATCTAATTTGATAGGCAGTTTTGCTGGGTAGGAAATTTTTGGCTGGAAGTTGTTTTCTTTCAAAATTGGGAATATGTTACTCCAAGCCCTTCTGGCTCTCATGACTTGGTTTGGGAAGTCTGGAGTGATTCTAATTGGTTTGCCTCTGAATGTCACTTGGCCCTTTGCTTTTGTTGCCTTTAAGATTCTCTGCTTGGCTTCCACATTGGTCATTTTGACAATTATGTGGCGTGGGGATCCTCTTCTCCGATCCTGTCTAAAGGGAGTTCTATAAGTTTCCTGGACCTGCGTATCGACCTCTTGCTCTATGTCTGGAAAATTTTCTGCTATTACTTCCTTGAAGAGATTGTTGATCCCTTTGGTTTCACTTTCTTTTCCCTCCTCTATTCCAATTATTCTTATGTTAGCTCTCTTAAAATGGGCCCATATTTCCTCAATATCAGATTCCTGCTGTCGGATATTTTTTCCTAGATTAGAAACTATGCGTTCATTTTTGGAATGATCATCTTCTAAGAGTGAGATTCTGTTCTCCATGTGTTCTAATCGGTTTTTTGTGCTTTGAATTGAGACCTTTACTTCATTAATTGCATCCTTTATCTCTTTTTTGCTCTCTCTGAGTTCTTTTAGAAGCACCTCTATTATTTCTACACTTATTTTCCTGATTTGATCTTCTAGAAATCTCTGATTTTCTGTTTTATCGGGTTCTGATGTTGTGGGGTTGTGAGCATTCATTGCTCCAGTATTATTCCTCTTTCCCATGATTTCGGAAGTTTGTGCCTTCTCTGGGTTCTTCCCTTGGGTCACTATGACTTCACTTAAGGTGCTCTGGATCTCGAGTCAGTAGTATCTCAGACCCCACTAGTCCTTTACTGGGTTGTATCACAGAGTCTCCGACCCAGAGAGTCGATAGAGGCTGCTTTAGACTATGGGGGGGTGCCAGGTTGCACGTTCTCCTATGGTGTGATATCTCTGCCACCGCTCCTCCCCCACTGGGTCAAGTCCCAGGGAGTACAGTACTGGGATTTCTCCTCTGTGGCCTGCAATTTGACTCACTGTTCTTGAGTACGCAGATGTAGCTGTACTGAATTCGGTGAATTTGGTGCTGCTGCCGCCGGTGGCAATATGGCGCCGCTGCTACGCCCTCGGCTGTGGGGCTGGCGTTTTTTTTCTTGGTTTTGATTTCCACTCTGAATCCCTGCAGCGTGTGCTGAGCTCAGCCACTGGGAGCTTTAGATGCCCTCTGCGCCAAGAAATCCCGCCTGGCTGTTCCGCAGCGGCTCCCCTCGGCTTGCTGTGGCCATCCCATGAATTCGCCGGTGCCGCCGGCAGTATGGCGCTGCTGCCGCGTCCTCGGGCGTGAAGCCGCGTCCTCGGGCGTGAGGATCTCCTCTGTGGCTCTATTCTCAGTCCGCTTTCTCTCTGGAGCCTGGTGATTTTTTTTGTTTCTCTGGTGATGTTGTTTTCTGGCTTTGAAAGGCGCTGATTTTGTGGTAATGGAGATTTGTTGTTAGCGGGGCTCTTAAGCCCCGCTTTTCTCGGTCGCCATCTTCCCAGAAGTCCTCCAGTACCCCTTTTGAGGACACAATTCTTCCAACTAGCCCCTACCTCTTATAGGTTCCACCACTTCCTAATAGTGCCACAGGATAGCAACCAACTCTATAGCATATGGCCCTTTGGGTGACATTTAAGATCCAAATGATAAAAACAATTATAGGTGCTTTACAGGAAGAAAGTAAACACTTATAATAGAGGTAATATTTCATGTTAAAGCAACAAGTAAATCAATGTGGCATTTATGGTAATGTTATAAGAATAAGCAGTCAATATAACTGAAGATATATTTAAAAAACAGATCTTAGTGTTTATGCTATATGAAGTAAAATTAGTCTGTGCATAGCAAAGAAATTATTTTTATCAGAGAGTTCTGTTATGGTTAACTATGTTCATGGGGTGGGGGGCTATTTAGATCATCACCCTACAGCACATAACCACATAACACACCAAAAGACTAAGATTAAATTTTAAAATATCAAACTATCCAAAAACTAAAAGAAAACATACATTTCTGTCCTTCAGATTTCAGGGCAAGGACCCTCTAAGTTTTTATTATTATTATTATTATTATTATTATTATTATTATTATTGATCTGGGGATGGAACCCAGGGGAATTCGACCTCCAAGCCACACCCCCTGCCCTATTTTTTTTATTCTTTATTTTGAAACAAGGTCTCACTAAGTTGCGGAGGCCCTCACTAGCTGAGGCTGTCTGCGAACCACGATCCTCTAGTTTCGCCTCCCAAATGCTGGGATTACAAGTATGCACCAACATGCCCCGCCGACCCTCTAAGTTTTAAAGAAAAGGGTGGCTGTGGATGTAACTCAGTGGTGGAGCATGCGCTTAGCATGCATGAAACCTGGGTTCTGTCCCTAGCATCACCTAAGGAAAAATAGATAAAATCAATTAAAGAAATCACTACAAAATACATAAAACCAAAGAAATTAAAAATTTCTGAATATCTAAAATGTCATAAACAATATTAAAATATATAATAACAGAGAAGAGGTTATCTGCAGGGTGTGATGGCACATGTCTAAAATCCAAGTACCTGGGAGGCTGAGACAGAAGAACTACAGTTTTAAGTACAAATTCAGCAATTCAGTAATCCCAGGCTAAGAGAGGAGGATTGCAGGTTTGAGGGCAGCTTCAGCAAAGTAGTGAGGCCCTGTTTCAAAAATAAAAATTAAAAAGGGCTAAGAGTTCATCTTAGACATAGAATGCCCCTGAATTCATTCTCCAGTAACAAAAAAGAGATTTTATATGCAGTATTTACAAAAATCAGCTACAGCAAAGCATGAACTGATAATTCACAAAATATGGAACTAAATGGTTAATATATGAAAAAAGTTCTCACTGGAAATCAAAGAAACACTGTATTTTTTTGTGTATGTGGTACTGAAGATAGAACAAACCCAGAGGCATTCTACCTCTGAGCTACACCCCCAGCACAGATTTTTTTATTCTTTATCTTGAAACAGAGTCTCACTGAGTTGCAAAGAGCCTAAGTAGCTGAGATTGTCCATAGACCAAGATCCTCCTGTCTCAGCCTCCCAAATGCTAGGATTACAAGCATGCGCCACCACACGCGGTGAACCACAGATCTAAATAGCAAGGTCTTGATAATTTTTTTTACCATTCACTTTAAGAATTGTTAAGATGTTAATGTTGGAGAGGGTGCAGTAAGAAAATAGCCGTTCTTAGATGTCACTGATTAAATAAAAAATCTTTAGGTAAGTGAACTGGTAATTTCAATAAAAGAGCTGTAAAAACATTCCTACTTTCTTATCCCCTAATTCTATTTTGGGGATTCTTTTTTGAGAAAATTCTAAGAAATAGCTACAATATCTTATGTAGAAAATGTTCATCCCTGTGCTATACATTATATATTAGAAAATATTAAATGCTTAATGTTAGAAGATAAGGTTTGAGTTAATTACAGTACATGATATAAATAAATATACTGTAGTCTTTAAAAATTAAAATGTGAAAATTTGTGGAGTAATTATTACATGTCAGGTATAATGCTGTTTTATATTCATTTACTCATTTAATCCTCATTTTATTTAATTTATTTTTATTTTTTGGTGGTACTGGGGTTCCTGGAAGCCCTTCTACCTCCGGGCTACACTCCCAGACCTATTTTATATATTTTTTTAAATTTGGAAACAGTGTCTCTTAAGTCAGCGTGGCTGGCTTCGAACCTTCACTATCCTCCTGTCTCCATCTCCCAAGCACGGGGATTACAAGTGTGCGCCACCACGCCCGGCTTAATCCTCATTTTAAACCTCCCATGTGGTTTCCTCCCTTTGCCCCTCTATTCTGTCCACTAATGGCTGATCTGTATAGATGCATCAGTAGGCTTACTTGCCATCTAGTTTCTGGGTGAATTGGGTGTATAGAGAAGACCAGTAGATTACTGGAGGGAGGGAGGACACTAAAGTTTGGTATTTTTTTTTTGTGTGTGTGGTACCGGGGATTGAGTCCAGGGGCATTCTACCTCTGAGCTATACCCCCAGCTCAATATTTTATTCTTTATTTTGAAACAGGGTCTCAGTGAGCTGCAAAAGATTCACTAAGAAGCTGGGGCTGGCCTCAAAACCGTGATTCTCCTGTTTCAGCCTCCTAAATGCTGGGATTACAAGAGTGCGCCACCACGCCCAGTTTGTAAGGAATCCTCCCTGCTTTCTGAGAACTGGATGCCTCTAAATTAAAGGCTACAACTCATGTCAGCAGCCCTTTCTAAAAACCTCTTTAGGATAACTTCCTCTCTTTCTCGAAGAATCCCTAAAATTGGTCAACTGTGTCTATTTCCTCTTACTCCCTTCAGCCCATTATTCATATGGCAGATAAAAAGACCTTTTCAAAGTGCAATCTAGGTATATTGCCTCTTGCTTGTAAGTCTTGTAGTGTTCATAGGATAAAGCCAAAAGATCTCTCTCTCTCTCTCTCTCTCTCTCTCTCTCTCTCTCTCTCCACACACACACACACACACACACACACACACACACACACACACACACACATTGGATAAACACTCAGGCACTTAGCACTGAGTTATACCCTCGATCTCAATCCAAGGACCTTGTCTCCCCTTGCTGTAGCTTCACTGGCTTTCAGAGCAGAGCAGTCTGGTCACCTGTTAAAGTTGCAGGAGGAGCACAGACATGATGGTGCACACTTGTAATCCTAATTCTTGGGAGGCTAAGACAAGAGGTTCAAGGCTAGCCTCAGCAATTTAGTGCAACCCTATTTCAAAGTAGAAACTAAAATCAGGCTTGGGGTATAGCTTGGAAGTAGAATACCCCTGTACTCAATACTCAGTATCAGAAAAAAAAATGTTGCAGGAGGCCATAGATTTATACTGGCCAAAAGACCAGAAAAGTATAGAGATTAATCAAACTAACTGCTCTTTGGTTGGTTACAAGAGGCCTGGTAGCCAATTAACTAAGTTATAATCAATTAGTTAAACTGTAACCATTGGACTCATGTCAGTGTATGTTTGTGTGTGTGTGTGTGTGTGTGTGTGTGTGTGTGTGTGTTTCACTTAGGAATGGGAATTCTATCTCTAAGCGACACCTCCAGCCCTATTTTATTTTATTTTTTTTTTATTTTGAAACAGGGACTCACTTTAGTTGTTGAGACTGGCTTCGAACCCGACATCCTCCTCTCAGCCTCCCAAGTGCTAGGATTAAAGGAGTGCACCACATGTCCAGCTTGACTATTTGACTAGGTGGTAATCATTTAAGTTGCTTCCTAAGTCTCATTTCTGTTTCTTGTGCCAGTATTGAGAAATGGCTTCAAAATATACTTAAAAATAGCTTTGTTAAAACAGTTTTACATGATAAGTAACTTCTAGCAGATAGGCCAGAATTCCCCAAGAATGCAGGAGGAATGCCAGAATTCCCCAAGAATGCAGGTATCTGCCCCCTCTTGACAGGCCTCTGTCAATAAGGGGCAGATACGACATGACCCCTGACTTTGTTAATTATTCTGGTCCTAACAAAGACCTAGGCCTACACCTGCATTGAGGCAGGAAGGCTTTTTGGCTGAGCAAGAAATCCCCATAATCATAATCCCCATAACCATAAAAAAGGGCCTGCACAGAGTTAATGGACAGTCTCACACTTAGGTCAGAAGATTATTGGTTGAGCAAGAGGAAGGCTAATGTATCTTTATAAAATCTGTTCTATATCCAAAAACTTCAGTAACTTATTTTCAAGTTATTCCACTATATCCCCTCTAGTGTAGTGCTTTAATCTCATTTCTGTTCCTTTCTGCCTTTGTAATAATAAAATTACTTAAGTTTACAGCAGAAGAGTTCGGCCCATTCTTTTTCTAAAATAGCTCAGAACAAGAACCTACACCTACATCTCACACCGGTCCAGTTTTGCTGTCCCACCATAATATTTCTCAATAAATGTTGTCAGAACTCACTGTTGGAACTTTCAGAACCTGCTTCAGGAGATACCTGAAACATTTTTGCTTCTCTTGGCTCAGAAAAGTTTTGCTTGGCATAATGGGCCTCCTTTTAACACACCCTAACACTTTATCACTAAGGGTCTTTCCAATAACATATCAGTCAGGGTTCATATTTCCACATCAAGATATGTAGTTATCTATCTCCTCTACTTGACTGTGTGTTTAGATAATGATGGCCTCTCACTTGTATTACCTGCATATGTCCAGTACTTGGCCCTGTGCCTAGCGCATAATATGAAATCAAATATTGGAGTGGAAAGAAATGAAAGCAACAAGAATAAGGAGAGCTGGGTGTGGTGTCGCATGCTTATAATCCCCGTGCTTGGGAGGTGGAGACAGGAGGATCGCGCAAGTTCCAAGCCAGGCTCGCTGGCTTAAGAGACCGTTTCCAAATTAAAAAAAAATAGGTCTGGGAGTGTAGCCCGGAGGTAGAAGGGTTTCCAGGAACCCCAGTACCACAAAAAAATAAGAAGAAAGAAAGAAAGAACTTTGAAAGAATGAATTAGCAGAATCTCACCAGAAAAAGCTAGGTTCTTTATATCTATTATGTCCTTTTCATGCTTCAAACCTTAACAAGATAAAAATAATTCCAACTTAATCCACAATCTCAAATCCTTTTCGAGGAAAGTAAAAGCTATTAAATTAGGATAAAGTCTACATCTTTATTTTTTCACCAGCGTACTCAACAAGATGTGTGATATGAAATTAGGCCAGCAGTAGAAATTTTTGTATATGTGAACACAGATCTAGTTAACTCCCTGGATTTCTCATCACTGAGAATCTGAATCCATATTATAATTTCATCTATTTTTAGAAACTTGTCATCCAGTGATGATAAATTCACCTTTAGGAGGATAAGAAAATGGGAAAACTTAAGGAAGAGTTAAAACTAGCAAGATAGAAGGCTAGTTGCACAGTATAGTATAAGCCCTAAATATCACACTTTCAGGAGAATGGGCAACACGTTTTCTTTTTATGTTTCTGCACCCTAGCCATTCTTTGATTCTCATTTTATATTGCCGTGTCACTTTATCTGTGATAGCTGAGTAGTTTTTCTTGCCTACTTACTACGATTTTGCTTAAATACCTCAGCTTGAAAATCACTCGAAAGGGGCAGTAAACGCTAGATCTCCCCCAAGTGATGGTTTCCACTTCAAACGGCCTCCTCCCCGGGGGGGTACCACGGCTGCGCAGACCTCAACGGGCCCTCAGTGACGTCACAATAGGACCATACCAAGTGGAATCTGGTTGTGGTAACGCCACACCGCCTTGATCTTCCAAGTTAGTTTCCTTTAAATACCTGCTTTCTTAAGAACATTTCTGACAAGACTAATCTTAGTTAGTGTGTGAGAATGAACGTTTCAGGTTAAAAACTCACGCGGCCACGCCCGTGCCCACTCCTACACTCTCAACGACTCCGCCCTCCTACAGTGGTCTCGCTCGACCACGCCCAGTGGGCGTGTTTCCTGTGCGCGCTCCGCCAGCAGGAGGAGAAGGCGGGGCCCGGCCGCACCAGCGCCTCACCTCCCCGCCTCTGAGTGGGCCGGGCTCTCTGGCCCGGCCTGGGGAAGCATACACCGGTGGCAACTGGGCCCAATTGGCAAGCGCCATCCGGGGAGAATTAGGGATAGCCGAACGCCAGCGTCCCACGAGCTCAACAACCATGAGCGCACACAACTCGGCCGCCTCTCCGGGTGGCGGCGGTGGCGGCGGCAGCAGAAGCGACAGTGGAAGCGGGCGTGAGGCGGAACGGGTTCTCAAAGCGGGGGGCTTCCCAGCCCAGGTCCCGAACCAGACCTCCAGCGTGGGCATGACCTCTACCGACTCGGTCGAGTGGAGCACCAACTCAGCGTGGCGGACCCTCTCCCAACCATTTTCCAACTCCGAGTCTAGCGCGGTCACTGTGCACCGCCGTGATTCCTGGAACTCCGATTTGCCCTCCCACTTTAGTACTAGTACTGTACTAGAACATAGCTCTGACCCCGACACCACGACTATCCTTTGGGGCTTCAACACCCATACCCTGAATGATCAGATCCCCACACCTGCCACTCACTCAATCGCCTTCGATGAGACCTCCCCAGCCTCCAACCCTGACACCCGCCGGGAATCTGATGCAGAGTCTCTCTTGCCCTTGGGCTCCTCTCGAATGTCCATACACGGGTCTTCTCTATCTTCTGTACCTAGCTCCCTCCAAGAGTCAGTACAGGGGACCAACCTGACCTCACTATCCAGCACACCACGAGGATCCGTACAAGAGCCCACCCCGACCTCAATGTCCGGCCGTCCCTGGATATTAGTAACAGGACTTTCTACATCCAATAACACTTCTCAACATTCGATTCAAGTACCTCCGCCACCCAGTAACACCCCCCGAGTGCCAGGACAAGTGTCCCCCCTGTCCTCTATTCCCGGCTACCCTTGGTTATCTATACCGGTCTCTCGCACAGTGTATGCCCCTTCTCAACTGTCCGTACAAACACCTCCTGCACCCAATAACACTCCCCAGATTTCAGCACAAGGATCTTCCCCTCCTTCAGCGTTCAGCACCCCCCGGAGTTCGACACAGGAAACTCTTGCACCCAATAACTCCCTCCGAGTGCCAGCACAAGTGCCCGCCTCGTTCTCAGTGCCCGGCTCCCTCCTTGTATCTCCAGAAGAATCAGCTCCGCCCCCGGGCGCTCCTGGAGAGTCAGCACAAGGGTCCGCCCCGCCCTTAGAGCCTGGCTTCCCCTGGGTATCAGTAGAAAGATCGGCTCCGCCCCCGGACTCGGGGCGAGAGTGGGTAAAAGGGGCCACCTCGCCCTTGGCGGTCCCCACCCCTGTATCCACGCCTCAGGAGAGGCTCAACCAAAGCATGGCGAGTCGGGAGAAACCGAGTACCGCAAACCGCATGTTCGACGTAGTCGTGATAGGAGGCGGCATCTCAGGTCAGTGTGGACCTTAGCAGTGGCATGAGGGCCTCTGGCTGGCCTGGGGCCGGGGACTGTCAGTATCGCTGTGGTATTTGGGGGTCTCTCTCATGTATGTGAGTGTGACAGTGGCCAGGGCCCCAGATCCTAAGAGGTGGGAGTGGGGGCTGGGTCAGTTTTTCGGGTAGTGTGAACTGGGGGAGGAAGGTACAATAATGTTACTACTATTAAATACTGATAACTAGCTCTTGCTATGCATTTGCATTTAGCACTTTATGTGGATTTTTCTCAGTCCTCAATAGTCCTATGAAGTGGGAACCAAATTCACCTTTATTTTACAAAACCAAGCAACTGAGGTCTAGGGAGCTTCAGTAACCTTCTAGGTCAAATTGCCTAGCTAGGAAGTGACTGACCGGTTTTCTTCCAATTAAGACTCTTAATTGTTGAGATGCTGCTTTACCTCACTGATTTTACCTCCTTTGCTTAAAATATCAGCTTATGGATTTCTGCAGTAGTGAGATAGTAGTAATATTAGTTCAGTTCTGCTCTTTTCAAAAGTGTTTTCCTTAGAAAATTTGGTAGATGAAGAGCAAGGAGTCAGAATCTTTTAGGAAATGGTAAATTTTAAAACAAACCAAAAAAGGGAGAGTGGGGTAAACTCTTAGTTTCAACCTACATCTGCCATTTTTCAGAACTTGCAGGAAGGTGCAGGGCATTTATTGCCCAAAGGGAGTCCCTTTATGAAGCAGGAATTGAGGGCAGGTCAGGGAGTGCCCTATTGTGCCCTCCTTTTGCTAAGAGCTCTCACCGCCTGATTATATCCTCTAGTCCTGGCTTGGGTTTGTTGCTGACCAAGTGAGTGGTGCATGAAGCTTTTCAGTATCATCCTGGAAGCTTCAACATGATTGATGTAATAAACTGTCACATATATTGTCATAATTAGAAAAATGTTTGAAATTTAGTATTCTGTTTTAGACCTAGTGGCAATCCCATGGCTGGCCTGTCCCCATATCACCAGGTGTTAATAATTTCAGATAAATTTGCACCATCTAATTTAGAGGGGAAAAAGGACGTGGGAAGGGGTAATTAGGGTGACCTCACAGTAGTCATTTTTATGTATGATTCTTTTGAGGAGACTCTGAACATGCTTATAAATCAGTTTGGGAGACAGATAGCTTTTGGCTAATCCTGTTTATAAAAAACAGTCTTGACCACTAAAGAAGATATTGGTGTGAGCTGTTGCTTTGACAATTACAAGGCATTGCCAGAAAAAAGATGCATATATGTTGGAGCATAAGGGGATAGCAGATCCCAGTGGAGAGTGAAAAACGGAGTAATGTTTTCATTTATTTATTCATGCATTCAGCAGACACTTGTTGAGTGCCTACAATGAAGTGTTCTGTTGTTTTTAAATACCTTGTTCCTCTAGGCAAGCCCCCTAGTAGATACAATTTGATTGTTCATCACTGGAAAATAAATATAATGATAATATATAGTATAAATTGACTAGGGGTTGTCTTCACTTCTTTCTCCTTATCATAGTTCAGGGGTATTTCTGGGATTTTATTCTTGTCTTTTTCTTGATCTGTATCTAGTATTCCTTAAAGGAAGTTTTGTCTTTTACTTTTCCCCTGCCTGATTTCCTGTTCTTTCTCTTCTTTCGCACTTGATTTCCTGTACTTGATCATTAGCAGAGGTGGAATTAGCATGTTGCTGATGAATCTTAAGCTTTATGGCCTTAGAACTTGAGGTACCTGCTGGCTTTCATTCTAAGTAAATAGTTCCATACTGAATCTTGTACTCAAAAATTGGCTTTCTTATTTATTAAAGCTTATATACAAGTTATATAAGGCCCACAAAACCAGGATTTGTTTGTGGTTATTATTACTTTGCTCATTTCCATTTGGGAGAATATAGGGTGTTTCTTGCACAATAATTCATAATTTTATTCTAGAGGCCAGCTTCCAACCCATCAGTGACAGTGGAAAAGCACTTGGATTCTTCTAATGTCATCTTCATCCGTCATATCTGAGTGCTTTGAATACTAAACTGACCAGAAACATTGTTTTTGTCCACAGATGGTTCATAACTAAAATAACAGTAGATGTAAGTCTGGCTCATGTTAGGACATAGGCATGAATTGGGTGTTTCATGAGTCAGCAAGAAGCATAATTTCCAAAGCATTATTGTGAACTCCAAAACATCTTTGTGTGTGCTTGGTCATATCCCATGAAACAGTTGTCCTTGTGTGGGTTTTAAATGTTTTTGTACATATAACTTTTGTCATGGCTTGCACGTTTTGATGTTACACAATTTTAACATTTGGCCAATACTAAGCATCTGTAATGTTATTGCTACAATATACCTCTTAGAAAAGTACATATTCTAAGTGGCATTACTCAAAAGTGATCCACATTAACAGAATTAAAATTACTTTTGCATCCATGGTGGTGCATGCCTGTAATTCTGGGGGACTTGGGAGGCTAAGACATGAGGATCACAGGTTAGAAGTCAGCCTCAGCAGCTTAGCAAGACCTTGTTTCCAAATAAAAATAAAATAGGGCTAGAGGTGTAGCTCAAAGGTAAAATGCCCCTGGGTTCAATCCCCACTGTCATACACAAAAGAAAACTTTGCACAAAGAATAGCAGCATCTTGATATTTTGTCATTGAAAACATAAAATAAACCCCTTGTTTCTTTCTACCCACAAATTAAATAATTTTATATACTATTAGTAGTTGAGAGGGTAAATAACCCTGCCTATTTGTTACTCTACTGATTTATTTTACATACTCTGGCTCCTATCCATCATCTATCACCCAGTTTTTAAAAGTATATCACACAGAGTTTTTGAAAGTCTTTTCATGTTTTCTGTAATACTATTGGATCCTGAATTTTTATCCCTTACTGGTAATTCCTTTTCCATTCCTTTCACATATCTCATATTCTTACAAACTTCTAGTTTTAAAATGACCTTGCAGTTCTGTTGTTTATCACTTTTGGGCTCTTGTATACTCTCTCCCTCTCTTTCTCATTCTAGGATTTCAATGTTCCCTTATCTGTAGAAAGCTCTTGAGTCTCTAATTTGAATCTTTTTCATTCTGTGTATTCCATAGCTTGTCTGCTGTTGGATATTTCACACTTAATATTGCAGGTTCAGTATATCCCAAATATCATGTCTTCCAATCCATCTCTTCCTCAGTTTCTTGACTCTTTTCTGGGTACCGTCATCTTTTCTGTCATTTTTGGCACATCTTCTTTCTTCTTCTAAACACTCCTCCTACCCTTTGTAGTGGCACTGTGATAAAAACCCACAGTTCTGCACATGCTAAACACATACTCTACAGTAGAGCTACATCCCCAATCCTCCTACACCCTTGTAACAGATACAGATCCTCCTCGAGGCTGTTCCTCTTTTTCTTCCCTTGTGACTACTCCCCTTCAATAGGTCAGTTTGTATTTTTGGTTTTTTGGCACTGGGGACTGAACTCCAGAGTATTCAACCTGTGAGCTATGCCCCCAGCTCTTCAGCCCTTTTTATTTTGAAACAGTGTCTCACTAAGTTGCTGTAGCTGGCTTTGGACCTGTGATTTCTCTTGTCTCAGCCTCTCAAGCACTGAGATTACAGGAGTACACCATTGTGCTCAGCTCTCAGGACAGATTCTAGACCCTTAAAACCTACCTGATCAGGACACCTTTCCCTGTGGCCGCCCTTTATTTATAATAATGGCTCTTTCTTTGTGTCCATCCTGCATGCAATATTCTCCCAGACTTGATTTGCATTAAACACTTGCCCCTCTGCTTAGGAGATTTCCTGTTACCATCATCTCAGGGTCCCCTCCATTTTCCTAATTATCTGGTCCTACTTTGTTGGACAAGTAGCATTTCCCACTCTTCCCCAACTTGGACTTAAGCTTTAATCAGGATGTCTCTTGTCCTCAGTGCTACACACTATGCTGTATTTATTTTGTCATTTCATGTCTTCACTGTTTTTGTCTTAACATGGAAGTGTTTCTTTCTGACAATTTATATCTTATCCATCCTGAAATACCTGGAGGAAGACCAGTGTTTTTGATCCCCATTGATTTTTATTCCCTCTTGTAGAACTCATAATCTATACTTAATTTGTACTGATTTTCTGCCTCTTATTTTGTGATTGAATTTTAAGGACAGTGATTCAGCCGCTGACTTTAAACATGGCTTCTTACTCATGAACAGCCACAGATAGAACAAATGACAGAAAATCACCAATAGATGATATTTAACATCTACCCTTAACAGAATTTCTGAAATAGCTCTTTAGAGAGAGAGAGATAAAGAGGAAAAAAAAAAAAACACTTCCAGGGACAATGCATAGGTCTTCCATGGGTCTGTTTGGAATTCCAGAGTCCTTGGGTCAGTGGGGTTTTAAAAGGCAATCTATTCTGATCACCTAAGAGTTTAATCCTCCTGGCAGCATATTTTAAGTGATTATCTGACTGTGGTTCTGAACACATCTAGCAATACCAAATGTTATATTCCTCAAGGTACTTATTACGAGTGGAGGTAGCTCTGAATTGTGGATTTGTTCAGGCATTTTAGAGCCTTTACCATGTGCTAGTAATGACTAGATCATAGAGAAAGAGTTATATAACAATGAATAAGTAGTATCCCTGCCTAGAAGGTTTCACTATCCTTTTGGAGGCAGTAATCAATGGACAAATAACTGACATAAATACAGTGAGATCAATATTAGCATTAGGAATATGAACAAAGGGCTGGGACCTTAAGAGAGAAGTAGGACTTTAACAGGTAGGAATGGAAAGATTGGAAGAAACATATATATATCACACAGAAGCAACCTAAGGAGAACTGAAACAGAAGCATGTAAGCTAGACATGAGATGTGCCAGGAAAGAAAAATAGTTATCTCCTGTGCCACTAGGGATGTGATCCTGGTAGCTATTGTAATGGTCCTTGTGTGATGTCTGCCCATGATTTTTGTGTCTGTGTGAACTGTAAATGATTAATATATGCATGCCGAAAATACCCTAGTCATAGCTCAGGAAGTTCCTAGGTGAATCAAAAGATTTTCCGTGTTTGTTGCAATTATATTCCATGTCATATTGTAAAAAGCTCTTAGTATCTAAGCAGTGTTTAAGGAATAGAACCCTCCCTTATTTTTGCCCATGAGTCAAGCTCTATGAAAACAGTTTAGAGTATTAGCTGCTCAAAACTCAGTGCTGTATTAAGCCAGCAGGGATTGACTTTTTCTCATCATCTGAAACAGAAAAGTCATTTTGCAAGAAGAATGAATTATAGTCTGAGTTCCAACAACTGAGTCCACAACCTATCACAATTACCCTTTTTGCTTAAATAGTCACCCATTTCTCCTAGCATCATTTTAGGATTTTAAACTGGATCTTGGCAATACAGACTATGTGGTTTTGCAGTGATTAAGAAAAGGACACTTTAAAAAGGGCACTCATTTTTTGATGCCTTAGTTATTTGAATACTCAGAGTCAGCGAAGGCTGAAAATCAGGATTGGGTTTTATTTTTTGCCTTTTAGAACACTTCTTTGCCCCAGTTTTTCCCATTAAAAACTAGTATACTTTTACTTTATTATATAAACTTTTATGATAACAAAGAATACAATAATTATATTATTTGAGTTCTGATTTTTTAAAAAAATCTTCATAGTAAAATGAGCTTTTCAATAGAGCTGATATTTAGTGGGCAATTTTTGCATTTAATCAATACTAATTGATTTGAAGTTATACACAATCCTTAGATAATGTGAAAATGTTTTTAACAATAGATCTGATACTATAATCTCATGGATCACAGAAACCAATAATAAAAAGAACTGAGAGTCCATTTTTGTCAAATATTTGGTTATGCAATCTGTGTTGTTGAAGCACAGAAATGTTTTAACATGTGAACAATCCTTCAGTGTTTGGATTCAGCAGGAAAACTGAGGTTGTATTGTAGTTTGATATCACATATGAGAGCTTATAAGAATGCTCAGGTCAGTAATTTAGAAAATATTGATATCTAATAAGTATTTTTCTAAAGAACATACGTGTATGATTTGGATAAATTTGATAATGATAAAGTTGAGATTTTTTTCCATTTTGGGTTTGAATGATTAGAACTTTACAAAATTCATCAAAACAATCTTTTAGATTTTATAGGTTTTGTTTTGTTTTGTTTTTGAGGTACTGGGGATGGAACCCAGGAGCCTTCTAATTCCAGGCTATATCCCCGACCTATTTTATATTTTATTTGGAAACAGGGTCTCACTAAGTTGCTGAGAGCCTCACTAAGTAGCTGAGGCTGGCTTCAAACCTTTGCCATCCTCCTGCTCAGCCTCCCAAGTACTGGGATTACAAGGTGTGCGCTACCATGCCTGGCAATGCATCAAAACAGTTTAAAATGCTCTATTTGAGGCATGTTGACTTTTGGAACTATTTCCCATCTTTATTGTGACAACTATTTTATATTTTCCCAACAATTTACATTTTCTTTTGGATAACCTGTTCTCTGGTATGTTGTTACTTAGCAGTGTGTATTAGGGAAATTAAAGTCTTTAAAGTGTGGTTTAATCATCTAAAAAGTTGAATTAATTTATATGTGATATATCTTCCAATATCTCTTTTTGGTAGTCAACTTCAAAAAGGTCTATGTCCTTAGCTTTCCTTTTTAGATGTCACCTACAACATGATTTTTCCCTTTCATGTTTTATTCTGAAAATGGTTTATATCATCTCACATATTGGCATCCTCCACTAACTTAAATCATCTGGGTCTCTTCACAGGAGTACATTCACACCTTCTCCATGGTTTCTCTGAGTATTTAAACACCCTTTTCTGGTTGTTGCTAGACCAAAGTAAACAAAACTGTACTTTTAACAATATCAAATTGTTTGAATAGGTAAGAGTGTCAATGAAAACTTAAAAGCCAGATAAAAAGCTTTGAGAGTTAAGTTAATTACATATTAACCATGTCCAAGGATCACAGAATGACTGACCATAAAAGTTCAAAGGGACTGAAACAGAAGCTCAGAGGGTTAGTTATCAAATGCCACAAAAGCTTTAGTAAAATAACTTGGCCTTGGGTCCCTAAAATATTGACTACTAGGTAGAACTTTTTCTATTCTTCGTCTTACTGGATTTGCTTTATAGGGTTATCCATAGATATTCAATATATTTTATTATGCTTTATTTTGAGGCTTGATGCTCTAAAATCTAGTAACTAATGTTTGACAGTAGTATAAAAATTAGAGTATATTACGTGGAATGTTACTTTTGTGAACATTTAAATTTTATAATCTGAGAACCCTATAAAGCATAATGACCTTCCTGTGATTATTTAGACATTTTATTGGTTCATTATGATTATAAGAAGTAGTGGGACTCATTGTTAATGTAGTTGTACATTCATGTAACAGTTGGAAATGAAATTTACCAAATAATGTAATGGATTTAGTTACTTTAAAAAATATATTTAGGATACTATATAGAGATTGAATAACTTTGATCAGTGATTCTTAACCTTTTGGAGAAAATGTCCCTTTGAATATTTGATGAAATCCATTGGACCTATTCACTAAGTATGCATACTTTTGCACATAGAAGTTTTCCCTCTGTACCAGGCTGATATCCTATGTTCTGGGAACCTGTTCAGTATCACTGTCCCTATATTAAAATTATTTGGGGCTAAAACAGATTTCATAGAAGTGTCAAGAAATAATTTAAAAGAGTTAATACATCATTAAACAGTTACTAGTAATAAATTCATAAATATACAGCAATAAAAAGTCAAAACATTCAAGATAGAAAACTAAGGCACCTAAAATTTCTATCTTAAGCCTTTAATAAATAGAGAAGTGAACCTGACATTACGAAAAGCAAAAATCTGAGGAGAAAACGTTAATGAAAGCATTGGAAGGCTATTGTTGTTGATGTGATTGATTAAGTATCTTAGGTATTTAAAGATTTTACATATTTAATTGAAGCCATCGATATGCATTTGTGCATTTAGTCTGTATAAATTTGTTATTTAATATGCACTTGCAATAGCTTATAAAAGTCATTGGTCATTGAAGGTACTTGACAAAATTCAGACTCACAAGGAAGGAAGAATTTTTTTTAAATCAAAGGATATTCTCTTATTTACTACTAGCCCATTTTTCTATCCAGTAATTTTTCTGATACATAGGATACCTCTCTGTGGCAGGGGTTATGGCTATAAGCTTGAAATGCTATTGGGATCAGTTGAACATCCCTAATATGAATATCTGAAGGTCAAATTGCTCCAAAATCTGAAACTTCCTGAGAACCAACATAAAGCCAGAAGTGGAAAATTGCACACCTGACTTTTATGTGATAGGTAGCAGTCAAAAAGCATATGCACTAAAAGTATTGTACAAAACTGCCTGAAGTCTATGTATATTAGTTGAATGTGAAATAAAAACGAATTTTGTGTTTACACTTGGGTCACATCCCCAAGGTAATTTCATTATACATATGAAAATATAAGAAAATTCAAAAACATTTGAAATCTAAAACACTTCTGGGTCCCAAGCATTTCAGGTAAAAGTTACTTCACTTGTACTTGAGGTTGGTTCAGAAGTACAGTGGGCACATAAAAAGGAATGGTTAATTCTACCTAAAGGAGGTGACAAAGAAAGTATTTCATAAAGTAAATAATGATTGACAGGAGTATGATAGATTTTAGATAAATTCTGAAATGTAATGAAGATGACCTTTAAGGTAACCATTTCCAAATTAAGTGAGTGAGTTATGGTTTAAATTAGAGATCTTTCTCTTGTGTGCCTACATCCACTCATTTTAGTATATTCAAATAAGTTAAGTGCTTACTATGTGCCTTAAGTGCTTACTATGTGCCTGGAGTGACATGTGTGGGTTTTACTGTTTTCTTGCTTTGGAAACAATGCTTTGAATATTTCAGTGTGAGCTACTGTTTGGTTGTACATTTTATTGTTCTTGGAGTGTTCAGTCTAATAGTTCAAATGTGCAGTCATGTGAGCATTGTTGGCCAGGGACAATATCACCAAATAGTAAAGAATTAAACATGTACTTTGAAATGTGCCATGTTCGGTGGTACACACCTCTAATCCCAGTACTTGGAAAGCCAAGACAGGAGGATCTCGGGTTTTATGCTAATCTCATGGTAACTTAGTGATACCCTTTTTATTTTTTATTTTTGGTGGCACTGGGGGTGGAACCCAGAGGCTTTCTACCTCTGGGCTATATTACCAGAACTTTTTTATATTTTATTTGGAAACAGGGTCTCACTAAGTTGCTGAGAGCCTCACTAAGCAGCTGAGGCTGGCTTTGAACCCGTGCAATCCTCCTGTCTCAGCCTCCCAAGCGTGGGGATTACAAGTGTACGCCACCATGCCCGGCAGTGATACCCTGTTTAAAAATAAAAAATAATAAAATAAGGCTGAGGGTAGAGCTCAGAGATGGATTGTCTCTAGGTCCAATCCCCTGTACCATAAAAAAGCATGTCATAAAATCTACTGTATATACATTCCTAGGTGGTAACAGATGTTCAAGTTAAATAAAAGTGTCACTTTTAGGAATAAAGAACTATATGAGGTGGCAGTATATAAGCCACAGCAATACCAAAGCTTTGCTCCAACACTCTCAGCTTCTGCTGTAGGCATTGTTGACCTAGGACTCTGCTTATAAGAGTTTATTACTGTTACTATTAAGCAATCATATAAGAAATGAAACTAGCTATTTAAAAATGTCTTTCAAAGGTTTTTAAAATTATTTTAGTATTAGGGATTGAACCATGAGGCATTCTAGCTCCAAGATATACACCCAGACATTTTTTTTAAATTTTGAAACAGGATCTTGCTCAGTTTCTGAGGATCTCACTAATTTTCTGAGGCTGGCCTCAAACCTGTACTCCTTCTGTCTCAGACTCCCAACTACTAGGATTACAGGTGTGTGCCACCACACCCAGCTAAGGTATTATTTTTATAAAAGTGACAGAGGATGGAACAATGCTGAGTTTAAACAGGTCTTTTTTTGCTGCAAGATTTCTCAGGGCTTTAATATGTCAGTATTCTCTAGAACTTTCCCAGAAGAAACAGTTTAAAGTGCCCCAACTTCCATGAACATTGATATTTTCCCTGGAGCATCTTGCTTGAGGAATAGTGTTTCATTAAACATTTTTGGAATATAATTAAACAAATCTGAGTACAGGTATGTGGAATGTCCATGTTGTATTTTAACTTTTAATGAAAGAATGGGACAAATAATGAATTAAGGGATAATTACATTTCGTTTCTTGGGTGAGATCCATTTATCTAAAGTGAAGATGAATGCCGAACAGTAATCAAATAAATTAAGACTGTCTAGACAACCAGTCTGTGGAATTCAGGGCAAATTGAAGCTAATTGTTAGCTTTCTTCTATTTATCATTTGAGGCAGCTTTACCTTTTTAGTTTATCAAAATGAGGGGGTTATAAAATTTGTCCTTTTCAAAATTAGAGAATTATTTCTCAGAAAATAAGTACAAAATAGAGATGGATATAAGTATACATTAAATAGTTCAATCAATAGATTAACAGATATAGTGTTTGTATTAGGAATGAGTTTGTGTACACATTGATATTTGTTCTTTTTCTGCCAGTAAGCACAAAATTGAGTTATAGATTAGAAAATGTATTAGTAGTATTTAAAATCTGCAGGTTTACTTAGGCATAAAGGTTAAAGTGACCTGATAACCTATTCATGTTGCATTTGAGCACCTGTAACATGGCAGGCTCTATTGTAGAGATAGACTTTGTCACCACATTACATTCATTTAAGTATTTGTTTCCACAGTAGACTGTAAACTTCATGTGGATGTGCTTATATTCAGCTCTGTATTGTAACATTTATAATGGAGCTTGCAACCTAGTAGGAACATAATATTACTTGTCTGGCGAATTGATGAATTTAGCTAGGTTTGTGAAGGTATAAATAAAAGTAATTGGCTACTACTTGCTGTATAATGTTATATAAAACAGATAATGGTGGGCATTACTATCTCTTTTCCAACTTTAATGTTACTGTGGTTTTACCATTAAGCACAGCTTTAAGCTAGTCACTGCAGACGTCCTTGAAGCCTCCCCAATGCACCCTAGGCAAGCTGGATTAAGTGCCTCCATAACAACGTTTGTATTCCATTATTATAATCTGGAACACAATGAACCTATTCATGTTTTTATCTTACTGAACAACCTATAAAAATCCTGTATACATCCTAAGGAAGTGCTTTTTCACAGAATATCCTTTGGTAAATTCGGAATTAAGTTGGGAACAGGGAAGTATTTAAGATAGAACCTGAAATTACAAATAAACATTACCTAGTATATCATAAAGGAGTTTAAAGATTGAAGCAAAACCATGAGTATTAGAAAAAAGGTGATCAGTGACTTCAAGTATAAAGGTGATGATGGTAGCTCATACTAAGTGGAACATTTACTATGCGTCAGTCACTTGGCTAAGTAATCAATTATATGTGTTGTCTCGTTTGATCCTAACATCAGCAACCAGGGCATAAGCATTATTATTATCTCCTCTACAGATGCAAAAACAGCCTAAAAATCTTTTCTAAGATTATCACATACCAAATGGCAAATCATGATTCTAATGCATGCTAGCTCTATAACTAACTCTCCCACATCATGCACTTGATACCTCCCGTATCCATGGCTTGTGCATCTGCAGATTCAACTAACTCCCAACCAAAAAGATTTAAGAAAAACAATTCATCTGTACTGAATATGTACAGATTTTCTTATTCCTTAAACAATACAAGATAATAAGTATTTACATATCAATATATTAGGTATTCTGAGTAATCTAGAAAAGATTTAAAATTTATGGAGGATGTGTGTAGATTAGATGCAGTTATGTACCATTTTATATAAAGGACATGAGCACCTGCAGATTTTGGCATCCATGGGGTTTCTTGGTACTAATCCCCAAAAGATACTAAGGAAAGGATGATTCTGCTAAGAAAATGAAGTGGGAGTCTGCCCTGGCATGTTTTATTTGGCTAATTTGATTTGGGATTTTTATTTTTAGACTCTTAATTCCCTTCAATAGAAACACATAACAGTGTATTTGTAAGAGTCTTGAGTTGCAGTGTTTGAAAAAGATGCTATTCCTTCATTATTAAATTATTTCAACAAATATTTTCTGATTGTCCAGCATGTGGTAGATTCTAGAGATATAGCAGTAAGCAATAACAAGCAAAGATCTTAGTTTCATAGGGGCTTAATCAAACAATATTCAGAAGAGTTGTGTGTATGTGTATGTGTGTATATGCTTACATACATGTGTATATGTGTATAAAGTGGTAATATGTGATAAGGATAAAAATAAATTAGGGTCATGGAGACAGAGTATGACAGATGACTATTGTTTATAATGATGAGAGGCCACTGGTCATTTTTCATTAGAAATGTTCTACATAGTGAGGCCCTCTGGAAAACTGTGGGATATGTACACAATGGAATTTTACTCAGCCATTAAAAAAACTCAATTACATCATATTCAGGGAAATGGATGGAACAGGAGGACATTATACTAAGTCAGTCACAAAAAATAAGAAATCAGATGCTTTCCCTAATATGTGAGAGTTAGGGAGAAATGGGTCATAGGAGGAACTCTAGATGAAAAAGGAAATCCTATAGAGGAGCAAACAAGGCAACCTAAAGGAGGAGAAAGGAGGGGGGAAGAGGAAATCTCTAAAACACACAATGTACTTAAACATATCGAAGTAAACCACTAGGCCAAGCAAGGGAAGGAGGGATGAGGAGGGAATGGGGTGGAAATTGGGTAGGAATTAAATCAGAGATGTGTACATGTATGTAAACACAAGTTTTTTGCCCCAATATGATGTATGAACATAATGAAAAAAATTAAAAAATAGAACTAGGGTTTAGCTGGGAGGTAGAATATACCTAGGTTATATCCAGAGTACTGCAAAAAATTCAAATAGGGCTGGAACTGTAGCTCAGAGATAGCTCAGAGATAGAATGTCCCTGGGTTTAATAATAATAATAATAATAATAATAATAATAATAATAATTTAAAAATGAGTGACCATATCAGATGGTCAGAATTTCTTAGAAAAAATATAAATGGATTGTGTGCAATTCCCTGCATTCATTTTATAGGTAGACCTGGTTAAATCTTGGATGTCTAGCATTTAGATTTCAATAGTTTTCTTTTGTTTTCTGCTTAGGATTGGCTGCTGCCAAACTCTTATTTGAATATGAAGTTAATGTTTTGGTCTTAGAAGCCCGGGACAGAGTTGGAGGAAGGACATATACAGTGAGGGTAAGTGATTTTAATGCTTATATACAGTATCTTACTCAAAAGTATAAGTGAGGCTATTGGAAGACGCAGCATTGGAGGAGATTAAGAGAGTTTTTTCAGATAAGCCATTTATACTCCATAGCCCTAAACTACTTCATCATGCATATAGTGATTCTCTTCAACAAGCACTTACTAAAGAACGATAGCCTCTGACCTTTAGTCACTCACAGTTTAGTGACAACAGATGTGAAGATATAACTTCAATACAGTATCATGATTTCCAAAATAGAAACTTAAATATGTAGTATCTCAGATAGTGTTATGGTTTAGCTAAACTTGACATCAGTATGTCTGTCTGTCTGTCTCTCTCTCTCTGTCTCTCTCTCTCTGTCTCTCTGTCTCTCTCTCTCTGTCTCTGTCTCTCTCTCTCTCTCTCTCTCTCTCTCTCTCACACACACACACACACACAAACATGTTCCTTGTTTATTTACCCAACAGTATTGAGATTAAAAGAAGTGTGCCAGCCAACAGGAGCAAATGTACATATTTTTGTGCAACTTTTCTCTTGACCTCCTTGCTTCTGTCATTTCTAGCTAATATAAGAAGATAGCAAAGTTCTTGCTGCACCACTGCCTTTTTATGCTTGGGCTTACTGTTCTGGGAAAATGCAGGCTACTATTATTTACTTAAGTGTTTATTACTATCGCGTGTAGGTGACTGAACCCATGGAAGCTAATGAAAGTATACATGGAGGCAATTAAGGGTGGGAAAGAAAGAGGGACAGAGATGTAAGTTTGAGAAATTTGACATATAAAAGAGGGGCAGAGGCAGAAAGAACTAAAGGGAAGCCATAGAGGCAGAGGAGGAAGAGCATACTAGGGCTCCTCTTCCTACAGCTATAGCAGTCAATGGAGGAAAGTGGAAGAGATGCTCAACAGAGTAAAGGATGATGGAGAAAAGAAGACCTTGCATTTGTCCATTAGAAACTCATTAATGAGACTTTTCTAAAACACAAATATAGAGCAGTACAGGGTGAGGATTTGCAGTAAGGAAAAGGAAACAGACTTGTCAAATTTACTGGGAGGAGAGAAAGCATCTATCTAACTAGAAGATCTTTTACTTAGCCTAGGCAATGATAATAAGTAGATGAAGCTATGAAAATATTTAATAATTTAACAAAAGAAGTGAAGTAGGAAGTGATAGGAAGTCTTAACTAGTGCAGGTATTCAGCTTTGTCATCAAGGCTTCAGGCTCTTGCCATCCTTCTCTGCCATGCTTTGCATATTAGCCTATTGCTTTCTAGTAACAAGATGGATGCTATGATTCTAAGCAAGCACTCAAGACAGGAAGGAAAGGAAAATAACACCAGCCTTGTTTGTAATGAAGCATTTCCTTTACCAGAAGACTCTGGCAGATATTTGCTTTAGTTTCATTGGACAAAGTTGGGTCACATGGCTACTTTCAGCTGCAAGAAATCCTGGAGAACCAAGTATTTAGAATTTCTAGATTGCAGAGTGGAATCAGGCATGGGAAATGGAATCTGAATGAATATGGCAATATCCAACCAACAACATCTAAACTAGGATGGTGTATTAGACTTTGCAGTCACACCATGCCATGTCCTTTATATCATATGCACCATGTCTTGTTAGATAAAGTTGTATTCTAGGTCTATTTATACTTTTCTTAGCTCTAAGAGTTTTCTATAGCCTTGCTACTCAGTGTGTCATCTGTGGATCTGCAACCTTGGAATCATCCAGGAGCATAATAGAAATGCAAAATCTAGGAGGAGGAAGAAGTTGGCAATGGAGTAAATACCCTTAGGCAAGCCTGTGTCTAATCCATCTCAGGGAGCTACAAACTGAGCAGCATCTCACATTCCAGACTACCTTTATGGAAGGTGGGAACTAAAAGTAGAAAAACTCAATAATATTTACAAGGCCACTTTTAAACACCCAGGAAAAAAAAGGAAAATCCCCAAACAAACAGAGGTGCAAGAACAATAGCATGCAGTCCAGACTGGTGGGAATGTTGGAGGTCCCCCAAAAATCTAATATCTAGCAATCTGAGACATATTTCACAAACACCAAGGTCACCAGCCACAGAATTGCACAGTCCTACAAGTACAGGACAGAAAAGGATGACCAAATCCATGACCCTGTCCCTCCATACCCCTGTCGCACCAGGCACCCAGCAGCAGAGGTGAGTACATGAACCCCAGGGAGGTGAGTGCAGACTCCTCATAGGGTAGCTGAAAAGAGACCATAAGATGGGTAGGAAGTTACCCAGACCTTGGCTACATGCGGCACACAAAACTCTGAGGAAAACACCAAACTTGGAAGCCAAAGACCAACCCAGTTTTCTTAGTGGAGAGTATAGAGTCCCCATCCTTCCTTTGGGGTAGACCCTGCCTCTGCCAGTGGCCCTGTGCTTGATGCCCATACAGAGAGAGACACTAGGCCAGAGTCTTGCTACAGAAGACCATAGCATTGGGGTTGCAGGATGATGTCTCTGTTAAAGTTTTCCAAGCAAGCAAAAACACTTGGAATGTTCTTGAGAACCTACTCTAATAGGTGTACCTTAAATAGCTGAAAGCATCCATGTAGAACCAAGAGGGCTGCAGAGGCCAAGTAAGAGTCTTTTATTGTTCCTTTTTTCTTTGTTTTTTTGTTCTATATGTTTCTTTGTACTGATGCTCTGTACTTTTCGATTTTTTAATTTTTTTACCTTTTGCTTGTTTTATCTCTTTTCTCTCTCCCTCCTCTCTTTTTTTCAGTGCAGGGGATCAAACCTAAGACCCTAGTGAATACTGGATGAGCACCCTGGGCCATACCCCCAAACCCAAGCCTAGAAGAACCTCCTCCCAGCAGCTTTTTATAAGCAGAAAAAGTCTAATCACAAAGCCAATTAAAGATAGGAAATATTAAAATCAGAGTACAAATCAATGAGTAGAGAACAACAACAAAAATACAAAAAATAGCAAAATCAAAAGCTGGTTTCTAAATATAATAAGATAGATAAACTATTAGCCAACTTAACCAAAAGAGATAATCAACCCAAATTACTAAAATAAGAGATGAAAAAGGTGATATTACTACATATAGTGTAGAAACCCAGAGAATTATCAGAAACTATTTTGAAAAATCATATTGCAAACAAAGTGAAAAACCTAGAAGAAATTTACAAATTGCTAGACCTATATAAACTTCTTAAATTGAATCAAGAAGATATAGAAAATTTAAACCAACCAATAGCAAAGAGATTGAAGCAGGAATAAAGACCTTACAATCAAAGAAAACCCCAGGTCCAGATGGCTTCCCAGCTGGATTTTATAAAACCTTCATAGAAGATTTAATCCCAGTACTTCTCAATACATTCCATGAAATAGAAAGAGATTGGACTTTCCCAAATACATTCAGTGCAGCCAACATCACCTTAATACCAAAACCAAATGAAGACAGCTCAAGAAAAGCAAACTACAGAACAATATTGTTGATACACTTAGAGGCAAAACTTCTAACCGAAATACTAGCAATGCACATTTAAAACCACATCAGGAAAATTATGCACCATGACCAAGTCAGGTTTATCCTAGTGATGCAATGCTGTTTAAACATCTGAAAAACAATCCATGTAATTCACCACATAAACAGAACTAAGGACAAAAAAATCACATAATCATTTCAATAGACATTTAAAAATCATTCAACAAAATCCAATACCCATTCATGCTAAAAAAAAACTGCAGAGAAATGGAATAGAAGGAACATACCTCAATATCATATTCTACAATAGTCCCACAGCCAACATCATATTAAATGGGGGAGTATATGAGAGTTCCCTTTAAAATCAAGAACAAGACAAGGATGACCACTATCACCACTCCTTTTCAATATAAGACTTGAGACTAGTCAGAGTAATAAGGCAAGAGAAGAAAATCAAAGGAGTACAAATAGGAAAAGAAGTTCAGAATCTATCTCTATTTGCAGATGACATGATAATATCCTTAGAAGACCCAACAAACCCAACCAAAAAGCTTTTACAACTGATCAACAAAATCAGCCAAGTGTCTGGATACAAAATCAATCTTAAAAAATAGGAGCTTTGCTATATGCCAACCATAAATCCACTGAAAAATAAATCCAGAAAACATTTCCACTCACAATATCCTCCCAAACCATAAAATACTTAGGAATAAACCTAACCAAGGAGAACTCAAGAAACAGAGAATTCAAAAATTCACCACCATAAAAACAATTCTATCAAAAAAAGGGCAAGTGAACTAAATAGATACTTCACAAAAAGAAGAAATACAAATGGCCAATAAATGTATGAAAAAATGTTCAATATTATTAGCAATCAGAGATATACAAATCAGAACTACCCTGAAATTTTACTTAACCCCAATTAGAATGGCAATCACTAAAAACACAAGCAATAAGAAATGCTGGTGAGAATATAGAGAAGTAGGAACTCTGATACACTGTTGGTAGGATTGCAAATTAGTGCCATCATTTTGGAAAACAGTGTGGAGGATCCTCAGAAGAATGAAAATGAACCTACCATATGGCTCAGCTATACCACTCCTTGTTATCTACCCAAAAGAATGTAAACCAAAGTAACAGAATAATACATGCATATCTATGTTTGTAGCTTTACAATTCACAATTGCCAAACTTTGGAACTAGCTGATATGTCCATCAACAGATAATTGGATTACAAAACTATGAGATATATACACAATGGAATTCTACTCAGGCATAAATAACAAAATTATGTCATTTGGAGGGGAATGGATGGATCTGGAGAACATTATGCTAAGTGAGATTAGTCAGTCACAAAATGTGAAAAGTTAGATGTTTTCCCTCATACATGAAAGCTAAGAAGAAATTGGGAAATAGGAAGGACTTTAGACAAAGGAAGAGAAAGCTTAGTTGAGTGAAGAAGGGGACCTGAGAGAGATTGGAAGGAGAAAGAGGGAAATACCTCAGTGGTCATGATGTACATATATAAACTTATTAAAGCCAATCACTGTGCTGAGCACAGAAAGGAGGGGAGGGAGAAGGAATAGGATGGGAACTGGGGGGAGGGCTCAATGGGTACTGTGTGCATGTATGCCTCTATCACCTTGAACTTCAAAAAGATGTATGAATACAATGCACCAATAAAAAGAACACATGTATGCATGAAGATTATTTGTAATCCATCTGTTAAATTAAGATAGAAAATAAACCATCTAATAAGAATGTAAACCAAAAGATGAAGTAACATTTAAAAAAACTGAAATTAACAAATGAAATTTTCTTTGAGAATATATCACAAAAATAATTGCTGTTTTAATACCATATCTTGTAGAGTAGCTGCTATTATATTTTTATTGGAAACCTTGAAATTACCATTTGTTTTTCTGCATATGTAATGTTCATCTTTTGCTTTAAAATGGTTTCTCTTCATGAAGCGTTATGAGTCTTGCTTTTATTTTCGTGTGAGAATGTATGTGTATATACTATTTATCCTGCCTTATTTGGAGATCCTGGAGGAATTTAAATTACGCATTGACATTTATTTAAGAGTTACAAATGAAGACCCACTCTTACAAGGAACTGTATTTTTCATCTAATGTACATTTTAAAATTACTGCTAACTTGCTTCCCTACAAGATATAACTTCTTCCATGTTAGTGCTGTTTACTGCAGTAGTAAAACCCCCTTTTGATTTGTCAGATCTACATTTGGTTAATTTGTTTAAGAATGCTAAAATTTGTGTCTTAAAATACAATTTAAAATTATGTAATATGCACATTTGATGCTTATTTTCATTAAGATAAAGAGGTTAAATTTAGTCATCAAATTAAATAATTTTAGAGTACAATTAAAACTGCTTCAATTAAAAACAATTTCAATAATAAACGCAGGATCTGAGGCCCTGTATCAGTCCTGCTGAGTACAAATTTGCATTTTGACAAGCTTCCCAGGAGAGACTATAGACATGCTTGCTGGCTTTAATGTCATTGCAGATTCAGATTATTTGGAAAATTGCTGAGTTCTCCCTAGGATGTAGTCTGCTATTGTTTTGGGAATGAGAAGACTGGCATTCTGTCCCCTGTACTGTCTGACACTGTCTTGGGTAAATCCTGTCAGCACTTTACATCCCAATTTTCTCATCTGGGCTATATGCTACAATCCAAATACCCTCCATGAAGCTCCCCTCATCTTCAATTCTAAACTGAATGCAGTGTGTGGTTGTGCAAACGAAGGGATACATATTCCACTTGATTGCCTATAGTACATATAATTCTTCTGTCATTTTCTGAAAAATATTCCTTCATTTGAGGGAAAGTTATTAAGTTGTCCCTTGGCCCTACTTTGTTTTTTAATCTCTAAAACCTTTTGCTTACTGAATAACAGCATCAGTCATGTCAGATTTTCAGTTAAGGACAAGTATCTTTGCATAGGGGAAATGAGAAATCCAACTTGCTCATCTCAATCCATGTTATTGTCCCAGACTGCATTTCCATGCTTCATCATTTATATATGTCAGCAGCAGACAGGAACTATCAGTGTGTATTCAGCATGATATTATACACCTCATAGGTACATGAAAAAGGAACCTTGGAAATGCTTAGAATTAGCACTTAGCATTTTTATTTTAAGTGACTAGAAGAAAAAATCGGCTTTAAGAAGAATGGACAAAATGGTCTTTAATAAGCTGAATCGAATATTGTTAGAATTGCTTCTAATAGCATAATCAACTAGGAAAGTTTCTAGGAAATGAATTAATTTGGGGATAAGTGGCCATAAAAACTATTCTGCATCTTTAAATACCAAATGGTCAAGTCAGATTTGGTATTGGCAGCTAGTCAGATGGCTTTTTCTTTCCCGTTAGTTCAGAACTTTCGATTTTCCCGTGTGTGTGTGTGTGTGTGTGTGTGTGTGTGTGTGTGTGTGTGTGTGTGTTACTGGGGATGATTCAGGGGCATTCTACCTCTGAGCTATATCCCCATACCTATTTTATATATTTCTTAAATTTTGAAATGGTCTCACTAAGTTGCCGAAAGCTTTTCTAAGTTGCTAAGGCTGGCCACAAACCTTTGATTTCCCCCTTTCTTAGCCCCTCAAGTACTGGAATTATAGGCATGTGCCACTATGCTGGCTGTGATCCATCTTTAATTCTTTAGAATATAATTTAATAAAGTTGAAATGCCCAGAGGACCACCACAAGGGTGATGCATTTGTTTGCTAATATAGTTGCATATGTGGCATATTTAAATGCTGAATAAAGAGATCTAGATAAAGGCCCTAAAGACTATATTGAGGTACCACATTGCAGAGTACCATATTACAGGTCCAGAGTCTTCATTACTGAACCCATTACCTCATTTAGAATGCTTCTGCTTTGTGAAAACTATTCTGTAAAGTGTCTCACTCTTTTTACTACTTCTCTTAGGATTATTCACTTTAAAGATAGTATCAGTGTTCTAAAGACATTTTCAAACTCCCAAGAGTCCTCATACTATCTTTGTTAAAGCCTAGGAATTTAATGGAGTACTGGCTCCAGTTTTGTTCTTCAATCTCAAAATGGATGTTGCAGACTTGAGACAATTTGAAGGACAGTACCCATGGTTAATAAAAAAAAAGAGACTATAAAGATTATCATGGACAGATCAAAATAGCAATTTCTGCTATTATAGCAGAACAGAAACCCTGATTAACTCTCCCCATTGAAATAAGGAAAATGCTGAATGAAATGTACAGATCTGACAAAAAAAAGTTAGGAAATGTTAGATCTCCTGGGTACTGAACAGATATCTCAGACTCAACCATCCCACACTTAAGTCTGATTTTTATTATCATGACTGCTGCTCCTGCAGCCTTCTCCAGATCAGAAGGTGACAACTCTGAAAACACTTGTGGTCATGCTCAATACTATCAGACTCATATTTATCCTGTCAGGAAAATATTTTGGTTTTGTCTTTAAAATGTATTCAGAATCATTTCCACCACTGGTACTGCTACCTCTTGGAGGAAGCCACCATTATCTCTAGGCCAGATCACTGCAATAGCCTCCTAATTGATGTTTCTATCTTCATCTTTTCTCCCTACAATCAAATCTGAGTATGGCAGCAACAAAAGCTAGCCTTTCCAATCTAAGTCAGCACTCTGTGCTCTGGTGCTCAAATCTTCCAGAGAGGCTCCCCTTCTCAGAGTAAATTCAGTGTCCTTATTTTGCCCTTTGAGGCTTTACCTGATCTATTTCCCAGTAGTCTCACTAATGTCATCTCCAGTTCTCTTTTCCTTGCTTGCTTTGTTCTAACCACATTGCTCTGTTTACAGTTTCCTAAACATACCAGGTATACTTCTGCCTTTGAGTCTGCACTAGCTCTTCCTTCAGCCAGGAATACTCCATTTTAGAAATAACAGATGTGGATATATTGTACTAAAACACAAAGAGGCTTTATAAATTGCTCTGTAAACACACACCCACACACACACACACACACACACACACACACATAAACTCACTCACTCTCAGTCACACTTATATATCTTCAAAACATCAGGGAGCTAATAAGGTAGTGAGGAATCAGTGAACCAAAATCCATAGAACAAATGATCTATTTTTCTCCAAGATTTAGGGGAAGTTGCTGGACCCTGAAAAAGCTGCTGGGAGGCAGAACAGTGCTTTGATTATTTTGCCAAGCTAGGGTGATAGAATGTCTAGTTCAGAGCCCAGCAAAGTGTGTGTGTGTGTGTGTGTACAGGGGAGGTTCTGGTCAACTCTTCTTTGGGGTGGGCTGTATCTTAGGACTAACTGTTAACTCCAAGAGGATTAGGTCACATGTTCATTTTAGCCCAGCTTCAAATTATCTCAGGCACTGAAAAAGAAAAAATTGTCTGGCATTGTCAGTATTCCAGATGGTGGGCAGAAACAAATATAAATCCAAAAAAGGTTCCCTATGATCCAAACTGATTTCTGTATGCTTTACAAGTACAGTGAATTCAATGCAATAAAAATAATCAGGCATGCAAGGAGAAAACGTAACATTCACAAAAGAGGACTAGTGTAAACCACAATGACAAAACTGACCCATAAGAAGTTATACAAAAACATAGAGGAGTTCACTAATATTTGATCAATAGATTGAATCATTATGAAAAGCATTACTAAGAATAGCTGAAAAAAAGTTGCAAACTGTAATTCAGATGGGGAAAGAAAAATTTTAGTTTGAGAACTTGCATTTTTGTTCATAATTTAGTACATATGTTACTCTGTTGTGTAATGCTTTTTTGCGGTACTGGGGATGAAACTCAGGGGCATTCTACCTCCAAGTGACATCCCTAGCCCTATTTTTTACTCTTTATTTTGAAACAGGGTCTCACTGAGTTGCAAAAGGCCTCACTAAGTAGCTGAGGCTGGCTTTGAACCTGCGCAGTCCTCCTATCTCAGCCTCCCAAATGCTGGGATACAAGTGTGCACCACCACACCCAGATTTTTATACTTTTTATATTCTCCTATCATGCATTCTTCCATGGAAGTGCTTTAAAATATCATCAGTAGCCCATCAATGTGGGAAGATTTAAGGTTTCAACTGATAGAAATTAAGGAGTTAGCCCTAATAAATCTCTGGGTGACTCCTCTAGCAACAACCCCAGTAAAAAACATACATAATAAGTTAGTTGTTTTGCAAAGGATCTTGACTTTCAGGATATTCTTTATTCTTTATTTACCATATTGCAGATTTGGGCTCACCAATAACTACAAATGGAGGTGTTTAGTGAAGTATCAGACACTGTTGTGCCTCAGTTCATCAGTGGAGGAAAAAACTGATTGCTACTTTCAGTTTCACTTTATAAAGGAAATATTAGGCACAGATAAGTTTACAAAATGGGTTATTTTTATATGACATACAATTCATTTACATGTTTTAAGTAAAGTCTTCTGACAACATTTTCTCTTTCTGCAGAATGAACATGTTAATTGGGTAGATGTTGGGGGAGCCTATGTGGGGCCAACACAAAATAGAATCCTACGCTTGTCTAAGGAGCTGGGCCTACAGACTTATAAAGTGAACGTCAAAGAGCGTCTTGTTCAATACATTAAGGTAAGCCTGACTTTTTATCCAAGTGACCAATGTGGGAGTTATTGATATTTTTCTCAAAGCAATCATAAAAATAGGCTCATGGCTTTAAATTGGAATTCTACATTTCTTGTTTCTTTTTTATGTTACTGGAGATTGAACCAAGGGGCATTCTACCTCTGAATGTCATTAGCCATTTTCATTTTGAAACAGAGTCACAGTAAGTTGCTGAGGCTGACCTCAAACTTGTGATCCTCCTGTCTCAGCCTCTCAAATACTGAGATTGTAAGAGTAAGTACACTACCACACACCCAGGCTTTTCGTTCCTTTCTTCATTTTAAAAATTCCCAAGGACTCCTTGAATCATTGTGGGAGGTTATGTCTAATTTGACTTTCTTTCCTATTGCCAATTCTGGCCTTTATAAGCTATACCCATACTCCCCTTTTTAATACATTTGCAGATGCCAGAGTTGCCTGCAATAGATATGTGTAGATGAGTGGGTACACACACCCCAAACCTTTCCAGCCCCAGGAAACCCCTGAGTTATCCAAGAGCCAACTCTAAGCCCCCAAGGAACACAAGAGACCATTAATTTAATCTTTAAATTTGTTCTTCCACCTCATTCTTAATTAGCATATTTTTGGACACTTTGTTTATTTCCTTTGTACCTATCTCAGTCTCTTGGAATGTCTAACTTGGTTGTGCATTTTCCTACTGTTTAAATAAGAGATTGTTTAAACTTGAGCCACTCATATCCACCTAAGGAACAGCAGCTGTTGCCACTGTTATTCTTTCTCATTGAGGACAAACATGGAGTGGCTAAAGTTTGAATGTGCCTTGAGAAATCAAGTTTCTGATTCAACATTGTAGCCCACTTCCTGGAACTTAGAGTAGGGATCACTTACTTGTTCTAATGGCAGGATTCCCAAGCTAATAACCACATCACTTATCAACAGACACATCTCTCCCTGGTTCCACTGCAGGTAGTCACTGCGTGTCTGGAGGCTACAATGCTTTAGGAGTGGCCTAGGAGTTAAGGATACTTGTGATTACACACACCATTGCCCAATCAGAAGATTAGGAATCTTGACAAACTCTGATAGCTATGTAGTTTGAGATGCTTGGCTTTAAAGTAGAATTCTACATTTCTTGTTTCTCTTTTATGTTACTGGAGATATTATGTTACTGGAGTCTGACAGTGACATGTGAAAAAACAAACAAGTAGTCTTTAGAAAAATTTTAAGTTCAGAGGTTAAGGGAGGAATGAAGAAAATATAAAATTTATACAAAGTGACAGCTGGGATTATATCAGTAGTACAGTACTTGCCCAGCATGCACAAGGACCTGGGTTCAAGCCTCAGCACCATAAAATATTTTTAAAATAATAGAGTGTTTAGGAACGTTGCCTTCACTAGGCCATAGTCAAAAAGATAAAGAAAAAAAATTACCCTGCTTCCATAGTTTCACACATCATGGTGTTTCTCTGAGGTAGTAAGGAATAACAACACTGAGAATAATCACAGATAACACTTACTGAAACATTTTATATTCTCATTTTTAACATGAGGAGTGAAAGCACACCCTTTGCACTCAACTACTAATTAAACAAACATGAAAATGTACTCACCACTCCAACTGGGAAGCAAATGAATGTCATGATTATCTTGGTATCTGAGCCAACCCATGCTTATTAAAATCAGTTTCTTCCTAAGAGTCAGTCACTGATTTTTATTTTACCTGGCATAAAATAATAATAAGTAGAAACTAACTACTTTGTATGTATGAACTCATTAAATTCTTAATCTACCACACTAGATAGGCATAATTATCCCCATTTTACCTGTGAGAAAACTGAGGTGTAAAGAGTAAAGTTTTTTTTCCTCTTTTTATTTTATTTTATTTTTTAACAATTTTTTTATTGAACATAAGCAGTATACATTTAAACTATATTTGGTGCCCTCTCCCCTCCACCCCCGTTTTCCCTTCCCCCCTCCCATCAATGGTTGTCTAGGTTAACCATGTCTTATTCATAATTTTACACATGTTCAGATGTAGACCCTCATTAATTAGGATCAGCCTTCCTCCTCTCCTATCTTTCCATTCAAACTTTGCTGGTATTTCCCCTCCATTATCTGGAATCCCACTGGTATCTAAAACGTGATGCTAAAGTGAGATTTTTTTAAGTGTCTATGAGCACCCATAGACAGCTTTAGTAAGTTCAACTCCCTGTTATTCTTGATGGAAGCAAGGTGGGATTAAAATGAGTATGAGCTATTTGAGAATTTTTACTTTACCTGAAAATTGTCAACAAATCATTGGCATGCTTCCAATCTTCCTGATAGAATTCCATGTGTTAACTATCTTTAAGTGAATACCAGAATTTCTGATGATTGAAGAAGTTTCTGGGCATTACAGAGACCCTGATTTCTAGAAATCCAGGTATGATCATTTTATACTTCAAGCTTTTGTACAGGACCAACTCACAGAAAGTCTTGGGGAAATGCTATGTGAGCCATCAGGTGCCTAAGGTAAGGAAAGAGAAATGTTAAGAGTAGCATCTAGGACACTTTCTTTGTTGCTGTTAGTCTTTCCCAAAGATCCATGCCATTCTTGATAGTCCTTTTTCTAAAGCATAGCTTCACCTACTCAAATCATACTTTTTTTTCCACAAAACACAAATGGGGCTGTGGCATATATAAAGTACCAGAAGAAGGACTTGGTAATCTGAGGCATTGGACTTGGTATACTGAGGCTGCTCATAGCCAGTGAGTGTCCATACACATAACACCATAATGATATTAGGTCATAATTATTGAACATGCAGTGTGTGGCCAGATTTGAGGCTTCACCTGCCACATGCTGATTCATGCTTCATCTGCACTTTGGATTATAAATAGCATAGCAAATATAAATCTTCACCACAGTAGTTGGTTTCTCAAGGTGAGCAACACTCCCATAGTAATGATAAGGATGGCTCTGCTTTACTGAGCCCCATATCACAGAAAGGGTCTGAAGGGAAAATATATAGTTCAGAATTGTAGATAAGATTGTTAATAGTGCTGCTGGTTTAAAATTTAAGAATATTTCAACTCTCACTGTTCTAATTCTAGGGGGAGGATATTGGGTTATTAATACAAATTGTCTTTGTGACATTTTGAATTGCTTTGTGACAACTCTGACTTCCATAATCTAATACAATTGATTATTTTCTCTAATTAACACTAAAATGACTCCAGTGAACGTATTTTCTGAATGTTGTGAGTTTGATATAATGTTATTTTAGAGATTATATCTGATTTATGAAATTAGTATAAATTAGTTGTGTTGTCTTTAACCTCAATGGTGGATTTTGAATGGCATCAGCTAAATATGTTTAAGATATTTCTCTGTCATTTCTTTTCCATTGGATAGTAAGGGAAGCAGCTGGGGATGAATGCCTATTAGATTGATTTATTATATGGATTCATACACAAGACGGCCGAGCCAGGTAATCCCAGTACTTGGGAGACTGAGATGGGAGGATCATAGATTGCAGACCAGCTCCAGCAATTTAGTGAGATCTTCAACTACTCAGTGAGACCTGTTTCAAAATAAAGAAAATAAAAAGGGATAGGGATATAGCTCAGAGGTGGAATGCCCCTTTGTTCAATCCCTAGTACTAAAAAAAATGTAATAGTAAAATAAGATGCTCCACCATTATTTTATGAGTCAGTTTCATTGAGTTGTGACCTTTTGTTAAATTTTGTGTCTTGGATAGAAAGGATAAAATTATCCGTTTCTTTCTTTGCCTTCTTTGGGTTCCTCCAGATTCTAATGTAGATAGAGTGAAGGGTGTGAAGAGGGAGATCCCAGACAGAGAATGGAGCAAGGCATTTTGCCAGAGCTAATTTGAAGGAGAAATTGACATATTCATACATTCTCCCTTTCTCCCAGCTTTTCATATCCTCTCTAAATAAAACTAGAGACTTTAAATACTCATCACACAATTGTTTTTAAGAAAGTGGTATGATAAAGATTTATTTAAAACAACAAAAGCTTTCCTGATAGTAACAGCTCAGCAAGCAATTTTCCCTAGCATTCTTCCCACAGTCATTTATTCTAGGTTTCTATGCCAACGACTGAAGTCAAAAGCCTTTCAGAATGTGCGTGTCCTGGAATACTAAGTGAATCTTGTTGCTAAGAGATGAAGTTGGTTTTAACCAGAAGGTTGTATAGAAGACAGCGGATGTGTTTTCCTCATTTGTTTTAATATTTACTAGATATCATTGTCTCTTTGACTCCTGGCTTGAAAGTTTTTAGCACTTTTCCCATACTGATTCATGAAGGCAAATCTTTTGTCTCCAAAAAAAGTTATATTTTCACTTTCAACCTCTCTTGGGAGGAAACTCAAGAGGCAGGTTTATTTAAACCCTTGTAGGATATTAGTTTTCCTGTTTACTTTCAATTATGTTAATTTAGCCAGATTTAGTGACACACACCTGTAATCTCAGTACTTATGAAGGTGAAACAGGAAGATTCCAAGTTTTAGGCTATACTTGACAACTTACTCTGTCTAAAAAATTTAAAAAAATAAAATAGGGATTGGGAGTATAGCTCAGTGGAGGTAGCTTATAAAACTAGTTTTTACTAATTTCCATCCTCCATCTTGAAAATATTTCATTTGTTGCTTGTGGGTTATCAGAGATCTTAATGAGTATTAATCTTAAAAACTTAGAGTTGGGAGTATAGCTCGATGTTAGTGTACTTAACTAGCATTCATGAGGCTCCAGGTTCGATCCTCAACAGAGAAAATACCAAATGCATTAGTGGTTTCTCCTCAAAGGCTTCTTTCTTTTTCTTGTACTTTCAGGGATAAATCTCAAATTTAATTTCTAGAATACAAAGTTCCTATGAAGTAGAAGCACATTCCAATATATAGCAAAGTGAGGTTAATTATTAGACTTTTTATTCATTCATTTTTTTCTTTAAAAAATTGTGGTAAAATACACATAAAATTTAACTGAACTTGTACATGTATATACACACAAGTTTTTTACCCCAATATGATTTTATGAATACAATGCACCAATAAAAAATTTAAAAAATTTAACATTTTCACCATTCTTAGTGTACAATTCAGTGACATTAAGTACATTCACATTGTTGTATGACCATGGCCACCATCCATACACAGAACCCTTTTTATGTAGTACTGAGGGTCAAACCCAGGGCCTTGCACATGTTAGGCAAGTACTTTATTACTGAGCTTCCACCCAGCCCCACAGAACTTTTTTTCCTTTTTTTTTTTTTTTTTTTTTGGTGGTACTGGGATTCCTGGAAACCCTTCTGCCTTGGGTTACACTCCCAGACCTATTTTTTTACTTTTTTATTTGGAAACAGGGTCTCTTAAAGCCAGCGCGGCTGGCTTCAAACCTGCGCGATCCTCCTGTCTCCACCTCCCAAGCGCGGGAATTACAAGCGTGCGCCACCACACCCGGCCCCACAGAACTTTTTAAATCTTCCTTCCATTCATTTATTTCTTTTTTTATTATGAGATCTTACAGTGTTGCTGAGGTGGTCTTGAACTCACAATTCTACTTCAGCCACCAAAGTATCTGGAATTATAGGTATGTGCCATCACACGTGGCTTTTCCATTAATTTCTGAGTTAATTCATTACAGGAATTGTTTCTAGCCATTCATTTAGAAGTACTCCTAAAATTTACCCTTGTATCATGGACTGGCCTTCCCTGATAGCACAAAAAGGGAAATAGATTAGACACAAAGGATTCTCTCACATTCAGGTTTTATAACTTTCTAATAACCTACTCATATGAGGCCTTGGTTGTTGGGTTGATAGGCAAAAGGACCATGTATATGGAATGAAAACGTACTTAACTTTCTTAAGAGAAATCATTCTTATCTCCATAATAACCTAACTCCTGGAAGTTTTGGCATCTCAGTTTAGAATATAGTTGCCCAGTGGAAATTAAAATCTTCTCCTTATTCTTCCCACCTTGGTTTCTGCTTTCTCCCTATTTCCCTCCCCTTAAGCCCTATTTCAGCCCCAGATTGCATACCCATTGCCTCAATCACAAGACTCATTCATGGATCCTGACTGAATTTTCAAACTTTGTTGTAGTGTCACCTTCTAACAGGTGAAACCTTAAAAATTGTCCTATAAACTCCATAGCTGTTCTATTCTGGGTACTTCCCAAAGAAGGGAAGTTTGGTTGTTCCAGGAATATAGACTGACCTAGCAGAAAGTCTCTTCTGTCATTGCCTCATCCTGCCACTCAACAGGACTGAAGGCTACATTGTAATTATTCCTCTCAGGTATGGACTCAAAGCTTTTTCATTTATTAGTCAAATTCAAAGAAGAAATACCTTTTAAAAACCTAGTGTGCCTCAGAATTTTACTAAGTGACAGTTATTCCTTCCTTAGTGATTAGAGAAAATCTTAATAATGATTGCTTGCTTCAAGGTTCTTCAGAAATGAGAAAGACAGATATGAAAACTTAGTCAATTACTAATCTTCACAAACATAAGCCTTGAAACTAAAAAAATAACAAATCATGATAATAATGTTGATACCTGATATTTGAGCAGCCCGGTACTATTCTCATAGCACTTCATTTCTTACTTTGTTTGGGTTTCATGCAACTAGAAGAAAACTCAAAATGGAATCATAGAAGAGTTGAATATTAGTTACCATTGAGTGTAATCAATTATTTGATCCTGAAGTCAGAGACCGAGTCACTTCATTTTAGAAGACTAAAATGTCCTGTCAAGTTTTTGTTTTTAACGGAAATGATAGCGGAACATGTTCATTTACTTTTATTCCCATAGCTCCCCTGTAATTTGTTAGACTCAAATGATATACAGTGAACTGCAAACTGTGATTTAATTTTGTGTGTTTGCCAAAGTACCCAGTGGTTTAGTTTCCACAGCCACATTCAGTAGATAATGTCTCTGAAAAAAGAAAAAAACAGGCTTCAGAGACAATGGGAGTAAATCACTATAGTTCATACTTGGTGACCAGCCACAGATGATAAAAATATATACACCCTGAGGCATAGACCATGGGTGCAGTTGCTAACCCACATAATTATTTGGAATAATACTGAATATCCATGACTTTTCACAAATCTATAGACTTTAAAAATACTTTTTTTAGTGTTCAAATGCTGGGAAGATTTTACTGGGAATCTGATGGTTTCTGGTCTCCTCATTCTCTCTATGCCATTATCTTCTCTCTATCCTTATGACATTGAAGCCACTGCCCAAGTGACTTCATGCAGTAGAAGGGCAAGGCTACATCTGTCCCATCACTGGGTACACAATGTGGTGCACTCAGTTAACAGCCTAGCTGGTAAGTTCTGCTTTGCCCTTGGTCCTCTCTACCTTCTATGACAATCTTCCTCACTGTATTGTCTGGCCTAGGGCATAGATTCAACAGATCCTATTATGTACTTGGAGTTTTAGTTAGGTATGCAAGCAATTTCCTTTCATATCTCCTCTTGACTCAGTGTTTTGGGATGATGTACCCTCTTTTTCAAAAGGGATACAAATGAGTTGTGTTTGTGGTGGCACACACCCATAATCCTAGTACTTGGGAGGCTGAGACAAGAGCATCACAGATTTGAGGCCAGCATCACAAACTTAGATCATCAGCAACTTAGCTGTTTCAAAATAAAAAGGGCTGGGAGTATAGCTGGAAGTTGTAAAATGCCTCTGGCTTCAATCCACAGTACCAAAAGCAGGCAGGGTGGATACAAACAAGAATGTCTTCCCATGTAGAAAATAAATATTCTGGTTATCATAGTTCTTCTTTCATCTCATGTTTCCTCATGGTTTATCTCAGGCTCCTGTCACTGCTGGCCAGAATGTTAAGAATGCTTAGGGAAATAGTTTCCAAGAGGTTTTTTAAATAACATTAATCTCAAAAATGCTTTGCAGGAGAGAGAGTTTGGTGGTCAGATAAATTTTGGAAGAACTCCATATTCCAGTCCTTTCTTTAAGAGTCAAGATGTCCATTAGCAAATTAGGAATCTATGAGGTCTGGCAATAAAAGGGGCTTATAAGCCAAAATTTCTCAGATTTATGACCCTGGAAGCCATTTTCTTATAGCAAAGATCACAGTGAGAAATGCTAACATAAGAAATGTTTTTAGAGATTTATGTTCTCTAAGGGACTGAATCTTCCATCTGTCTCTGTTCCTTTGAGCATCTCACATAGTGACTTCTAGTGTTGATTCTGGTTATTTTGGGAAAGGTTTGTATATGAAACTGATATTAAAATCAGTGCTAAATTGGAATTCAAAGGTCTCATCTAAGGTGGGAAAAGAGGGAGTCAAACACTTGTGTAGAATGTGACTAGACCATTTCTAAGGCCTGGGGAAGCTAGATGTGATACCTGTTGGACTATAAAAGGAAGGACTTCATTTTCCCTCTATTCTGTCATTTAACAATCATTTCTTAGAACCCCTGATATTCACAAGATAGTATAGGATTTATAAACATGTATGAGACACAGTCCATCTTCTCAGGTGCATTGAGGTTAGTCAGAAGAGTTAGACATATACATAAATTAGTTGAATGCAGTGTTGAGACTGATGAGGGCCAGGAGCAATAAACAAGGTCTTCTAGTACCCACAGAATAAGCAGAAGTGGTTTCTGATCTAGGCAGCTTGGGTGTATCTTTGGAACCAAGTCTCTCTCAGATCGGTTTTCACTCCTACCTGGGACCTCCAGCCTTAGAGGTACATCCTAGCAGGCTCTCAGTGGAGGACCCAGCTTAGTGGCATTGCAGAATTGATTTTCCGGATGTGGAGACAGAGACATAGGTATGGGAATGGTGACAGAGGAGTCTGAACCAAGAACATGGTGACATGAACTTCATTCTGTCTCTTCTAGGTACTGACTGGGTTTAAATAAATCACATATGCATACACACGTGCATGTTAACACCCACACACCTCTATAACTAATTAAAATGTAATATATGATACATAATATATATAATGTGAACCTCTGAATACTTCAAAGACATATTAAACTTACAAAATTCTTACAGAGCTGCCCAAACTTATAACTCTATGAGGCATCTTACTTATGATCACTCAGTGTTACCTGCAGCAATAAAAAGCAAGAGAAACCAGATGTGGAATTCTAGGCACAAGAATTGAGGGTTTAAGGAAGATTAAGAAAATATAATAAACATACACACACACACACACACACACACGAATGAAGGAAATGGATAGCTACAACAGAAAGGATCATATCCTTTAGTAATTTTGAAGTTTAATGAACATAAAGATTAAAAAGTAATTATTTTACAACAGTATTTTTGTCATTTTGACTTTTAATAATTTATACAAATACTATAATGTAATAATGACCAAGTTCTAATAAGCATCAGAATAACCCGGAATTTGTTAAACATATAGATTCTCTGGCCCCACATCACTAATTTGTTAGGTCTAATTACAGGATTCCTTGTACTCTTCATTTATACAAATACCCTGAGTGATTCTGAGGCCAGTTCTTCAGCAAATCCAACAATACTGCAAATGGAAAGGATCAGAGCCCAGGAAAATTTCTAATATTCACTCACATTTGAATATTACTCTGTGATAGATTTCTCAACCTCTGCATTCCTGACATTTGAGATCTTTTAATTCTTCCTTATGGGGGATTCCCCTGCACATCATAGGATGGGTAGCAATAGTCTCAGCCCAATTTTGACAAACAAAAATATCTGTAGACTTTGGTGAATATACCCTGGAGAGAAAAATGCTTCTTTTTTGAGAGCTGCTGTTCCACAGGGACCAAAGCCCTGAATTCTGATTAGTTTTAGCAAACACTGATCTTTCTGTGTTAAACATGTTAATAATGAAGGATACATTTCCTAAAACTCTACATCTCCAAAGAAAGCTTTGTAATGGCAATATCCATCCATCCTCTAATGTCTCAGCTGTTCCACTTAAGTACTAAACTCATCAGATTCCAATATCAGCCTGTGTGGACTTTGGTATAAGTAGATTCTCCCTCAAACCCTTTATTGGAGTATTTATTACTCAAAATATTCAAAGGGTCACAAGATAGTACATTACCAGCCCCTAGATATAGAACCTGAATACAGTGTTATGGAAATCCCCTGTTATATTTTGAGTCTTTGTGATATGACAAGAGTATACTGATTTATTGGACAAATCTTCTTAAAGTTAAGACTTGAACAGTAATAATCCCATCAATAACTGTTGATAGAATGTAGACAACCACTATGATGTATTCAGAGCAAAATGACATGAAACATTAGTTTTCTTCTTTTTGTCCTTTAAAGACAATGGTATCGTTTTTATGTTTTAACCTGCTCCTTCATGTCCACTTTCCACCCTTCTCTACCCTACTTTATCCTAGTCTCTACTCAGGGAGAAGAGAACCTTCTTTGGGTGTTAGATGTAACATGACTACACTGAGGCATGCTGTTCTGATAGATTTTCCCCTTAACCCATAAAGATAGTTCTGAATGAGGCTTAGAAATAAAAGGGGATGCACAGCAGATACAGGCACCAGTGTGAGCACTTATGCCATTTAAGCCATTGCCCCAGCAGATCCATTGATATCAGAAGTCTCATAGCAGATAACTCCAGATGTTGTCTTGGGTTTTTGAGAACTTCTATTAGGTATCTGAGTAAACACCTATTATAATTTCAGATTGAAGCCATGTATGATTTTTCTGCTCACAACTACTCTTCATTTGATAATAGTTACTTGCATGTAGCTGGATCCTGGTAGAGATTGAATAACTGACCATTGGAAACCAAGTAATCATAAATCCAGATTGTATGTGAATGAATCATAGATTAAAATTATGCATAGTCTTCTTCACTGAATTATCAAGTTACATATGGATACATATGGTTACATATGGATAGCTTTTGATTATAAAATGGAAATAGCCAGCATCAAATCTATAATCCTAGTAATCAGGAGGCTGAGACAGAAGAATCACAGGTTTGACACCACTGTGGTGACTTAGTTAGATCCTGTTTCAAAATTCAAAATAAGCCTGGTGTGGTAGTGCATGCCTGTCATCCCAGTACATGGAAGGCTGAGACAGGAGGATTGCGGTTTGAGGCCAGTCTCAGTAACACAGTGATACTCTCATCAACTTATTAAGACCCTGTTTCAAAATAAAAAATGAATAAAAAGGGCTGGGGGTGTAGCTCGGAGGTAGCATGACCCTGGATTTAATCCCCAGTGTCTGTCTGTCTGTCTGTCTGTCTGTCTGTCTGTCTCTCTCTCTCTCTCTCTCTCTCTCTCTCTCTCTCTCTCTCTTTCTCTCTCTCTCTCTCTCTCTCACACACACACACACACACACACACACACACACACACACACGAAATAAATATGAAAGGAGTGGGACTGTAGTTTAGTAGTAGAATGCCCCCTTGGTTTCAACCCCTAGTGCCATACGCATAAATAAGTAATAAAAGTGATATCAATGAGCCTAGGCCTGAACAGGTCCAGGAGGCAAAAGCCAATTACTTGAGTAGGGCTTAGTTCAGGCTCCCAAGGAACCTACTTCTCCTGTTTTGATTCCTCTCCCTCAACCCATATATATGACCTCAAGGAATACTCTTAGTAGTTTATAGAAGAGGATAAAAACACAGACCTAGATTTCAGATAGATCTGTACATTCCAAAGCTCTCAACTGCAAGTAGATGACTGATGTATTTATTTCAGGAATGGATGGAGTAGCCTGCAAAATCAGTGGTGAAAGGGATATTCTCCCAGAGGCAGAACTTCAGGTAGCACATACAATGTCTAGTTAGTGCAGAGGAAGAAATATGCTTGTAGCTTAGTTGGTTTTGTGTAAAACACACCTGAGAACCCAACCCAAAGATCTGGAATAAGTTTCCAAATAAACTACATTTGGAGGAGGGAATAAAAAGTTTATTATTGAGCTGTTACATCTATGAGCAACTAAAATTTAATCTCCTTTGAGGTCTCCTGAAGAACTGTGTGGAATGTGCTATAGAATTGCCCCAGCAAGAACAGGAAAACCGAGGTGTTTTATTCATTTCCCTCATTGGCTGTCATTACCTCTTAAATACCAGATTCCTACCATTTCTATTGCTGCCCTGCCCTTGGGCTGAATAAATTCATGATGACCCAGAAGAAAGTTCTTAGGCAGAGAATAGACTGTTTCAGTTGCTCAAGTTAGGCAGCTAGCAGATATCTAGGAATAATCTGCCTCGGTTCCAGGTAAACTCAGAGGTAGGATGTGAGATAGGACATCAACAGCATCTGCTACAGCTTAAGGTACGAATCTTTGATGACTATGAACAAATTTAAAAGACTCACACCTCTTTATTTTGAAACAAAGCAGCAGTAATCAAAACAATATGGTATTGGCATAAGGACAGATAAAGAACAATGGAACAGAATAAACAAACAAGAAATAATCCCTTATATTGATGGAATTGATATATTTCCCAAGGCAGTAGTCTTTTCAAGAAATCGGGCTGGTGTAGCCCAAGAGTTGAGTGCTTGCCTAGCCACATGCAAGGCCCTGGGTTCATTCTGTAGTGCTATACAGATTCATGTGTGTAAGTGAGCAGTAGAGAAAGAGAACAGAGCAGATGGTGAAATGGTATTGGGAGAACTGTAAAAGCATGAAGGCATTAATTTGGATCGCTTCCTTATCCTATGCAAAAATTTACTTAAAACAAGCTGGGCGTGGTGGCACATGCCTATAATTCCAGGATGTAGGAGGCTAAGACAGGAGAATCACAGGTTTGAGCCCAACCTTAGCAATTTAGAGAGGCCATCCACAACTTAGTGAGGTCTTGTTTCAAAATAAAAGATAAAAGAGGGCTGAAGGTATAGTTCAGAGGTAGAATGCTTCTGTGTTCAATCGCCAATACCACAAAAAATTACTCAAAACAGATTTTATACCTAACTATAAGGAAAAAACTATAAAATACTTGAAAGAAAAAGGAGGAGTACATTTTTATCAGCGTTAGGCAATGATTAATTGAATATAAACAAAAGCACATGCAATAAAACAAAAAATAAATTGGATTTTTTCAAAACATTAATTTTGCTTTAAAAGTTTTTATAATTTTATTGGTACATTGTAATTATTGTAATTATGCATCATACTGAGATTCAAAGTGATACAGATATACATGCACACATGGTTTATTTTCCTGTTAAAGCTTTATCATTTGAAGATAGGTGCAGTGGCACATGCCTTTAATCCTAGTACTTGAGAGGTGGGGAAAGGATTGCATGTTTGAGGCGAGTCTCAGCAACTTAGCAAGACCCTGTTTCAAAGTAAAAAAAATTATGCCCCTGGGTCCAATCCCGAACATGCCTAAATAAATAATAAGTAATAAGCAGTGCTGCGATGTAGATAGAATGGCTCTGGATTCAATCCCCAGTACCAAAGGAAAAAAAAATATTCTGTCATTTGGATACCCTCAGGAAAATGAAAGACAACTCATAGAATGGGAAAAAGCATTTACAAAGCATCTTATATCTTATATATAAAGAACTCTTACAACTCAGTAATAAAAAGACAGCTCAGTTACAAAATCAGGCAAAGAACTTGAATAGATATTTCTCCAGAGAAGATATACAAATGTCCAGTAGGCACATGAAAAGATGAACACCGTTATTATTAGAAAAATGCAAGTCAAAGCTACAATGAAGACCCAGGAAAGGTGCCTCTTTCCTATAATCCCAGCTACTTAGGAGGCTGAGGCAAGAAGATCTGTTGAGCCCAAGAGTTCGAGGCCAGCCTGGGCAATATAGCAAGCCCTTTCTCAAAAAATGTCAAGAGCTGAGGGTGTAGATCAGTAGTACAGTACTTTTTTAGCATGTGCAAAGCCATGGATTCTATCCCTGACAATGCATAAACAAAACAAACACCAAATATTAAATTAAAATATCACAATGAGATGCTACTTCATGCCACTACAAAATAACTATAATCAAAAAGACACAATAAGTGTTGCAGATGACAGGGAGGTGTTGAACTCTCATACATTACTGGAGGGAATGTAAAATAATGTATCTACTTTGTAAAATACTTGAGTAATCCTTTAAAATGGAGTGGGGAATATTGGAAAGTGACTACTGATGAGAAAAGGGTTTCTTCTTGGGATAAAGAAAATGTTCTAAAATTAGATGTGATCATGGTTATGCATTCTATGAATATACAAAAACATTTCATTTTAACTAAATGGACGAGTTACTGGGCGTGTGAATGATATGTTAATAAGGCTGTTAAACAATCATTTGTCCTCACAGTGTAACATTATCTTTTTTCTAACTGCCTATTTCTCCTGAGTTAATGACATTTGTGAATGAGGAAAAATATTTTTTTAAAACTTTGCTGCCAGTGATCTTTAATTACTCAAGAGTCTATAGAAAAACTTGTGTTATTTCTATTTTAATTGCTTTGTTTTAAATTTCTATATATAATTAGAATCCCTTGCCCTTCATTCTTTATGCTAGGGCAACATTTATACATGATTGTAATGATTTGCTTTTTCCAGAGATGGGAATGCACAACTCAGGCACCTGCTGCATTTAACTAGTTATGATAAAAAAAACCTTGAGTCAGAAGCTATAAGAATATGATGAAATATAGAGTCATGAGCAAACACATAAAAATTTGCTGCCAGTTAGTTATGTGAGGGACGGTAGATAACAATTTGATACTCACAAACATAGTGGAACAGAGATGTAAAAAATGCAAACCATAACACTGTGCAAAGATAATAACAAAAACAGATGGTTGATGAATTACTAGAGAAATGAGACATAGCTGAGCAGAGAATAAATAAACAGGTGACTACTATGTTATTTTAGAGATTCACACACAAAAGGTAATCCTGAATTGTCTAGTCTAGAAGAAGGCTTTGGAGGAAATAAGCCCTTCTAGTCACATGTGAGATCCAGGTCTCCACCGAAGTATATTTCTTTGGCAGATTTGGGTTTTCTGGGAAATGAGAAGGAAGAAGCAAGAAACTAACTGATCAAATCCTTTTTCTACTTGGAGCCTTGCCAATAGGAAAAAAGTTTATATTATAGAAGGCCTTTATGATCTTATTTTAGAATATTCCATGGCTCCCATTCCTAAGGAGATTGCCAGGCCAGATTCTCCTTGTGTTTATTAAATCTGAGATCACAGGGTCCTTGGGACCTGGTATAAGCACACTCAAGCTGGCATCCTATAAAGAAATTCATTGGAAATATGGAACACAATTTGTAGGATCATATTTGTAATACTTTCCTTAATATCCCCACGTGATCCAGAATATTTGAGTGTCTTTAATCAAATATTCTTTTTTAAAGCAGAGATCAGTTTTGTATGAAATTATTCCTTGAATACAGGCCAGGTGTGGTGGTGCACACTTATCCCAGCATTTGGGAGGCTGAGATAGTATTGTTGTTTGCGGACAGCCTCAGCTACTTAGTGAGGCCCTTTGCAACTCAGTGAGACCCAGTTTCAAAATAAAGCATGGAAAATAGGACTGAGAGTGTAGCTCAGAGACAGAATGCCCCTGGGTTCCATCCCCAGTACCACCAAAAAGTGCATTTTACTGAGGAAAATGTAGATTTTTTTTTCTTGATTTCTAATTAGGGAAGTATTATAACAAGAACCAGCTGTTCTGAAGGCTGCCCAAGCTATTGCTTAAACTCAACTTTTTACTCTTCATGGCTATTTTTGTGTTCTGTATAAAATGTCTCTGCCCATTTCTCTCAAAACATATACTGGTATTTTTCAAAGTTTGCCATGTTTCCTCAGCAGCCATCTTATTTTCCTCGGGCTCTTTTAGTCTCTAGGTTTACTCCTTAAAAACAGAAAATATTCCTGTGGAAGATTTATAAGTTTCACATTTCAGAGTTTTTTTTTTATTTTAGTGGAGACGTTTAAAATGTCTCTAGAACAAACCTATCTCCACATTTCATCAACCATATAGAAGGCAGGAAAGCACATTTTATGAGTAAAGGCGTTGGGAGCAGGAAATTTCCGTTCTACTATTTACTAGCTACTGCCACTGGGCTTTAGTCTCCTCATTTATAAAATGGAAATATTAATAGTACTTGCCTCCACAGAGCTGGAAGGACATTACATGAGATAACGTATATGAAGAGCTTCAGCCACTGCCAGGCTTAGAGAAAGATCTCAATAAATGTTAGTGATGATGGTGGTGGTGATGATAACAGATTTGGAGTCTCGAAAAGTTGTATTGCAGCATTTCAACATAGTCTTTTCAGATAAGAAATCAGATCACATAATCTACCAAGGTTATTTGAATTTGATATGTGGAAGGGAAATTTACTTCATTGTCACTTAATGAATGTCATATATTCTTACTTGGTTTGTATGCATATGCACATACCCGCGTGCTGTTATATTTTATGTCTTTGTTTTGATGGTCAGGAGTTTTTCTTGAACATTTTGGAAAAATAAAACACAACTTTTGATATTGTATAGTCCATGGCTTTCTACAAATATGTATTTAATTAAAAATCAAATTCTCATATACAATTGAACTAGTAGAAAATATTTTTTACTTTGTTAAAATTGAGAAGACATATACTTTTTTATGGTTCCTGGAAACCCTTCTACCTCCGGGCTACACTCCCAGACCTATTTTATATTTTTATTTGGAAACAGGGTCTCTTAAGCCAGCGAGGCTGACTTCGAACCTGCGCGATCCTCCTGTCTCCCAAGCATGGGGAGTACAAGCGTGCAGCACCATGCCCGGCGCAGAAGACATATACTTTTAAAGTGAAATTGTGTCTTAGTATATGCAGAGGACTGGTCCCAGGACCCACTGTGAAAACCAAGATTAAAGGATGTTCATGTCCTTTATATAAAATGTCATAATAATAAAAATGCAGATTATTTGCATGTAAACTTCACACTTCCTCCCATATACTTTAATATCTCTAGATTATAATGCATACTACAATATAAATGCTATGTAAACAGTTGTCCTATTTTGTTTAGGAAATAGTGACAAGAATATCTGTACATGTTCAGAACAGATGCATTATTTAAAAACAGTTTTGATCTGTTTATTAAAACTGTGTACACAGAGCCTGAGGACAGAAAGGTGACTATTAGAGAACTAAATTCACAAATACCATTTTAGAAACTACCTAGCCCTGGTTTCTTTTCCTAAGGATTCACCATCCATCAACCCTTGATTTTGCTCAGCAGAAAGAATGTCATACAATGAAATAAAGTAAATGGTTGCTAATAATGAGCTGCCTTTATGTTAGAGATCTTGTTATCAGACCATATGTAAACCAACCTGGGCTAACAGAGGGAATTCACTAAATGGAAATGAGAAGAGTCCTACAATCAACATAAGACTGGAAGACTGCATTTGAAAATGAGCAGAGAACAGGAAAGCTCTGACAAGTTAGGGGCAGGAACTATAGCCATGATCTTTGTAGTAGGAAGCATCTGCACAACATACTCCCAAGGGAAAAGGGAACTCATAGTCGTGTGTGTGTGTGTGTGTGTGTGTGTGTGTGTTACCAGGGATTGAACTGAGTGATATTCTACCTCTGAGCTATACCCACACCACTTTTTATTTTTTTATTTTGAAATAGGGTCTAAGTTGCTGAGGCTTGCCTTGAACCTGCAATCCTCCTGTCTCAGCCTCGCAAGTACTGGGATTATAGGTGTGCACTATCATGCCTGGCTTTACATTTCATTTTCTTCTATACTTAAGTGGTGGCCTCCAGGATTAGAGTCCTCTAAGAGTGTATGATTGTCAAAGATCAGATAATAGGTTCATACAGTTGTTGTACTAGTAGGTGAGGGGGCGAGAGATATCTAACCCATTACCTTTCTGTAATGGCAGCTGATACTGAGGACTATTCTTCCAACATAACTGTTCACAGAATGTCTCAGAAGGAAAACAGTGCAACAGAGGGAAGGAGAATTAATCCTTGATAGCCCAAAGTGGCAAATGCCCATTATTATTCCACATTGCTAATATTCTGATTCTTGATATTAGACATAGTCTGCCATCTGGTCAGTCTTTATTTAGCCTGTGTGGACCTTAAAATAGTCTACTTTGCTATTCCTGTCCTATATATAGTCTAAAGATATTCCTTAATGTCTTCATCTTGCTCTCATTTGAGTAGGATACCTTCTTCTAAGATATTAAATAAGAACTAAGGAATTGGTAATATTGTGGTCTCAGCAATAGTTACTAGAGTGGGTTAACCTTATTTGTTCAAATAAGTAGAAATAACTCAAAAGCTGTGATTTTCTATAAATTAAAAACAGCAAACAGCACTGGGGAAATTTTGTTAATCTTACCAAAATTGGGCCTGTATAAGTAAAATACATTTATTTTCCACCAATGGGAATACTTCCAATGTAGTATATAGATTCTTTGAGATGGAGATACTGAGAAGGATACTGGAAGATCTGGGCAGGTGGATAGCAACCTTGGGTGCAATTGGAAGGCATTGAATAAAAATAAAGGGGCAAAAGTACCCAGAGTGTCCCTGAATCATTTTTTTCTGAAGAGAGGGTATATGCCAATAAATTTGGGAATCTATTCTTAGAAGATCCTGTTACTTTGAAAATGACTGTCTTATAGTGCTCACTGTTAATTCTAACATCTGCCTGAATCTGAGCATCACCTGATGAAATAATTCCTTAACTGTCAGTAGAAAGCTAGTGTTATATGAGCTATAAATATGTGTTCCATTCAAATACTATTTTCAGATGAAGGTACAAATTAATAGGTACAGTTAATAAACCTAGTGAAATTAATCTTTATATTTTGGAAAAAAGCCAACATGTTACATGGAAGATGATGCATGATTTACTTTAATCCTTTGCCTCTATCTACTAACTGATTGTATTGTGTATTGGCTGTTTGACCACATCTCACATGAGAATCCTAGCCAACTCATATTTTATTTCCTATTCTGTTTAAAATGAATAGCTTCTTTTAAAAAAGTATTTCAGACTTGACTAAAACTGAATTTTGCACAAGCATTAAATGATTAAAATAAAACTTATGTCGACAAAAAGAAGAAAATGGCTGTCTTAGATTGATTGAGTGAGTCTTGTGTTTTTTCACTGCCATCTTAAATTTTTTCCATCCTAACTTAAAGTATCACTATTTTAATGACTTTCCTTTGCTTTTATGTTCCAGGGAAAAACTTATCCATTTCGGGGAGCATTTCCTCCTGTGTGGAATCCTTTTGCATATCTGGATTACAATAATCTGTGGCGGACATTGGATAACATGGGAAAGGAGGTAAAATATGTGTTCAGTTTGCACAGGACCTATTACTGAAATAACGGTGATATATATTTTATTATCATTGTTCAGTACAAGAAATATTGCTCTAGACATTGATGCATACCATTTGTAGTGCATACCAATTCTACAAATCTGGTGGGATTCCTACTTGTCAAATTGGAGAAAATGAGTATCAAGAGGTTATATAATTTATCCAAAACCACAGAGCAAAGTAACCAGGATTCAACCCTACTCTTGCTGATATTAATGCCTGTATACCTTCAGTTCTATTGCATTGGGGATTAGTATGACATAGTTTTGCTAAGTATTTCAACTTATAGTGATTTTATCCATCTGCAGGGCCACTTTAAATAGTAAAAAGGAGAAGGATTTGTTTACTAAGTCTTAGGCTCTGTAGTGTCACTCTCTCAAACTAGATTTGGTCACCTAAAATGGGTATTAGTTTTCAATGATGATGATGATGATGATAATAATAATAATAATAATAATAATAATAATAATAAACAATGATAATCATCCTAATCATAGTTACATATAAATTTATACATTCTATAGAATTGTGATCATTGTTTTGGTCAGCATTTTGATTGTTATAACCAAAATATCTGACAAGCACAACTTAGAGGATGTAAGGTTTATTAAGGGCTCACAATTTCAGAGGTCAGTCCATGGTCAGAATGGCTTTAAGGCCTGATAGAGAAATGATGCACTCAGTTCACAGACATAGTCCCCAAGGCCATACCCCTCGTGACCTACCTTTCCAGCCATGTCTGCCTCCAAACCTGTATGCATTGTTTTCACATAAGGTTTTGAGACATTCTAAATCTATACCACAAAAATTATCAATACTATTATTTTGACAACCACATTAAGGAATGGAATCCAAAGAGCTCTCTCACTTCTACATAGAATTTCAAGGTAATCACATTCCAATAGAGACTGAAAAGGTAGTTTTCAGAGAGGTTCTCATGAAACCCTCTTTGAGAGGTGATAATGACAGTTACTATCACACCAGAATGTAAGACCTCCTTTTTCTTTCAGATTCCAGCTGATGCACCCTGGCAGGCTCCACATGCAGAGGAATGGGATAAGATGACCATGAAGGATCTCATCGATAAAATCTGCTGGACAAAGTATATTTGACTATTTAAATTTTATTTTTATCTCCTCTTCTGAACCTTTTTGTCCTATCTTGAGCTGCAGTGCTTTTTTTAGTAGCATATATGGGAAAAAAGTTAGGAAATCTAATAAACTTTGGGGCACTTTCAGGGTGTTTTAGATACTTTCAGAGCAGGTTTAAGCAGAAATTGAATAATAAACTTAAGTAAGGGACTTTTTTTTGTGGTACTGGGGTTCCTGGAAGCCCTTCTACCTCTGGGCTACACTCCCAGACCTATTTTTTTACATTTTTATTTGGAAACAGGGTCTCCTAAACCAGCGCGCGTGGCTGGCTTCGAACCTGCGCGATCCTCCTGTCTCTGCCTCCCAAGCGCGGGGATTACAAGCATGCGCCACCACGCCCGGTAGTAAGGGACTTTTAATGAAAGGATTGTATGATATATCATAAAAATAGTAATTGAGGCCAGGCATGGTGGCGCACTCTTGTAATCCCCGCGCTTGGGAGGCAGAGACAGGAGGATCGTGCAGGTTCAAAGCCAGCCTTGCTGGCTTAAGAGACCCTGTTTCCAAATAAAAATATAAAATGGGTCTGGGAGTGTAGCCTGGAGGTAAAAGGGTTTCCAGGAACCCCAGTACCACCAAAAAAAGTAATTGATTTTACATTATATAAAAGTTGTCTACAAAAGCAGCTTGCAAAGATATTTAAAATTAATTCCATATAGTTGTAGAATAATATAAAACTAGGGGGAACCTAGCCTCTATTAATGAAAAATATAAACTATTCAATGGTTTCAGTTAAAATATGTATTACTAATTTATTATTTTATCACCAATATAAACATGACTTAATGACAGGGGTATCTTTTAAGAAATGCATTGTTAGGTAATTTCATGGCTATATGAACATCCTAGCACATACATAATTAAGACAGTTACTATGTCACTAGGCCATATAATTTTATATAACCATCATCATATCTATGATACATTGTGGATCAAAATGTCATTATGTGGCATATGACTATATTTATTTTGTATGTATTTAATTTATTAGTGTGTATTAATTTGTATGCTTATTAGCATGTATTTATTTGGAGCCTACTATATGAAGGCACTGACTGGGCAAAATAGTATATTTCAGAAAGGACCCGCAATAACTTGGAGAAATAGACATAATTTAGTAGTATAATAGGGTGGTATCTTTCAGGAATGATCCATTGGTTAATGTAGGGGACACTGGAATAGTAGAGATTATGGTTGATGGCGTCTTCCCAGGATTGCAGGGGAAGACAGGAATTGTGGATGTTATTGGTAGAATGGTATCTTCCTTGAATGAACTACTGTGCAGGTGGAATAGACAGAATCAACAAATTTGGGGGAGGTTATGATATTATCTTGTAAGAATGACTCCCAGAGTGGAGGAGACAGGAGGTGGATCCTAGAAGGTATGATATCTTCTAGGAATGCAGCATAGGGGCTGGAGGAGTCAGGAGGAGGTGTGTATGATGCTATCTTCTAGGGATGATCCACATGTGTAGGGTGAAACAGGATGTGGGGATGTTTTAGGGTGGATTATATTTACCAAAAATTTCTATTTGGGACTGTGGTATGGGAGAGACATGAAAGGTAAACCAATTTCTAGGAAGTGTTTTCCTGGAATTTATATATGGGGGATATGGGAATGTTAGGAATCCTATTTGCTGAGGCATGATAGTATATTTTAGTAATGATCTATAGATGGAGGAGACATTGATGAATGGATGATGTTGAAAATGGTACCTTCCTGAAATGTTCCACTGTGTAGGGGTGAGGAGACAGAAGGGGTGAAAGTTCTGACATGGTATCTTCTAGCAAGGAGCCTGAATTTTATGGGGGAAGGGAGGGTGGTTTGTATAGGAAAATATGATATCTTTTAGGAAAGAACCAGAGTCAGTGAGAAGATGAAAACAATGGTGTATGAGCATGATAGTATATTCTAGTAGTGACATACAGAGGTGGGGAGGATACAAGAGGCTAGGTATTGAGTTGTGGGTATACCATCTTTCAGGAATACACCAAAAGGATTGAGGAGAAGAGGGAGAAGTACAGGTATTGTAAGGATGGTATATTCCAGGGATACCCAAATGGGACCGGGGAAGACAGAGAAAGTTGGATGGTTTGGGAGCATGGTATATTTCAGGTGTTACAAACAAATCAGGGGAAGATAGAAAAGGTGGAATATATTGGTTGCATAGTATCTTCCAGATACAATCCAAAGTGACCAGGGGAAAATTTGATGTTGGATGTGGGAGTACTGTCACTCTAAAATGAGCTATAGGGGACTTTGCAACTTAGGAAAAACTAGATGTGATCAGGTGGATATCTTCACAAGCTGATGCAAAGGGGCAGAGGAGACAGTATTAGTTTGTTATGATGGAGGGATAGTGTTTTATAGGAATTATCCAATGCATCAAGTAGGGCAGACAGTATAGAACAGCATGTTCCAAGAATGACCCAAAGGGAAAGGAGGAAGCAGAAAGAATGTTTAGAGTTGATGGTATCTTTCAAAAATCATACACTTGGGATACAGCTAATGTAAATATCCTAGGTAGGATTATATTGCCCAGTAATCATTCTCAGAAGCAGGGGAAAATAGGATGGGAGTTAGGCTAATGGTATCCCTCAAGGATAATCAACTATAATGGGTGGTCATAAAGCTTAGAAGTCAGGCTCTGGTGTCATATTTCTGGAAAGAGCTGGAATCAAGATAAAAACAGGAAAATTATATTGTGTAGTAGGATGATGTCTTCTGGGAATCACCCTGTGATACTGGGGGAAAACAGGAAGGGTGTGTCTTTTGAGGATGGAGTGGTATCTTCTAGGAATAACCCACAGGTGCAAGGGAAAACAAAAACGGAGAGGCTATAATTTTTAGATGGTGGTATATTCCTGGAATGGCACACAATGACAGAAAAGACAAGAATGGTGAGTGTTGTTGGTAGAATGGTAAATTTTGGGGAACTGATCCATAGGAACTTTGGGGGAGATGGGACCTGTATAAGACACGGTGGAATGTTCTAGGCGTGCACTGTGTCAGGGAAGGGCTAGATATATGAGTTGTTTTGGAACAATGATATCTTCCAAGAAAATATTATGGATGATAGGATCTTCATAGAATTGTCCACCTGCAGGGGAAGATAGGAAGGGTGGACATTGTTGGTAGAGTGGTATTTTCCTATAATGAATCACTGTGTGTGTTGGAGGGGTAGGCAGGCTACATGGAAGATTTTGGGGTGGGAGAAAGGGTTAATAATATCTTCCAATAGTGAGCCAAAGTGATGAAAGAGAAGAGAGCAATGATAGTATGGGTGGTATTTGTAGGAATTAACCAGAGAACATGAGTCAATTAGAAGTATGGTTTCCACTTAGTATCTTCCAAGAATGGCCCACTGAGAATAGATGAGAAAGGAATGAGTTGGAGTTGAAATTTTAGGGTAGCTTAGTATCTTCCAGGAATTACTCATAAGGGTTGGAGCATAGCAGATTAGGATAGATTTTTGTTGAGTTGGATAGTATCTTAATGGGAATGAGACACTGAAGCAGGGTGGAACAGGGAATGGAATAGTAGATGGATTTTCCCAGGAACAACCCACAGGGCCTGGGTATATTTGTGAGTGTATCCCACAAGGCATTATATCTTTTAGAAATGCACAATAGAGGCTTGGGGAGACTGGTGGGTGGATCCTACATGGCATAGTGTCCTTTAGGAATGCATAATACAGGGGCTGGGAGAGTTGTGGATGATGGTGTCTTTCTGGAATGATCCATAGGTACAGGGGGAGGCAGAATGTTAGGAGTGAATATGTTTCCAGAGTGACTGATAGGAGGGCCAAGAGAAACTCAAAAGGTAATTTCTGGTGAAGTTTTTCCAAGTTTCTCCCTAAAGGAACTTGGGGGAGACAGGATAAATATGTGATGTGGGATGGATAGTATATTTCAGGAATGTTCCATCAGAAGAGAATGAAAGCATTTAAATTGTATTGGGGCAGTGAAGGTACCTTATAGGAATGAACTGACAATATCATGGAAAAGAAGAGGTAGATTACCTGAGATGGTATTTTCAATGAAAAGGCCATGGCAAGAGATGGAACCGGAAGAGTATGTGATGTGGTAAGATGGTATCTTCAGAGCTGGGCTTAGTGGCCAAATGCCTGTAATTGCAGTACTTGGAAGGCTGAGAGGAGAGGATCACAGTTTAGAGGACAGCTTCAGAAACTTAGCAAGACTGTTTCTTCAGAAAATAACAAAAAAGGGTTGGGGTGTAACTCAGAGGTTTACTGCCCCTGGCTTTAATCTCAATACCAAAAGGAAAAAACGATATCTTCTAGCAATAATAAGGCTTGGAGAAAGGCACAGGTAATACAAGACAATTTCAAGGGATCATAATGAGGAATTGGAACATAGAAAGTCAGAGTGGATGCTGAGGAAGTATGGTATAGTCCAAGAGGGACCCAAACTGATAGAAAGGTTCAATGGTGTAATAGAATGATAACTTCCTGGCATAATCTACTAAGTATTGTAGGGTATTTTAGGGGAGACAAGAAGAGTATATGTTATAGGTGATGGTATCTTCCTGGAATGGTCCACAGGAGCAGGGGAAGACAAGAAGGGTGAATATTATTAGTAGACTGTTTTTTTTCCTGGCATGAATCACTGTGTAGGTGGAATAGACAAGATCCATGGGAGTTTTTTGTTTAGATTTTTTTGGTGGTGGTGGTAGTAGTGGATTTGAGCATGTCTTCCATGAATGAGCAAGGGTGATTAGGGTCAAGGGAGGGAAGATAATATGGGGATGTTAATTGCCAGGAATCAGCCAGTGAGGGAGAAGTTAGGACCCAAGGGAAGTACTCTAAGAGTTGTGTAAATTTATGCTTCTATCATCCTATATCCCAGTAAGAAGTATAATTATAATGTACCAAATAAAAGTATAAACATGTATTTCTTCAGAAATTGAGCCTCTGATGTTTGTTTTCCAAAAGCCATGAAACTGCTTTCTAACTGTACTACATTGCACTTTTAACACTATGTAATCCTGTGACTCATGTATGTATTTTCCCTTCTTGTTCTGTGAACAGGACTGCTAGGCAATTTGCTTCTCTTTTTGTGAATATCAATGTGACCTCTGAGCCCCATGAAGTGTCTGCCCTGTGGTTTTTATGGTATGTGAAACAGTGTGGTGGCACCACTCGGATATTCTCAATCACCAATGGAGGCCAGGTATAGCATGTCTGTTCTAACACTATAGCTGTGTTTTGATAATAGGTTTGGTATATCTGATCATGACTAAATAATGGCACAAAATGATCTCAAAATCATGTCTGAGAAATTATGTTTTTATTTCCTTTTTCATGAATGAAAAGAAGTTCAAAGCTAAAGAAATTTGAGTGTGTGTGTGTGTGTGTGTGTGTGTGTGTGTGTGTACGCATGTAATACTAGAGATTGAACTCAGGAGCATTTGACCTCTGAGCTACACCCCAACTCCTGTTGTATTTTTATTTTGAAAGAGAGTCTCACTAGGTTGCAGAGGGTTTCACTAAGTTGCTGAGGCTGGCCACAAATCTGCAATTGTCTTATCACTGCCTCTCTCAAGAACTGGGATTGCAGGTGTGTTGCCATCATACCTGGCTGAATTTTTAAAGTGCATTTACTTATAGGCAGAGATCCCACATTATTCCTTTTAAGCCATATTTTACTTTCTAAAGTATCTTGACTCATGTCTGTTATGTGTACCCTTCATTCAGAGGAACCAGAATACTTTTAGATACACGCTATATGACCTTATAGAAAGTACAGTTCAGATTAGGAATCTCAAGCCATTATCGTAATAACTTCATAAAGAACTTAACTTTTCCCTCATACAATTTTGTTTAACAAATATTAAACATAGAAGCAGTGGTTAGTGAACAAGAATATTCAAAGCAACTCTTGAAAAACATAGGTCAGACTATAAGTGGTACTTGTTTCCCGAGAAAGGGCAAATCATAAATTAGGTCTACACCACCATGGGAATATTTTAATAAAGAACTTTGGTAGTATCATAAAATGATAGCCTGTTATAGAAGTAAAAAATTTATAGCATGGATACTCATGATTGAGGTACCTAATTGTCAACATTGGGCTGTGTCTCAGTATATTATTATGTATTTCTAACCATTTTTTAAAAAACAGAATAGAACACTCTGAAAAAAAAATCCACACACATAGAGCCAATTAATTTTTTATAAAGGGGCCAAAAACATACCCTGGCAAAGAGATAGCCTCTTCAATAAATTGTGTTGCCAAAATCATATGCAGAAAAATAGAAATAAATCTCAGTTTCTCACTCTGTACAAGTGTCAATTCAAGATGGATAAAAGACTTGGAAATCAGACCAGAGCATTTGCAGCTCCTTGAAGAGGGTGTAAGTCCAACACTTCAATACATAGACACAGATAGAAACTTTCTCAAAAGACCCCCAAATCACAAGAAATTAAAAGGAAGATCAATACATGGGACCCCATTAAACTGAAAGTTTCTGAACAACAAAGTAAAGTATCAAAAACCTCAATAGAGAGTTAACAGAATGGGAGAAAATTTTGGCCAACTACTCCTCAAATAGAGGGCTAATATCTAGAATATACATAGAACTCAAGAAACTCAGCACCAAAAAATAATAACCCAATCAAAAAAATGGTCAAGCATGTGTTGATGGACATCTTGGCTGGTTCCATAGTTTGGCTATGGTGAATTGTGCAGCTATGAACATAGACACACATGCATTAGTTTGGTAGTTTGGCTTACTTTCTTTTGGGTAGATACCCAGAAGTGGTATTGCCGTATCAAATGGGAAATTTGTTCCCATTCTTCTGAGGATTCTCCATACTGTTTTCCAAAGTGGTTGCACTAATTTGCAATCCCACCAACAATGTTTTAGAGTCCCCACTTCTCCACATCCTCATTATGCTAAGTGAGATTAGTCAGTCAGAAAAAATAAGAAATCAGATGCTTTCCCTAATATGTGAAAGCTAAGGAGAAATGGGTCATAGGAAGAACTCTAGATGAAAAAGGAAATCTTATAGAGGAGCAAACAAGACAACCTAAAGGAGGAGAAAGGAGTCGGGGGAGAAGGAAAATCTCTAAAACACACAATCTACTTAAAATATAGAAGTCAATCACTAAGCCAAGCAAGGGAGGGAGGGATGGGGAGGGAATGGGGTGGGAATTGGGTAAGGGTTAAATCAGTGATGTTCTCATGTATGTACACACAAGTTTTTACCCCAATATGATGTATGAATCTAATGCACCAATAAAAAATGGTCAAGCAAACTGGGTGTGGTGGCACAGACTTGTAATCCCAACATTTGAGAGGCTGAGACAGGAGGATTTCAGTTCATGGACAGCCTCAGCTACTTAGTGAGGCCCACTTCAACTCAGTGAGACCCTGTTTCAAAATAAAGAATAGGAAAAATAGCACTGGGAGCTTAGCTCAGAAGTAGAACGCCCTTGGGGGTCTATCCCCAGTACTGCCAAAAAAAAAAAAAAAAAGGGGAAACAAAAGAAGAAATTCAAATGGCCAATTAAACATATGAAAAAATGTTCAACATCATTAGCAATTAGAGAGATACAAATCAAACCTACCCTGAAATTTTATCTAACACTAACTAAACTGATAATCATTCAAAACACAAACAATAATAAATGTTGGTGAGGATGTCGAGAAGTGGAAACTCTAGTACATTGCTGGGGGAATGGCAAATTAGTACAACCACTTTGGAAAATAGTATGTAGAATCCGCAGAAGAATGGGAATGAGCCTACCATATAATCTAGCAATACCAATTCTGGGCTTCCAAAATAATGGAAACCAAACTACGAGAGTAATGCATGCATATTTATATTCATAGCCATACAATTCACAATTGACAAAATATGGAGCCAGCCAAAATGTCCATCAACAGATAAATGGATTACAAAATTATGAGTTATGTACACAGTTGAATTTTACTCAGCCATAAAGCAGAAAAATTATGTCATTTTCAGGAAAATGAATGGAACTGGAGAACATTATACTGAGTGAGATTAGTCAGTCACAAAAAGAAAAACTCAGATGGTCTTTCTAATATGCAGAAGCTAGGGATAAAAAGGTCTATAGGAAGAACTCTAGATGAAGAAGGAGAAAACATAGATGAGCAAATAAAGCGATCTAAATGAGAGGGATAGGAGGGGAGAAGAGGAAAATTCCCTAATGTACATGATGTATATTCACAAACATCTCAAAGTCAATCACTAATTCAAACATGAGAAGGAGGTTGGGGGGAGAGAATGGGGTGGGATTGGGGAAGGGCTATAAATCATTGATGTCTGCATGTATGTCTCTATCATCTTGTACCTCATTAAGATGTTTGACTACAACATACCAATAAAAAAAGAAAAAATACAAAATCAAAAAATAATTAGAAAAAATAAAAGACAAAAAGAATAAAGGAAATAGTCAAAACCATGTAAAATAATGAATTGAGTCACTTTGTAAAATAGTAAAAAAAATCTACAAGAAACTAACAACATTTCTACAATTTTTACCAAATGCATTATGCTAAGGACTTTCTTAAATTAATTTGGAGCCAGGCATGGTGGTGCACGTCTATAATTCCAGTACTTGGGAGGCTTATACAGGGAGATCAGAGGTTTGAGGCAAGCCTCAGCAACCTGTAGTGAAACTCTCATAAACCTAGTGAGACCCTGTTTCAAGATAAGAAAAGTAGGGCTGGGGGTGTATCTTGGAGGTAGAATGCCCCTGGGTTCAATGCCCAATACCACACACACAAGAAATTTAAGTCGAAACCATTTCCATGTGGAGTGCAGTAGATCTCAGTGGACAGAACACTCTGGTTTTACAGGGCCACCCAAAGGATCTATTTAACAATATCTGAAGGAACAAGCACTTATCCTTCACCTCTCTCTGCCTCTGCTATGAAACTTTCAAACAGTTTTGGGAAAAGTTGCTCAAGATTTGAGATTCAGATTCCTAAAATCTCATCTGATGACTGATAGAGCACTTTTAAACACTTTAGGCCTCTTACCTTAGAGTCACATTGACTATGGTATGGCATTCCATCCTCCTCTATCTGAGTCTGCCCAGACAACCCCAGTCCACTGCAAGAAGCAAGGAAAGGAGATCAGAAACTGTATCCACTGGAAAAAGGACAGCTTCTTCTCTTTCCTAAGGCTCCTTCCATGCACTACTCTCTTGGGTATCTGAAGCCCAGAGACTTAACTATTTCTATTTGTTCAGGGCAGCACTGACATAGGGAAATATATTTTTTCTGCTTGTGATTTTATAAGCTAGTAATGGCTTTTCACTGTTAGGAGCTGTATGGTGGGTGGTAACTGAGGTGCTCAGCCAACTTTGCCTCTATGCTAATAATTTTTCTGACAGTTAATTGCTAAAAGGGTGGAAGTCTAGTGGTAATTAGGTTTCCTAATCAGTGGAAAATATGATTTTCCTTTCTCAGGCTTTTATAACATCTCTTTTCCTGCCTATCTCCTTCTGTAGGAACGGAAGTTTGTAGGTGGATCTGGTCAAGTGAGTGAGCGGATAATGGACCTCCTTGGAGACCGAGTAAAGTTAAATCATCCTGTTACCTATATTGACCAGTCTGGTGACAACATTGTCATAGAGACAGTGAATCATGAACTCTATGAGGTAACTCATTTCAGTCAAAAATGGTTTATGGCTAGGCATGATGGTGCACGCTTATAATCCCAGCATTCAGGAGTTGGAGACTGGAGAATCATGTTTCACAGCCTCAGCTACTTAGCGAGGCCCTTCACAACTCAGTGAGATCCTGTTTCAAAAAACTAAAAGGACTAAAAAATAGGGCTTGAGGTGTAGCTCAGAGGTACAGTGACCCTGGGTTCCATCCCCAGTACCACAAAAAAATGGTTTATGATTAAAAAGGCCTTGTGACTTCTGTGGTTCCTAACCAAATATTATGCATGCAGTGCTATAACTGACCATATTACCAGTTTTGCCATACATTGACCCTTTGTTCTTTATGTAAATGTGATAGAGATGTGTCATTTTCCATAGTGATAATACGCTAGTTATTGCTAGCATATTTCTGTCTCATATTCCAAATTAGCAGCCTTGTTTGACCTACTTTGTTCTGTTTCATTGCCTCACAGTTGCCTCAGTTTATAACTTGTCACTGCACAATGTTATTTAAAATGATAATCATGTTTCACATCCTCTGCAAAGACAACAGGTTATGTTTGAGGTAATATTTTGCATATGTGTGTTTTAGTGCAAATACGTAATTAGTGCCATCCCTCCAACTCTGACTGCCAAGATCCACTTTCATCCAGAACTTCCACCAGAGAGAAACCAGTTAATCCAGCGTCTTCCAATGGGGGCTATCATTAAGTGCATGATGTATTACAAGGAAGCCTTCTGGAAGGAAAAAGGTAAGCTGATCATATTCTTGTTTAAATTATATTAAGTGAAGGAATCACATTCTATTAGGAGTGTTGAACAGAAAGCACTGAATGGAAAAAGACAATTTTTCATATTGGTAGAGGTACCTGTCAGATCAGATATCTGTCGATTTCTTCACAGCTTCGCAAAACAATATGACCCTGAGAGCACTTGTTGGCAAGGGAGGAAAAAGAAAACCCCCAATGAGAACACCAGTTGTGGGCCATGGTTGCTTTGCCTCCTGACATTTGTTCTGCTATATATTCTTCATGAGCAGAGCTAGACCAAGGGGCTTTATAGAAAGCTCAGATCTTAAATCAGATATTCCTGGGCTTTACTTATTAGCATTAGTCTCAGCAAAAAATGCTAAAAGTTATACTTATTGTCCTAGTGTTTTGAGAATTAAACAAAGCAGGATCTGGGACTTAGAAAACTCTGTAGATATGGTTGGTACTGTTGATAAGCCTTCTGCTCATATTCTTAGGATTCCTTCTCTTCTTATAACTTCTGGCATCAATAGAAGTGAATTCCTCCAACATATCCCCTCTCCTCCCCATGTATTCTAGCATCCAAGGCCATATTACCAGTTTTGCCATACATTGACCTTAAGCTCTTTATGTAAATGTGATAGAGATGGGTCTTTTCCATGTGTAAGAGGGAATAGACAGTCTTGAATAAGTCACTGTGTATATGTAACAGGAAATGTCTTCTAGAGTTGGGGTAAAGGCCAATTAAGATTTATCTTCTTCTATGCAAAATAGCTTTTAAATATTTTATACATATGTATCTCTAATGAAGTCACTTTTAATCTCCTATTAATTTTCTCCTGGTTAAGATTACTGTGGCTGTATGATCATTGAAGATGAAGAAGCTCCAATTTCAATAACTTTGGATGACACCAAACCAGATGGATCACTGCCTGCCATCATGGGGTAAGTTAGAGCTAGGTGTTCCTCATTTTCTAAATTGTGTTGGTGTAGATGCTAGCAAAGTATATTGCTTTGGAACTGAGCTCAAGCAATGAGAAATAACCTTACAAAACTATATCATGTTTCCATGTATTAAAAGATTTAGTGTTTTCTGTGTTTGTTTGTTTGTTTGTTTGTTTGTTTGTGTATGTGTGTGTTTATGTGAGAGATAGACAGACAAGAACACTGGGAAACTACTAAAATCGACAACATTTTGAACTTGTGTCCATATATTTCTTTCTCCTGTAACACTTCCACATCGAGGATGGAGTGTAAAAAGGAAGTATACAGGCAGTATGGTAGCCAACCTTGCCTAGAGGCAGACTGTTCACAATCATTCTGGAAAGACAATTGCATTATCCTGCAAAACCTCTCAGACACAGGGTTTCTGGGCTTCATTCTCTTCTCCATTCCAAACACCTGCTACATAGTTAATGTTAAGCTTTTACCCTGAGATATAAGATGGCTGACTAATCTGTAGGCACAGTTTGGAGTGGAGCCTGGCCTTAACTGTATGGCATGACACTTTTTCTGGTTGATTATTCCATAGTTACCTTTCAGCAGTGAAGCTTTGCTTATCTTATGAAGTACATGGATGATGCAGGGTACTGTGCGTAGAGTTGGAAAAAGAGGGAAGGAGTTCTTTTCTTCTTCTGGGGATTAGGGGCCCAGAGAAGGAAGTAGGACCTCCACAGAAGTGCTGAGGGCCATAGCCTCTCAGTTGCCTACCCTTTGGTCCTCTCTTAAAACTATACAAATAAAAAGTTTTTTATTCTACCATACCGTAACAAAAGAACACCACTTCAGTAGTAAAGTGACTCTTGGAGACCAGTGATTTTCCCTTTTGCTCCTGGGAAATGCATGGTTCTGGCATGAAAGGAGAGGTAAACTCATGTCATTTTTGGAAAATTACCAATATGAAAGGAGACTTTTGCCCCAAGGGATGTAGAAAACAGACTGCTTATGGGACTGTCAAGAAAGGTTCTCTTGTAAAATATCAGAAATAGCACCAGACTCACTCCCTGAGAAGAGCAGATGCTTACAACATAATAAACAGAGGAACAACACATCCTCTTTATGTCTAACCCCACTGGCAAGAAAGGTTACAGGTATTTTGGCAATTTGACATTATCTTCTATAGGCCTGAGAAGCACAAAATCCTGGGGTACAGATATTAGGATAATATCAGTAAAGATAAATCTAATTATGAATGGAAGAACATTAACATTCTTTTTGCCTTGGGAATTAGATTTAGTGACAGGTGCTTTTCTGGGCTGGCTTCAGCTATATCAATTGTAACATGTATGCCAGGAACCCTTCCAGATGTTAATGGGATTACTTAGACAGTTACTAAGAAATTGATATTCTAATCTTATTTATTTATTAATTTATTGTTTTTATTTTATTTTCATTGACAAAATTTTATGTAGGGTACAATGTGATATTTCACTACATGTCTAGTGAAATATCATATTGGTGGAGTGATCAAATCATGCTATTTAGCATTTTCATCATCTCATAATTTTGTGATAATTTTCTTTGTGGTAAGAACATTTAGAATCCACTCTTTCAGCTGTTTTGAAGTACACAATACATTTTTAACTATAATCAGCCTACTGTGCAATAGATTTCCAGAATTTATTCCTTGAATCAGATTGAAACTTTGTACCTGTGGGAGACCAGACTATATCTCCCCAACTGTAAGAATTAGAATTATTGAGCTGGAAACAATTAAGATGCAAGGGAGTTGTCTGCCTTCCCTCTGTTTTCCTAAAAGCAGAGTAGAGATTAAGGAAGACAAAAGGTCTCTTCTCTTCCCCTTATTTAAATGGCACTTAAATTCTCCACTGGAGACAACTCTTTATCATCTGAGAGGAATCTTCAAGCACACTTCACTCCATTAGTGTCTTTTAGTATATTTACCTCTCCACAGTTTCCTGCCTTGGAAGCCTAAAACTGTTTTCTTTGTCTAAAATTTATTGTTCTTTGTTGGGCCAGATTCAAACCACAACCTTGAATTACTTTTTTTCAAGGTATCTCCTAAATAATGGGTATGGCAGAGTTAATAAGCATGCCTGTTTTTCTCTTGTTAATCTGTCCGTTGTTACGTATGAATTTATAATAGTGTATGGGGGAAATGTTATTTTCTCCTTCATATCTATTGACCAGTTTCCCCCCTGTCTTACCAGGACAATAACCTCCACACAGCACTTTGTTCTTGATAATGAAAGCTTTGAAAATATATTGCTTCCACCCTGCTTTTTGCTTTTTGCACTTAACCATAAAAGCCTACAACACAGAGGTGTTAATTGCCCAGCACTGTGTAATAACCATCACCTTTTGAATACTGAAAAGAACATTGTACTTTAGAACTGTGAAATATCCCCAATGTAAAACCAGACTGTTTGATTTCCACAATAAAGAACCAAATAAAATTGAAGGATATTTGTCCATAGTTAAAGAAGTCATTTCATTTATGACTTGAGATTTGACAGAAATAGCTAGTACTGACTGCCTTTAGGAAAAGAGCTGTATAAATATACAAGAAGAAGTGCCCCAAAAGATTTTTATATAAATCATTTCATCTTTCATCAGATATTCATGTCTTTCTTTTAAATACTGTATGAGACTAAATTTATTTAATCATACATAAACCTAAAATTTAAATTTTTACTACCTTAAATATTATGAAATTAAGATGTTAGTTAAATCAAACAAAATTATGGCTATATCTCATAAAGTTTAATAGTTTAAATTTCTTAATAGCGCATAGCTTTTCCTATTCTCAGGAATGATATTTAACATACTTTGTGTCTTCCCAGAATGATTTTAAATAACAACCCTAAAGAAATTGCTAGTTGAGTTGAAAACAGTTTAACTTGGGGATCAAGAGAGGGGGGAAAGTCCTGTTTTCAGCCATGATCTACTCATCTTTTTGGTATAGAACCTGGGAAATGCATACTAGGCCCACTCTAACATTGATCTGCATTCCCATCCCTGTAAAAATGTTTTAAATGGAGTAATAATTTCATTGTCCTTTAGCTCATTCATTTTTTGTATGTTTTGGGGATCAAACCTAGTGCTTTGTGCATGCTGAACATGCACTCTAACACCTGAGCTGTATTTACAGCTTTCATCTGGATTCTGACAGCTTTCTGATAATAGTATAACTAAGTATTTTGTGTCACAATTCAATTCTTTATACAACTAGTAGTATTAGTATAGTATAATCCATTTAATTGAAGGGAAGCAACCAGATTGCAATGATGTTTTACTGAGTTATGTGGGGACTGTATTAGGTCCAGGAAGTCAATTTGCAGATGAAGATTTGGGTTTCAGAGGCTTATTGGAAAATGTCATAGGGATTACTATCTTTGAGAAAAGAAAAGGAATCAGGGTTAGGTAGAGGGAGAAGTTAAACTCTCCAGTATTGTCCTAATTAAGATCTGAACCATTTCGTGGAAAGTTCTGGAGCTGAGATGACCTTTCAGAGTTGTTCTTAACTCATCCAAAGGGATGGGTCTTGGTATCTACCACACCCCATATCTGGTCATGGGAGCTATTTATCCTGAGAGGAGTAGTACCTTGACAGAGACACTTCTTTGCTACTGAGTATAACTGCTGGGTAAGGTTTCAGCTGTGAACTAAGGTTATCAATACTGGTCCTGGAAGGGAAGTGGGGCTAGACACTCACCATGGTATCTACTACAGACATATATTAATATTTGTTTTTTTTAGATATTATCAGGCATTTGGAAAAATAGTCATTTGAAAGGATAGTCATTTAGTGCAACATTCATTCACTAGACATTTGATTTCCTACTGTATGCCAGATACTGTGTTAAACTTCAGGAGTAAAATATTGAGATGGAGGTTGTCATTTAAGAGCTCAGCCCAGCAGAATTTTGGACACAGAGGGATCAGAAACAACCTGGCATTTGTTCTGTTAGAGAAGGAGGGCCTGGGAGGTTTCATTAATGTTGAATATAGAGAGCAGTAAGAACACTTAATAAGGAGCAACTCTTTAGATAAATGACTAACCTGATACTCATATGTCCCCTCTCTCCTCAGCTTCATACTTGCCCGGAAAGCTGGTCGACTTGCTAAGCTCCATAAAGAAATAAGGTAAAGAAAGAATTTATGTCTGGAAATAGATAAAAGGCTAGCTTTATATTGTGTTTGCCGCACTAACAATAGTAGAATAAAGTTAGGAGTACTACAACACTTCAAAAATATTCTCAACCCCAACAAATCAACCTTTCTGTATTTTTCTATGGCCCGCTTCCCATATACAGATATTAATTTAATTTTACATATTTGTGTTCATTGTATTATAGTTGAGAGGTAGAATTTTCTTGTAAGATGGATGGAGAAATCATAGAAAATGTAACCTGGGCAGAGCCCCTCATGACTTAACCATTTCCCTAAATCATTTCATAATACCATCACCTCAGAGTACATGTTCCAACATGTGAATTTTGAAGGGACACACACATTCAAACCATAGCAGTTAACTTGTAACAAAGTCAGGAGTAGCAGATAACACATACTTTTTTTCATTTCACCACACTGAGCTTGACATTTTCTTTTGGATTTTCTGCTTTCCCTCCTTATTAATAATAGAATAAATGCCAGCCTGGAGGTAGACATTTGGTTATGATTCCACACAGTGACTGAATTCTCAAAAGTTCTTGTAAGGCAAAACTTTTATTGAATACATCATTGACAAGAGCAATAGTACCAGAATGGACTACATGAAAATCTCCCAAAGGATGCTTAGAAAGTATATCTTTAAGGCCTGTAGATTATGATTCAGTGGTTCAAGGAACCTGAGTATTTGCATTTTTTATGTGGCCCTAGGGATAGAACTCAGGGACATTCTGCCTCTGAGCTATACCCCCAGCCCTATTTTATTCTTTTATTTGGAAACAGGGTCTCACTAAGTTGCTGAGAACCTCACTAAATTTCTGAGGCTGACTGTGAACATGTGATCCTACTGCTTCAGCCTTCCAAGTGCTGGGATTACAAATGTATACCACCATGCCTGGCTGTATTTGTATTTTTATTCTTTTTTTCTGTACTAGAGATTGAACCAAGCGGCATTCTACCTTCAAGATACAACCCCAGCCCTATTTTTTATTGTTTATTTTGAAACAGGGCCTCACTAAGTAGCTGAAGCTGGCTGCAAACCCGCAATCATCCTGTCTCAGCCTCCCAAGTACTGGAATTACAAGTGTATTTGTATTTTTAACAAGCTTTTCAGGTGATAAGGATGAGCAGCCAAATTTAGAAACAAGTAGATAAATTAAACTACAAGATGATTTGCATGGTGACCTCCTTTGGCTGTCATTTAAAATATGTTCTATTAATTTTAAAGCCAAACCAATCAATAAATACATTGCTTTTGGATGGGGATGTTGCTCATTAGAAGAGCACATGCTTTGCATGTACAAAGCCCTGGGTTCCATCCCCAACTCTGAAAAAAAATACATTGCTCTAGAATCTTTGCATTGTGTTTCCTTTACTCCCAAAATTGAATTTTAATGGGATTAAGAGAAGGGAAAGATAATTTTCTGATATGTTTGTGTGAACTTATCTTTGTCTTTTCTAATAATATATAAGAAATACAGAAAATAACTTGCATAAGTAAAAAATTATATGCAATAAATAACTTTTTCTATTATAACTGATTTTATCATTCATGATTACAATAAACTACAATGGAGATTGATTGGATTTTATGTTTTTATTCTAATTTAATAAAGATTTTATTATTTAGGTGTGGTCATGCACACTTGTAATACCACTGCTTTGGAAGCTGAAACAGAAGGATCACAAGTTTGAAGCCAGCCTCAGCAATTTAGCAAGACCCTCAGTAACTTAGTGATGACTGTTTCATAATAAAAAGTAAAAATGGCTAGGGGTGTAGTTTGTAGGTAAAATGCCTCTGGTTCCAATCCCCAGTACCAAAAATAAAAATAAAAATAAAAAACTAAACATTTTATTATATGTCCATAAAATAAGCATCATTATACTTTTTAGAATACTGATGGTTAATTTTCTTATTTTTTGACTCAAAATGTCTGAATTATTGCTTGCAACATTCTTGTGAAGTAGGTAAAAAGCAGTCATCTCTTCTGAGATGAGGAAAGAGGGCACCATACTAAATGAATGGAGTTTGATTTGACATATATTTATTGAGCACCTGCTATGAGCAGGGTGCTCAAAAAGGTTCAGCCTTGCCCTTTCATTAATTAGCTGTGTGATATAGAACATGCCTTGGTAGCTCACTGAGCCTCAACTTTCTCATCTCTGATAATGAGGGGTTCTGATTAGGGACAGTAGTCTTGAGACTACTTCCCTTCATCCCTTCCTTTCTGATTTTTATGTGTCATATAAACAGCTTCTTGAAGGAAATCAAACTTTTCCTGACTATTCTGGAATTTAAATATCCATATCATATTACGTAACATGATCTTAGGACTGGTATTTGTCTTTCCCTTAGAAGCTTCCATTGAAAACGTGTGTAGCAGTGGGCATTTATAATTCCACCTCTTTTTCCTGGTTTAATCCTCTATTCCAATGAGATAGAAGTTCTGAGAGTTATATAAATGGGGCAACTGTGAGGATCTGAATTTATAAAGTTACATTTTATCCTACATTTAGAGAAATTGAAGCATGTTTTAAAAATATTTTCTAATATAAACTGACAATGTAACATAGCGTGTTTGTAATCAGTTTCTTTTATTACTAGTAAGCTTGACCTCTCTACCCACACATATTTTGGGCCATTTGTTTTGTCAGCTTTTAATGTTTGTCTTAGGAATTTTAGTTACATATTTTTGTCTCATTTTAAGCAAACATTTATCCAGTTGCTTGTTTGCTTTTAGTAAATATTTTAGGGGCACTTTCACATGCTTAAACTATATAAGACTAAAAAAGATAAATACAAAAAGTATGTAATTGAATCACTGTGAACCTATTCAAACAAATAATAAAATAGAACCATTAATTTCTAAAATGTCTGAGGTAACTAAATTAGTCCTTTTCTTTTTTTATTTTATTGGTACACTATAGTTTCACATCATAATGCGGATCATATTGACAATGACATACATTTACACAGTATTTGGTGCCCTCCCCCCAATTTTCCTTCCCCCACTCCCGACAATGAGTACCCAAGTTGGCCATGCTACATTCACACTTATACACATATTTGAATGTAAGCTCCTCTGTTAATCAACCTCAGCCTTCTTCCTCCCCTATCCTTCCTTTCTAGCTTTGCTGAGATTTCCCCTCCATTATATAGAGTCCCTCTGGTATCCCTAATACCCCATAATTTGGGGATATTAGAGAAAACATATGTCCCTTCTCTTTCTGTGCTTGGATGATCTCATTTAACATAATGTTCTCCAGGTAAATTAGTTCTTTTCAAAAAAGCATTTCATCAGTGTAAGTAGCAAGTTTAAAATGTATCTTCTTTAGGAAGAATTTAGATTAGGTAAAGCTACATATTTTTCAGACATAATACATGCCATGTTCTATACTATTCATTTATATAATAAATTTTGAGGGTCTCCAAAGACTCTGTTTGAGGTAATATCACATTGCTTATTGTGTTCACTCTCCCACCCAGATACCATTTTGGGTTACATGATATTCTGATTCACAGTTTTATCCAAATGACAAATTACTAGACTGAAATGACTGTATGCTTCTCTCAGAATAGAGTATCTTATATTATGCTTAAAAGATTAAATGAGTTTTGTGTTTTAGACATTTAAAACATAAGAACTAAACAGTTTAAAAGATACACATCATCATATACACTGTAAACTTGTAAATGTGATCATTCTAGAATCCTACATATTCCAAAAAAGGTAATATAGAATAATTCCTAAGGCTAAATTTAATTTAATGTTATTTCTCCACTTTTATCTCAGATATTATGGCAGGTAGTGAAAAATGACAAAGATGTAAAAAGAAATAGAATTTTGTTGACTCTTCAATGACTACATTGAGGCATAAAAAGTTAAACTAAGTGTAAAGATTCATTGAACTGTTCATTTTGTGTAGTTTCAGAAGGACATTCAGTTTTATTTTTCCTTAATAAACCTGGTTCATTGGCAAGCACCCTAGAATTCACCGTATTTATTCTATACCCATCAGTTATTACTTCCTTAACAATTTTTGGCTTTTTTTTTATAGGAAGAGGAAAATCTGTGAGCTGTATGCCAAAGTGCTTGGATCTCAAGAAGCTTTACAAGTAAGAAAACCCCCAGCTTTAATCCCCATCAAGTTCAGCTCTGCTCACTCAGAGGGGTAAAGCAAAACAGGCTCTGATTTCCTGACAGTCTTATGAAGAGAGTAGAAAGGGGCATTCTTTACTTGGAGGATTAACTTCAGCAGTCACAAAAGGCCACTAAAAACTGGTGTCAGGTGCACTGAAATTCTGATGCTGTGGTTCCCTTGTGCTGTTTAAATTTTGTAGCTGGTTGTGATCAGAGCCTGGAGCTGCAGGTATTATGTCAAGGATGGAGAAGATTAGTTCCCAGAACAGAGGTCCTGCCCTCCTGTCAGTGTCAACTGCCTGCTGTGAAATAAATTCCTAGATATCTCATCATGTGTTTGTGAAGGCATAATGGTATATTCTTGATAAGACAGACTGAATCAAGACTTTCTGCCAGGTCAAAGTCATAATAATTTATTTCTCCATGTTGAGACAATTCTCAACCCATTTAGGAAATCTATTGCTTTCAGTCCACTACTGAAAGCAAATAGTAGAAGGAAATGATTTCTGAAGAACCCACCAATAGCTGGGGGCTTTGGGGGAACTAAACTGTTCAAATAATAAACTTTAAGAATGTGTTAAGAAAAGCAGAGATTCTCTCATGCCCCCTCAGGAACATTTTTCGTCTCAATTGTCCCCTTTTTAGAAAGATTACCATCAACTTAGGGAAGAGATTCTGACCAAAGCTGTTTATTTTTTGTTTGGGGGCACTGTGTATTGAACCCAGAGATATTTTACCTCTCAGCTTGACTCCCTAACCCTGGTTTATTTTTTAATTTTGAAACAGAGTCTGGCTAAGTTGCTGAGCCTGGCCTCAATTTTGCAAGCCTCCTGTCTCAGCTTCCAAAGTACTGATATTATAGGTGTATGCCACTACACCCTTTTGGCCAAACCCTTTCTTACATTACTGCACTTGTCTTCTACTTCCTCCTTCCCTTTCCTTAGCAGCAGTACTTACAGGGAAGTAAAGTCTGTTGTTTCAGAGACTTTGGAAGCAGATATTTTTCACAAACTGATTGTCAATATAGTTTCCTGAAGACTTAGCTGTAAGTTCTTCAGCATTTGCATAAAGATGACCTCTTTCCCAGATGTGGGATATTTCATGTCTTCCCTAGTCAAAGAGGGTCTTTTTTTCTGTAAACTTTTTATCAAGTAAAACACACAACAGCTTTTACTGCTTACTGGTAGCATTTCAGCTTTGTTTTCTCTTTGGACTTTTTCTCCTCACTGAACTGCAGCCGGTGCACTATGAAGAAAAGAACTGGTGTGAGGAGCAGTATTCTGGAGGCTGCTACACTGCCTACTTTCCTCCTGGGATCATGACTCAATATGGAAGGTATTACCCAAGGACTACACCACATTTAAGAGAAGCAATATTCAATGAGATTCCTAGGAATAGCCAACATTCCTATTTCCTTTTTTTCCTGTTAGCTCTTTTTATGCTTTTATTATAGTCTCACATCATAATGTAGAGCTGTATGCTGGTATGTCAAAATTTCTGTTTCTAATGTCCTAGATTGGTAGATAATTTGTATATTTATGAATATACCTAGAAAAAACAAGGAAAGCAGCAGATGGGACAATAGCAGAGCACAGGGGAGGACTTCAGGTGTCAGTAGTACTTGCTTTTTCTGTTTTTGTTTTTGTTTTTGTTTTGAGACAGGGTCTTCCTAGGTTGCCTAGGCTGGCCTGAATTTACAATCCTTCTGTCCAAGCCTCCTAAGTAGCTGAGATTATTCAGCAGTACTTGTTAGAATGAAGCAAACTACTGTGTCTTTTGAGCTCAGATCAGCATTTAGTTTCTTATAGTCACCCTAGGCTCCTTGGCACCAATCTATACAGAAAGACATTGGACACATTTATCCCACCTTTCTGTCTGGTCAAGGAGCATCCCATATTCCTCTTTAGAGGGAGGAATTTTTGCTGTATATAGCCAAGGGGTGAGGAGATGAGATTCACATGGGGCCAGGGGATCAACCTTGATTTAGAAGCTCCTTTATGCACAGGAGCTATTGTTTCTATGTCTCAGAGGCATGGTATCCAGGGTCACTTGCTCAGTTCCAAGCATCATCACATTCAAGGAAGCCCAAAGTGGCAGCCTCCTCCTGGGAATTTATAATTCATTCCTAATTCTCCCAGCTTGGATGCATTTTACCAGTGTGGGAGTGGAAGAAGACACATTTTTAGCATAAGCAATGTCACCTGGTCACACAGGTAGCATTATATCTTTATCTGGTTTTCAGAGGAACAGACCTTGAAAGTTAGCACAAGGTCACATTTGTTCACTAGAAAGGAAATACTTGTTAACCTTTTCCTTTCTGGGGGCCTATTTTGCTTGTCTTTTTTCTTTTCTTTTTTTTTTTTTTTTGTTGCTGGGGATGTAATCCATGGCTTCCCATATGATAGGTAAGTTTTATGTCATTGAGCTTTACCCCAAACCCTGTCTTTTTCTTACCTAAATCAAATAGCTTTTATTAGTGATGACAGTTTTGATGAACTGGTTAGTTCTGTAACAACATTCGAAGTCTAGAAGGTGGGACTAGGATCAGGACAAGATGGAGTACAGGGTTTTTGATTTGTAAAAAGGAGTGCCAGAAGGTAGATGTGAAGGCCTGTGGTGGGAGTTGGGGTGAACAGCTGGGGAGAGTATAATGAGAGTGTCTGTAGGCATGGCAAGGAGTCAACACTGAGACAGAGAGGATACTTGTCCATCCTAGCCTTTCCTTGGTTCACTGTGGTAGGACTTCTTCATAAGAGGAATCCCATTTCCTTGCCCTCAGCTGGTCTCCAGAAAAGTATAGAGAAACTATATAAAGGTTGTTATTTATTATTTTTATTATTTTTTTAATGATACATCACTTTGGAATACAAGACTTGAGAGGATATACAAACACATATCATCCAATAAGCCCTCATCCAATCCCCATCCCATTCCCTCCCCCCTCGATCCCATACTTAATTGGAGATTATCTTTTATAAAATTGTTTACGAACCTCATGAGTTTTAAAGATATTCCATCCTCTCCCATCCCCTCCCCTCTGATTGGTCACCTTGATTGCTTTTCAATAGGGCCCTTTTTACTACTTGACCTCCTCCTGTTACCCCTTTCCTCCTAGTTCTTGCTAATTAGGGGAAGCATCTGGATTTTATTTTCTGTGCTTTTTCTCTGTGCATGCTGAATTGCAAGTTCCGATCCCACTCTTGATGGCCCCAGTAGTGGCCTGGCCACCAGGAGGACTCTGATCCCGACCTCACTGGCTCCAGCACCGGCCTTGCCTCATGGGAGGCCCCGATCCTGGCTACAGCCTTGCCTCATGGGAGGCCCCGATCCTGGCCTTGCTAGCCCCCGCACTGAACTAACCCCTTGGCTGGTTCCTCTCCCAGCCTCAGAGGCCCCAGCACCGGCCTAGCCTCACAACAGGCTCCGATCCTGGCCTTGTTGACCCTGGCACCGGCCTAACCCCTCGGCAGCCTCCGATCCTGGCCTCGTTGGCCCTGGCCCTGGCCTAAACCCTCGGCAGGCTCCAATCCCTGCCTCGGAGGCCCCAGCATCAGCTTTGTCTCACAGCAGTCTCTGATCCCGGCCTCGCTGGCCCAGGGACCAGCCTAACCCCTCGGCAGGTTCCAATCCCGGCCTTAGAGGCCTCAGTAGCAGCCTTGCCTCACAGCAGGCTCCGATCTTGGCCTCGCTGGCCCCTGCACCGACCTAACCCCTCGGCAGGCTCCGATCACAGCCTCAGAGGCCCTATCACCTGCCTTGCCTCACAGCAGGCTCCGATCCTGGCCTCGCTGGCCCTGGCACCGGCCTCACCCCTTGGCAGGCTCCGATCCGAGCACCCTCTTCACCCAGCAGATTGTCCCACGTTCCCAAGGGTGCATGGTGCTACGTAGTATTCTGCCTCTGAGGTAATTTCTTCAAAAGTTCCAGGTGTATTACATCAGATCTCTGCCTCCCCTGAGTACTTGCTGCTGCCAATGCGACTGCCTCCACCATTTCAAATCTTTCCCAAGCTCTTTTTCCATAGCGCATAATGTCCAGTGTTCCTAGGCATGCGCGACAGTAGCATTCGACCTTTGGGATAATTTCTTCAGAGGATCAGTGTGGGTTGGATCAGATTTCTGCCTCTCCCAAATCCAAGTCTCCATCACCATCTCGGCCACTGCTGGCGCCACCGCCTTCCTCCTAGGTCTCCGCTAGACTCACTCCTTACAGGTGATGTCCCGGATTCTTAACGATGTAGAGAAGCAGCAGTCCTCCTTCACGGGGAATTTTTCCAAAAGTTCTAGTTCAGATGGATATGTTTTGTCTGCATCTCCAATATTCTAGCTGCTGCCGCCGCGGCCATCTTAACCCCTCTCGAATATTTTTCTTTTTTCGTTTCCCTTTTTTTTTTAAATAAGAGAAGAGAGTATGTGTGGTTTGCGGAGGATGTGGGATCAGGCACTCAATAGCGATGAAAATATGTTTTTCTTTCCGGGTGAGAGGGGTGTCTCCAAAGGGTGCCCCGCCTGCACCTGCCCAGAGTCGGGGCCATGCAGCCCGGACCTCTGGGGCCTTCCAGGTGGGGGGGTCACCTAAGGGTGCCCTGCCTGTGCCCACGCCCACCCACCCTCATGGCCAGGACCTCCCAGGCCTTCCAGGTAGGAGGGGGTCACCTAAAGAAGCCCCTCCTGCACCTGCCCACCCTCCCGGGGTTGGGGCCATGCGGCCTGGACCTCTGGGGCCTTCTGGGTGAGGGGGTCACCTAAGGGTGCCCTGCCTGCGCCCGCACCCATCCACCCTCCTGGGGCCATGCGGCCCAGACCTCTCAAAGGTTGTTATTTAAAGGGACCCACTTAAGCCGGGTATGATGGCACACGCTTGTAATCCCAGTACTTGGGAGACTAAGACAGGAGAATCTCACAGGTTCAGCGCCAGCCTTGGCTACTTAGTGAGGCCCTTTGCAACTCAGTGAGACCCTGTTTGAAAATAAAGAATAAAAAATGGGGCTGGGGTGTCACTCACAGGTAGAATGCCCCTGGTTTCCATCCCTAGTACCGCAAAAAAAAAAGGACAAACTTTGTGGATTACTGTGGTGCACACCTAGAATGCCAGTATCAGGGAGACTGAGACAGGAGGGTCACAGTTTTGAAGCTAGCCTCATCAACTTAGCATGACCTTCAACAATTTAGAGAGACCCTGATTCAAAATAAAAAATAAAATAGGGCTTAAAGTGTAGCTCAGAGGTAGAAGACCCTGGATTCATCCCCAGTAACACACACACACACACACACACACACACACACACACACACACACACAGAGTCCCTGATAATCTCTCCTCTGCCAGAAATGACAGTCAACTTCTGTCTTCCTACTTGCCACTGTGGTCTCTTCTGATGCACAGAAAGTGCCTGTATGGCTAGGATCTGTGGTGATGTGAGACCTCAAGAAGAATATATGCTTTAGTAAGATTAGCCAGTCACAGAAAGTGAAGGGTCATATGTTTTTTTACTCTTCAGTTGAAAGCTAGGGATAAACTGAGAAACAAAGAAGACCTCAGATATATGAAAAGAAACACCAGTGGAATGGAAGAAGGGGATTAGGAAAGAGAGATGGTCAGAAAAAAAAGGGAGATGTAATAATGGAACTTATTCAAATAATCCTTTGTTTATACAAGTTATTTGTAACCATGTAAAGATTATCTATGGAGATGGGTGGGGGGAGGGGGTGGGAACCAGAGGGAAACAATGCTGCGTACACGTATGACAGATGTCACTCTGAACATCACTATGATGTATAATTACAATACACTATTAAAAAAGAATATATAGCTTGGAAAGACAGTGTGGGGAGCAGAGTAACCACAAACTGGAAACACACAGCCAAGAAATCTGATTGTGGGTTGAATGCATGTATTTATATTCCAATTCTGGCTGGCTAGGAGATGGTCAATGTCTTTTTTAGTGATTGGTGATCTGACAGTCTGGTTCTTCCTGGCTTGAAAATTCAGACCCTTGTGTTCATTCCCTGGAAGCAAGGGGTTGCTTTTGCCTTGGGCTGAATTATTTACAAAATACTTGATTATTTTGTAGATAATTTGAGTTTCTTTGTTATCTTCAAAGGGAAGTCATTGGCTCATTTCCCCTCAGTACCTTCCCAGGTAACTCTGTGTGATCTTTGTTCCTTTGAAGGGTGATTCGCCAGCCAGTGGGCAGGATTTATTTTGCTGGCACAGAGACCGCCACGAAGTGGAGTGGCTACATGGAAGGAGCAGTCGAGGCCGGAGAACGGGCAGCTAGAGAGGTAAGAGAGGATGCCACGGCTTGTTCTCTCCCATCTCACAGCAGTCTTGACATCTAGTCTTTCTGATTCGTCTTTTTAAATTTTTTCTTTTAATCTGACATGCTCATAGAACGGAATATATGCTCTTTTTCCATTGACACATCATAATTGTGCATATTTGTGGAGTATACTGTGATAGTTAGATATACACATATCATATGCAATGATCAAACCAGGATAATTAGAAGTTCTTTAATTTTAGACATTTATCATTTCTTCAGAATATTCAAAATCCTCTCTTCAAGGTATTTTGAAATATAGTAAATCATTAACTATAGCTACACTTCTATGCTATACAACACTAGAATTTATTCCTATTGAAATGTATTTTGGTACCCACTATCCCTCCTCTCCCTATCCCTCCCAGCCTCTGGCCGCCTCTATTCTACTCTACTACTTCTTTAAGGTCGGCTTTTTCAGCTTCTTCATGGGAATGGGAACAGGTGTTGCTTGGGTTTCTGGGCCTGCTTTATATCCATTAACAAAATGTCTTATAAAATCTTCCATATTGTCATAAATGACAGAATTTCATTCTTGATGGCTAAATAATATTCATTTATGCATGCATACCACATTTCTTTAACCATTCATCCACCTAGTTCTTAACACTGACATAATCAATATATCCATTTCTCTGCCTTTCACTCATGGGGCTCATGCTTGGCCAATAGGATTTCATAATACCATGGTTCCTTTCTTTCAGGTCTTGAATGCTCTAGGGAAGGTGGCCAAGAAAGATATATGGGTGCAAGAACCTGAGTTTAAGGTAAGTTTGACTATTCCATATTCATAGACAAGTCATGATATATAACACATTTCCCTATGGGAGCCTCTGATTTCATTACAGATGCAACTACCTGGTTATAATCATACATGGTATTGCAGATATATTTTGTCTCTCTTTGTTAGCATGAAAGTGTTCTGCTAATGATCCATGTTAATTTGTCTAGGATGTTCCATCAGTTGAAATCACCCACACCTTCTTAGAGAGAAACCTTCCTTCCGTGTCTGGCCTGTTGAAGATCATTGGGCTTTCCACTTCAGTAACTGCCCTCTGGTTTGTATTGTACAAATACAAGCTGCTGCCTCGGTCATGAAGTTCCAGCCTCTGGTTCTCTGCTTACTTGTCCCAGGACCATCAACATCAAAAGGGAAAAGTAGAAGAAGTAAAGGCTGTGTCACTGGGCCATTTAAGTGCACTTGATTTAACCATCCTCAGTTTAATCTTAGTCTGTGTTAACGTAAAAATAACCCACAGAATCTCCCTGATGATTTCGGTAAAACCAAGCTCAATGTTGTCTGTGTAAACTAACTCGTGTTGATTGGTAGAATAAAATTTTGTGAATGCTCTCTCAATTTCAAAAGTACTCATGAGAAACAATATCTGTGTCCTGTTTTCTCACTTTTTATGCAAAACACCTGATGATTTCAGAAATAAAGCATTTAAATTTCTTTCTGTTAGAGGTGAAGTAGGTTAAGGTCCAGCATGTAACTGTTCTTAGGCACTAGTGAAGTGTTGGTACAAAGCTCAGAGACTCACAGCTTCCTGGGTTGACCAACTCCCACTTTGGATCAGGGAGTCATAAATGGAAGCAGTATGCAATGTGAAGGCAGGGGAAATGTGGGCCCTCAGGCCAAGATGGGAACATCTTTTAGGCTACTGCCTCAGAAATCTCCTGGCCCCTTCTAATTCCTGTGAGTTTTCTAGACATCTATTCTCAGCACTAGCGTATTTGTATATTTTCCTCTTTCACTTCTTTGAGAGTATTTACCAAGTTATAATGCATAAATTGACTCATGTGACTGTTCAGCTCCCTGGATGAACAGAATAGAATAGTGGCAAGACTGTCCCCAAGGAGGCCTCCCTGACTAGATCCATGTGAAACCAACTAGAGTGAACATCTTCTCTTCCTTCTGGAACATGGCTAGACATCAATTGATTCTTGTTGGTGATACTATTCTATGCCAATTTCAGGAAAACAGAATTTTCTTTTTTTTCAGGTAGTCTCTGGCTGACCTAATCCCCCTAAAGTCATGTATTTTTTTTTATTTTCCTTTTTGCTTATGGCCATAGAATTAAGTCTCTCAACTTACTTAAGTATTCAATATAGTTAAATATTAGCATTTCAATTTCTCCTAAGGATAGAAATATACTTGAAAAATACCTGGTTAGTATTTATTAAGACTGTCAAATACAGGAAGGGAATCAGGGCTCTATAATGATAACTTTCCTTGCTTTAATTACTAACTTTTCTACCAGACATTAAATTTAGTGACTTTATATATGAAGATTGAATTCTCTATCATAGAACTATATGGGCCCAGAATAGTGCCCACTTCTTGTCTTTTTCTAAGATTTTAAATCCCCTTCCAAAGGTTTTAAACATAAAACACTTCTGCTTAAAATATATTTATATTTTTATTTGAGAAGAATTAAATATTGCCAGAGGAAACCAGACAACCTAGGTTTATTATATCATTAACCTTATTCTAAATGCAGACTTACATCTCTACATTGATGTGTGGACTTAAGGTCTTCCAAGGTTTTGCCTATTCTAAGAGCTTTCAAAGAGATGGATTTTCTGCCACTCTTTATCTTACAACTCTAAAGCATTTGGCTAAGTTAAAGTTTCAGTGCTATCTTGAATATACTTCAGTACATAATGAGTTGCTGCATGTTATATCAAACTGCAGTGAGAAAGGTCATCCCTAATCTCTCATGGTTGTTTCTGTTCACTTACCCATTAACTCAGTCCTGACACACCTTGGGAAATTAAACTTCGGAACTGGCAACAGCTTTAACAGTAATTAGATTGTCAACATATCAAAATATTGAATGTTGAAGGCCTGAGTATATAGTTTACCAACCCTTTTTCCACTTTTTAGAAAACCAATTAGTTTCTCCTAATTAGATCAACCCTAGTAAGCCACAGATTGGATATAAAAATGAATGCCAGTCCAGATGTGCTTAGACATGAACCTGGAGCTGAGAACACCCACCATTTAAGAGCTCTTCCAACACAAAAGTACCATAGATTTTTTTTATCTGAACCAGAGGAAAAGTCAGTTTTAGAAGTTGGTAGACTCTGTCTGTTAAGGCAGCTCCTTTCTAGTTCTGAAGGCTGAGTTGGCCTCACTCCATAATTAGGTATATAATTATATTTAAGAAGTTCATCTATTTGTCACAATTAACTGGTAAATATGGTCTTGTACTTAATTGAAAACAACACTGAAGGACTGTGAACAATATTTTGTTTGATTGTGAACTTGGTATATAATCTTCCATGTCTAAAGTCTTCTCCAATGCTATATGTGGGAGTATGCATATGTGTGTGTTTTGCCATTGAAGTGAGATTTTTGTCTGTATGGTACTATATAGCTCATTAATAAAGTGCATTGCCACCCCTTATTCAGATCTGGCTCCTATATTCTGTTGATAGTGCTGTTCAGAACATCTAATGGCTCCTCATAGCAGGAGGTCACAATGAGGCATTGTTAATAGAGGACAGACTTAAAAAAAACGTTCGGTACTGAGACTGTGAATTCTCAGTGTTGGTGTTACTGAGATAGCCTGGGAACTGATGAAATACTGGGATATTGTAGTTTGCCTGACTGGACCACAGGTGTGGATTCTGAGCCAAGGTTTCTTACCTAATTTGCTTATGATGTCTTGAGTAAATAAATCACTTTGGTTCTCTGCCTTAATCTTTCCCTGGGGAAGGGTGGGTTGCCCTAGATTGCTTTCTAAGATTCCTTTCATGACTATATTGTGTGATTTATGCATTTTTGCTAGTTGTTTTTATTTTTCCTGTTGGTATGGCAGGGATAAGACTTCAGCCTCTTGCTGTCTTGTTTTACTCCTTACCTTAAACTGGATTCCCTGGAAACAGACTCTAAAATACAGATTCAGGGCAGAAAGTTTATTGATGACAGCTCTCATCACCTAAGAGGGTGATGAAGGCAGGATTGGGAAGGTTATTGATTCCTCAGTTGCAAATGAGGCTTGAGGAAATTCTAATGGGGAGCGGTGATAATCCCTTCAGAATTGGCACCCATTAGGCTGAAGATGTAGCTCAGTGGTAGAACACATGCCTCACATGCATGAGACCCTGAGTTCCATCCCCAGTATTGAGAAAAAGTCACTGGTAAATATGGTCTTGTACTTAACTGAAAACAATACTGAAGGACTGTGAACAATATTTTGTGTGATTGTGAACTTGGTATATAATCTTCCATGTCTAAAGTCTTCTCCAATGCTATATGTGGGAGTATGCATATGTGTGTGTTTTGCCATTGAAGTGAGATTTTTGTCCCTTCATCAGCCATTTTCTGAGAATGGGCAATAACTTACAGGAGGCAAGTCTAGGTCCAATTGCATGTGAGGAACTTCAGCTGTGAATTGGGATCAGCTTGTATCCCCATTAGCTAGAGGATCCAGAGCAAGGCACTAATGGTATCTTACTTCACGACACCAGAAAGTATAAAGATATCTTATCTGAATAAGGAATAGTATTCTTGAACCTTGAACACTGGCTTCATAGATGGAATGGAGCTATCTCTGTGAACGTATTCCTGTTGGATAAGAAAGCTTTTACAAGTTTATATTTCTGCAGTATTCTTGTTTTTAGACAGGGTCTCACTATGTGGCTCAGGCTAGTCTGGAGCTTCTGGGCTCAAGCAATACTCCCTCAGTCTCCTGAGTAGCTGGGACTAGAGACACATGCCACCATGCCTGGCTGCACTGTACTTTTTTTTGGTACTAGGGATAGAACCCAGAAGCATCTACCTCTGAGTTATACTCCCAACACTATTTATTGTTTTTGAAACAGGGTCTTGCTAAGTTGCTGAGGCTCATCTCAAACCTGAAGATCCTCTTAGGCTCCCATGTACTGAGATTTCAGTCTTGTGCCACCACATCTGACTTGCATTAATCTGTGTGTGTGTGTGTGTGTGTGTGTGTGTGTGTGTGTGAATGTAACCCAGGGGCATTTGACCTCCGAGATACAGTCCCTGCCCAATTTTTATTCTTTATTTTGAAACCAGGTCTCACTGACTTGCGGAGGGCCTCACTAAGTAACTGAGGCTGTCCACGAACTGCCATCCTCTGGTCTCAGCCTCCTGAATGCTGGGATTACAAGCATGTGCCACCACGCCCGGCTGCATTAATCTTAATATAGAAGAAAATATCAAAATTAGAAGGAATACAGGAAATTATTCAATTTCTATCTCAATGAAGGAAATCCTACCTACAGATTACTAACAGAAAGATCAAAGGGGAAAATGTACATTTACAAACAGGAGTTAGCTAAAAATGAACATTAGGCATGAGACATTAAGGAGTAGTAGGGACTATGATTGTTTTAGGAACTATGTGTCCTAGAGAGTATATTAAAATTCCTTTAAATTATTGCTGACCAATCAAAACACATTTTAAGCTTTGGCTCTTATGTCCAACTTGTCACCGAGTCCCTGATAAATATGTTTGGTTTTGTATCACTTGGATAACAAGTTCATTTTTGACACCTTTGATTTTCTGAGATTATTACCTTGATTGGCAACTCTTCTGTAAAAGAGTCATGGGTTATGAAGGCAAAAGATAGGAAAGCAAAACCAGAAATAAAGCTCTCTTGACCAGCCCTCTAATAACCCTTCCCCCAGCCCATATTTTCTGCTATGTCAGTGTCATGACTGATGAGAGTAGTGCCAGACTTTACTGGAAAAAAAAAATCCTTGCAATCAGCTAAAAATAATCATTCTTATGTCAATATTTCATTTGTTCTGACTATGATATAATTAGTATAAACAAATTGAATTAACTTCTTAAAGGTATACTATTTTATCCTGAAATGGCCTTGAAAATGTAGCACATGTCCCTTGCTCCTAAGAAGCTGAATGAGACATTGGGAGGCCTGAAAAGGAAGGTAGAGGTAATAGCAACAGTTCTCTTTCATTTGTAAGAGATCAGGTCTTTCTTCCCTTCTTTAACCAAGACCATTCTCTTTAGAGCTCAAAGACAAAAGAATATCTCAAAGTGACAACTGGTCTGAATTGGTGGTCTTAAGCCAGAATCCTAAAGGTAGCTCATGGAAAAATGTTGGCTTGGAATTTTCCATTCCTTTGAGATGGGCCATGGGACCATCTAAAGCCCCTCCCTTAGTGCACATGTATTCAATCGATGAATGGGAGAAGACTATTATTTACTTACAGTCCCTTACAATCATACCCCAGTGGCAACCAGAGTTTCCTAATAATGTGCCTCAGATATTTTCCATGAGCCACTGAGATCCATGGATGAGATGGGATGGAGTGCAATGGAGTTGGGTGTATGCTGGTAGGTAGGAGAGGGGAAAATTGAAACAAGAAGAGAATGGGTGCGGTGCTTAAAGACCCACAGAGCAGCATACTAATGAGAATCTTGAATGGTTGCTATGACCAAGATGGATAGTGCACTCTCAACCTTGTGCCACTATTTAAATGCTCCTAGATGGCCACTCTGAAACTCACGATATCTGCCTTAGTTCATTAAGTGTGATAATGTAGGCAAGAGCTTAGCCCAGCAAGCACTTTTTAAATTTTGTGAAGTAGTTACCACCTTATATTTTTATAATTCAGCACATATTTACTGAGCACCTACTATTTGCTAGGTAAGGCATTATGCTGTGATTCAGCAGTGAACAAGAAAGCCAGCACACAGTCAACTGTGGAAACCAAACAGTACAGTAATTGTGGCTCTGGTCGGTGCTATTACAGAAGATACCATGTATGCAGTTGGTGAGATTTAAGGGAAGGTTACTAGAATGTGACCTCAAGCCTCCATAAGCATCATTGTTAATGGCAAGCCAGTGAGAATCCTGCATAGGACAAAGGAATTGAAAAAGACATGGCATGGCTAACTGGTACACAAGCAACAATAAGTGCTTAATGTTAAGTTCCATTTTTCATTGATCATAGTCCACTCCATCAATCTTGTACTGTTTCTCAGTCTGCACAGCCCTTCTCTGCACCTGGAGATCTTTATCAATTTTAATTCACTATCTCCCAGGCCCTCGTGCTAGAGGGTGGTCTAAATTTGCTTTAAAAGAGCGCCATCTTCTGGCTAAATACTGCCATTTCCTCCCAGTGAAAATCCTAAGTATCTAAGACTATCTCATATTTGTGAAACCTAGAAATATTACCTTCAGCCAAAAATTCCTCCAAACACATTTACTTTTATTCACTTTCTTTTCAGATGTGACATGGATCAGAAATGGTAATATTTATTTTCTGTGATACTTGAGTCAACTTAGGGGCCTTCTACCAACTAAGCAATATCTCTAGCCCTTTTTTACTTTGAAACATGGTCATACTAAGTTGCTGAGGGCTTTGCTAAGTTGTTGAGGCTGGTCTCAAGCCTGTAATTCTACTGTCTTAGCCTCACACGTATGGTAATTACAGATGTGTGTCATGATGCCCAACTTAATACTTAATATTGACAGTCTTGTGCTTCCCGGAAGACTTTATTTATTTATTTATTTATTTTATTTTATTTTATTTTATTTTTTAGCCGCTAGGTTTATCAGCTTCCATTGTGTCCATCTGGGTAATACATAAGGAAAAATTGTGGGGAGGAAGATGAGAGATATGGGATTGTTTTCACATTACAGAGGGCAGGGAAAAAGCAGGAGTCGATGGGGCTACAGAGAGAAAGAGAAAGCCACCTTGGGGCTGTGAACAAGTACAGTTAGAAGCAAAAGGGATTTTTCAAAAGCTGCTTGGCTGCCTAGAGAGATAGAATTTAAGGAAAAAACAGATGAATTTCTAACTTAGGGCAGTAGTGTGTGGCATAACAGAGATCTACATGACTCTTCAAGCTTTGGGAGCTAAAATTATGTTGTGTGTGTGTGTGTGTGTGTGTGTGTGTGTGTGTGTGTGTGTGTCTGTGTGTGTGTGTTACTGGGGGTTGAATCCATGAGCATTCTACCTGTGAGCTACACCCTCAGCCCTTTTTACTTTTTATCTTGAAACAGAGTCTCACTAAGTTACTGTACTGCACTGCACTCCTCCTGCCTCAGCCTCCCAAGTAATGAGATTACAGGCACGTGCCACCATGCCTGGCCAAAATTATATTTCTTTTATACACTGTATTGTACCGGAACACCTTAGAGATCTCTAAAGCACCCTAGATTATTTGTGGTTGTACAACTTCAGAAAACATACAGCTAATAGTGCTTGGCATGTTTAGTGATATCTAGGTCCCATGGATTCTATTTAATGGATCTCAGTGGAACTAAACAAAAAGAACCTCTCAGCAAGAGCAGCAGTATATAAACCAACAAAATATGTATTTCAAGCCGGACATACACTGTATATGTCTTCAGTGCACTGGATTTACATTAAGAAAATGAACAAAGGTGATCTGTTTGCCCAGAATGTGCCACACCTTTGCTATGGCACCCATTTTAATTGTATGGGTTTTATTAGTGTCCTATTGCCCCTGAGACAAATTACCACAAACGTGATGGCATAAAACACAAGCTTATCATCTTATAGTTATGGAGATCAAAAGTTCAAAGTGAGTTTTACAGGGGTAAAATAAAGGTATTAGCAGGGCTGATTCCTTCTGGAGGTTACAGAAAAGAATCCAGTCCTTGCTTCCTCCATCTTATAGAGGCTGCCAGCATTTCTTGGCTCATGGAGACATCATTCTAGTCTCTTTATTTCATAAATGTATCATCCTTTACTCCCTCTGACTGTCCTTTCTCATTAATAAGGACCCTTGTGATTACATTGAATCCCACCAAGTTAATCTCCCTACTTTATGATCTTTAATCACATCTGTGAAGTCCCTTTTGCCATATAAGTTAACATTTATTGGTTCCAGCATTAGGATGTGTATACCTTTGGCATGACTATTACTCAGCTTACCACATAGGCCTTGAAGTTAGCAAAAACTAAAAATCAAATGCCAGAATTGGTCTGTTCTCAAATTCCTGCTATTTTCATGCATGCAAATATGTAGCAGCAAATAGAACTTGTTAGTGTTGTTTTGTGGTGCTAGAGATGGAGCTGAGGGCTTCACACAAGCTTGGAAAGCCCTTACAACAGAACTATACCTCCAGCCCACAAACAGAACATGAATGAATCATTGTGTTAAGAGAAATCATCCAGACACAGAAAGACAAGTACTGCATAATTTTACTTATATGTGGAATCTAAGAATTGCTCTCATCAAAGGGTAGAATAGTGGTTATCAGAGGCTGGGGAGAGAAGGGAGGGGAAAGATAGTGAAAGGCTAATTGATGAGTACTAAGTTACAATTAGATAAAAATAAGTTCTGATGGGCTATATACTTTGGGGTGACTATAGATAATGATAATATGATGCATACTTCCATAAAGCTAGAAGAAAGTATTTTGAATGTTTTCACCACAAATATATGAAAAATATTTGAGGAAATAGATATGTTTATTCTGGCTTGAACATTATACTATATATTTTTTTTTCCAAAACATCACATGATACTATATAAATATATGAAATTCTTTTTTTTTTGTGGTCCTGGGGGTAGAACACAGAGACTTCCTACCTCTGGGATATACTCCCAGACCTATTTAATATTTTATTTGGAAACAGGGTGTCACTAAGTTTCTGAGAGCCTCACTAAGTAGCTGAGGCTGGATTCAAACCTGCGTGATCCTCCTGTCTCAGCTTCCCAAGCACTGGGATAACAAACGTGCACCACCACGCCTGGCTTATATGAAATTCTTATGTCTAAGTTTAAAAATAAACCTGGGCATAGTGGTTTATGACTGTAATCCCAGTACTTGTAAGGATGAAACAGGAGGATCACAGGTTTATGGCAAGCCTCAGCAACTTAGTGAGACCATCCACAATTTAATGAGACCCTGTTTCCAAATTAAAAATGAAACAGGATTGAGGGTGCAGTCCAGAGGATGAAGGTCTCTGGGTTTCATCCCCAGTACCACCAAATAAATAAATACATACATACATTAATACATAAATAAATACATACATAAATAAAAATAAAGCAGGGCATGGTAGTGTATGCCTGTAATCCCAGCACTTGGGAGGCTGAGACAAGATGATCACAGGTTGAAGAACAGCCTCAGTAACATTGTGAGACTCTCAGCAACCTAGAGAGAACCTATTTCAAAACAAAACAAAACAAAACAAAAAAGACTTCTGTAAAAGGGCTGGGGGTGTCACTCAGAGGTAGACTGTCCCTAGGTTTAAAACCCAACACCATAAACATAGACACACACACACACACACACACACACACACACACACACACGTGCACTCACACACATAAGCAAAATAAAGATACTGAGGAGTGATATAGCTGGATAATATGGTGGTTCTATTCCTAATCCTTTGAGGAACATCCATACTGATCTTCACAGTGTTTGCACTAATTTATAATCCCACCAGCAGTGTACAAGTGTTCTTTTCCTCCATATCCTTGCCAACATTTGTTAATGTTTGTATTCTTGTGGAAGCTAAAGAGATAACAGGAAAAAGGGAGGCTCATGAAAATGAGGAGAGAGCCATGAGAATTCTAGAAGACTATTTGGTGAGTGAGTAGGGGAAAAATGAGGCTTGAAGAAGGAAACAGTCCAAATAATGTTACGTTAGTGTATGAAGGTATCACTACCAATTTCACTAGCATTTACAGGAAGGAAGGCAAGGAGTAGAATTCAGGGGGAAACACATCAAGAGATGTTGTGTGCATATATAAATGTAGTGCTTTGAATATCACTGGTATATATAGTAAAATGCACTAATAAAAATTTAAAACAAAATATAAACAAAAGAAAACCACCTTTGCTCCTGGAAGGAAATACTTGCTCCTGGAAACCAAAGCTTTGAACCAACAAAGATTTATGACTAACCACTTGCTCAAGAGTAACATCTTGCTGAAGACATGCTTCAAGACCCCTTCTCCCTATGACTATCAATCCACAACTACTATGTCATAAACTCTGCTTCTTCCAACCAGTTTTCTGCCTTGCTAGATCTTCCTTACAAACAGCCAGCCTCCCTGGGCACAGTGGCATACATCTGTAATTCCAGTACTTGAGAGGCTGAGACAGGAGGATCTCTGGTACAAAGTCAGTTTGTGAGATCCTGTTTCAAAATAAAAATTTTAAAGAAAGAGCTGGGATATAGCTCAGAGGTGGAATGCCCCTGAGATGGTATTTTAGTACCACAAAATATTAAAAAATAAAATGAAAGGTGGGAGTGTAGCTGACAGAATGTCCTTGGGCTCAATCTTCAATATACACTCCCCCAAAATTAACCAGCCAAAGTTACAAACCTTATAAACCTTTCCTTAATTTTTCAACTTTAAGAACCTACTAACACTGCCAATGTGAGGTTCACCTTGCTGCAGAATTGTCTAAGAAACTCAGCTTTGCTTGGTTGACATGTTTTCCAAATGGTCTTGGCAAGCATGCCGTGGAGCTCTGCCACTTAAAGAGAGGCCCATCAGATTCTATAAAAGCACACATTCAATCATGTGCAGAGGTTAAAATAATTCTTTTATTGGAATCAGAGTATAAATATCTCTGTCCTATAGTTTATTAAAGGTACAAAATTGGAGTCTACTTACTCTGATGATTATGTAAAACAAACAAGCTGGGCTTGGTGGTACATGCCTGTAATATCTCAGTACTGGGGAAACTGAGAAAGATAATTGCAGGTTTGAAGCCAGCCTCAACAGTGTAGCAAGAACCTGTCAAAATAAAAACATAAAAAGTTCTAGGGAAGTAGTTCAGAGTAGCAATAAAAAGAAGCATTGTTTTTTAAGATCATAGGTCCCAGCCTTTATGTATGTAGAAGTCAAAATAGAAAAATGGCTATAATCATCTGTGCCCCCCTATGACTCCTATTTCTAAAATACATCAGAATTACTTCTCTCTTGCACTAACACATCACTGGTGAATTGTCTCTTGTCCAAACACCCTGGTTTGCCTTGTACCATACCACTCAACCAGTCTAAGTGATTTTTTAAAAAATGCAAATATGATCCTGTTGATTCAGGATCAAGTCATTTCAATAGCTACTCATTTTACTTTGGAAATGATGCACTGTTATGGTTTGGATATAGAATGTCCCCGGGAAAAGCTCATGTATTAGCAGTGCAAAAATATTCAGAGGTGAGCCGGGCGTGGTGGCACATGCTTGCAATACCAGCACTTGGGAGACTGAGACAGGAGGATTGCACAGGTTCGAAGCCAGCCTCAGCTACTTGATGAGGCTCTCAGCAACTTAAATCCTGTTTCCAAATAAATTATAAAATAGGACTGGAGTTGTAGTCCGGAGGTAGAAAGCCACTGGGTTCCACCCCCCAAGTGCCACAATATATTCAGAGGTAAAATCATTGTATCAGGAGGGTTCTCAGATCATCACTGGATAAATCTATTAATGAATTAATACTTTGAATGGAATTATTTGGTAGTAATATAGGCAGAGAGGGCATAGCTAGATGCAGCTGGTCATTGGGCATGTGGCCTCTATAAGTTCACTGCCCCCTCCTCTCTTTGCTCCCAGCCTCCATGAAATGAGAGCAGCACCCCTTCACTCACCTTGCTGCTGCCACCACCATTTATGCTTCAAAGCTATACCTATGGACTGAAACCTCTGATACTGCAAGCCCCAATAAACCTTTCCTCCTCTAAGTTGTTCTAGTCAAGTACTTTGGTCATAGTAATGAAAAGCTGACTCAAATACAAACTGTGGCCCCCAAGGCTTTGCATGCTCCACTTTACCCTACTTGCTTCTCTATACTCGCCTTGATCCCCTCCCCTCTCCCTTAGAGGCTTCCAGACAGTTCTTCTCATAAATCCTCAGATATATCCAGTTTTTTTCTCGCAGTTTACCCTTCCTGAAAGGTTCTTTTCTCCATTCTTTTGAATAAATCCTTCAGTTCACTGTTGAAATAGTATTTGCTAAGCAATGCAACCCTTCTCCCACAGTTAATTCTTCATCATGACCCCTTACCACTGATTTTACTTTCCTTCCAGAAAGATTTGAAATTATTTGTGTGTTGAAATGATTGCTATCTCCCCAAATGACAGGCCCCATGATGCATGGGTCATATGTGTGTAGAGATCTGGAGTCAGCCCTTCAAGCAGAGGTACAGGGTTTGGGGTGGCCAGAGGCCTGGACTGCTTGTTTTCAGGCATGCAGTAATCTTATCAATTTATCCAGTACATATATGAATGCAATCATTTCTTTTCTTGTGTGATAGGTTATGAACAATGCCAACCAGTACTGCCTTAAGATAGTATTTTTGATACAGATAGAGCTATAAGAAAGCAAGGATCAAGGATCACCATTAATATTCAAGTGTTTCAATGAAAACACTTGCATGTGAAAAATTGAAACCCACTGTCATTTTCCAGGACCACAATTTCATATGGTGCCCAGGACCATAATGATAATGGCATAGCTTCAAACGTATTCAACTACAAATTTGAATTGGGCGCTCTTTAATTATTTTACCTCCATTGTAGCATGCCTTCAAAAAAAGGAATTTAAATGAGCCAATTAGTAACTGTAGGTCAGTCTGGAAGAAATAATTGACAGGACCAGTCCTTAGATCTCACCAGGACTCCTTGGATTTAAATTGGAATCCAAGAGAGAAGCATTTATTCATTATTTATTTCATTCGATCATTTATGACATGCCCAGTCTCTAAGGGAAGCTGGATATCTGGCTGAAATACAAAATTAACAAAATAAAAGTAACAAGAGCAGAGTGAGAAAAAAATGTCTCATCCAAGATCACTCCAAGGGCCAGTACTCACAGTGAGGAGCCCCAAGAAGGCAGCCTCCAGCTTCTCAGAGTTAGGCCAGCCTTCTCTACCACCTGCCTCCTCACCCCCACTCGTATACATGAATCCATGGTAGAAATATCTGGTTATAGAAAATGTATGGAAACAACATGAGGACCATTTGGCTCGGGTAGGTGCCTTTGAACACACATCAGGTAACATCCTTCGTGTATTAGTGTCCAGGGAAACAGTAGATCCACATAGCCAGTCCTCCTGAAACAGTGAGGTGGGACCCATACCTGGCACAGTGTCTTCTCTTGAGTCAGAGGCACCATGATGGAGTGGCCAGAGTGAACAAAGGGAAATGACAGTAGACAACAGCCTCAGTGGTTGCATTTTTTCGGAGGGAAGAAAGGCTAGGCACACCATGGCCCAGCCATCCTAAGTCTGGTCTTCAGTTAGGTGTGGGCTGTCTCAGAGGGCCAGCAGAGGGTGATACGAGGTAATTCAAAGCAATGCACACTTTGAAGCTCAAGCAGAAGAAAGGGAAGCTGCTGAGGTTGCTGGACACGGAGCCTTCTGCAACCCACCCTGCTTCCCACTCTTCCCTTCCCATACACATTAGTGAGATTGATAGTGATAGTTTTATATATGGACATAACATTTAACTGTTCCCTTCCTCAAGCTTCATTTTGCACCCCTACCCCAATCCTTTTCCTCTATTCTACTAAACTCTCTCACTTAATTAAAGACTCATTTTTTTCCTATTTTCTCTCTACCTTCCACATATGAGAGAAAACATAAGCTCCTTGACTTTCTGACATTGGCCGATCTCACTTAGCATAATATTCCTTAGTTCCATTCATTTTCCTGCAAATGACTAATTTTGTTCTTCTTTATGGCTGAGTAAAATTCTACTGTGTGTATATACCACATTTTCATTATCTATTCACCTGTTGATAGACACCTAGGTTGATTCTATCATTTGACTATTATTAATTGAAGCAGTGGACATATTTGGGATGCATTTCTCTCCATCAGCAGGATCTTGGGAAGGGATGAGGTCACCCACTGAAGGATGGTACTCCAGCAGGAGGCCAAGGAGAAACATGAGAAAAAGCTGACCTTGAGGAGGTATGCAGAAATTAGGGCCCAGAAGGGGAAGGAGAAGAAGGAATCATTGAGTCTCCCAACATCCTGCAATTACTGTGGGTTGCTGTTGTCCAGAATTTCATCTTCAGAGTAGACCATACCCCCGGGTTGACCTCAGTTTGATGAAATTAATTTACTTTAGGCAATTTGATGAAATTAATTCACTGTAGGATGAGATATGCCAAAAGGCTACATAATGAGCTAAATGCACATTTTGAGAGATCCCAATTCAGGAGGGTTTCTAATGTAATGTTTCAGAGATAACAATATGAACTAGGAAATTTTGTAATATACTTTTATTGGCATATTGTAATTATAGATCATAGTGAGGTTAGGCTTTAGTCAATGGGTCCTTCTCAGAGTCACTCAGATCCCCTAATTAGACCACAACTGACCTTTCGTGTACCCACCTGCTCATTCACCGTCTCACCTACTTACTGCTCAGCCATCATCTCTTTTTACTTTGTTTTACTAGCCTTGTATTTACATATGCTGAATATTGTCTCAAATCCTCTGGGAAGTAACAGACAACAAACAAATACATAAATACAACAGCAGATTGTTTAACCAGGTGTCCAAACACCAGATGTATAAAACAAAAATATTTTTAAAGATTTTTGAATACTCACTTTTTAATATCAGGTAACTTTAATCACCCAAAAGCTGTAATAATGGAAATTATAATTAACTATTACAGTGAAATCACCATAGTATGAGTATACAAGTTGTGATCATTCTTTTTTTTTGCCTTGATCATATATTTTATTTTATTTATTTTTTATTTTTTTAATTTTTATTTTTTTATAAGTGGAACATATTGAGAGTGGTATACATTTACATTGTGCTTCATGCCCTTCCTCCTCCATTTCCCTTCCCCCAATAGAGAGTATCCAGGTTAATCATGTTGTATTTATGCTATTACACATATTCGTATGTAGCTCCTCCAAATGGAACTCTATTCAGCTATAAAGAAAAATAAAATAATAGCATTTGTGATCATTCTTTGATTTCTGTTTCTTTTGAGAATCACAGTTGTTTGTAATTAAGCAAATGTAGTTGTCTCTTGGTATCTAAAGAGGATTGGTTCCTGGCCCCTATGCTTACCAAACTCCTTGAATTCTCAAGTCTCTTCTATAAAATGCCATGGTATTTATATTTAACCTATGAATATCATTTTGATACTTTAAATCATCCCTAGATTATCTATAATACCTGAAAATGTTAATGCTGTATAAAATAAAAACAAGAAAATGTTCATAAATCTTCAATACAGATACAATTTTTAAATATGTTTGGCACTGGTTCAATATGTGGATATGGAACTCACAGATAGAGAGGACCAATTGTATGTAGTGAGCATTTCACATTTAATATTTCGGTTTCTCAGGGCTCATCTTCAGATGTTTCTCTATTTATAACCAATCCTTTGGCTCACAAATTATATAACCAGCCCCAAACTCTTTCCTGAACTTGAATACTTTTAATCAACATTCTATCTAATATGAGGATATCTAATAGAGATGTCTAGTCTACTGCATTAAATCAAGCCACCAGAGTTTCTGGCCTGGACAACATTTGCCTCCTAACTAGTCTGTCTGTCTGTCTCCTCTTTTTTTCATTCTCTCTCTCTCTCCCCCTTCTCCCCTCTCCCTCTTTCCTTCTTTACTGGGGATTGAACCCAAGAGCATTCTGCCTCTAAGCTACAGTCCTAGCCTTATTTGTTTGTTTATTTGAAATAGGGTTGTGCTAAGTTGCTAAGGACCTCACTAAATTGCTGATGTTGGCCTTGAACCTTGGCGATCCCCCTGTCTCAGCCTTCCAAGTACTAGAATTACAGGTGTGCATCATCACACTCAGCTTAAAAATCACCTTTTTATTTAAATAATTTTGGATTGTATAACATACTTAAACACTGATAGAGGAAACAGTCCCACCATGATTGCCCTAGAGTAATTAGTACTCACATTTTTTTAACTGAAGATATGGCCAGCCTACCTCCCGAAACATAGCAGTAGGTGATAGTTAAACAGAATCAAAGGTTGTATTAGGAAAAAGGTAGAAGGATGGAGATTCTGTTCTATCTTGTGCCAATGGGAATGGTCTATAATTCCCATTCTCACCTCTTTGAACTGCTCCTTTTCATGCCAGGCTTCCTCACCTATACTGTTCTTAAGTATTTCCTGCAGCACTGGGTCCCTAAACAGGAAGAGGGCACAAGATTCATGAAGAAAATATGCAGAAATTTGTTGAAGAAGCTCCTATAGTAATTAAGGAAGTATAATTGATGTCTAGTGACATTTGAAGATTCAGTAAGCATCTTTTAGAAGATATTAATCTCAAGACAATCTTGTCCTTGGAATGCTTCTAAAATATTAGGACACATTTTCCAAAGGGCCAATAGCTCTAGAGAGCCTTGGGTTCCATAATGAAATGTATTTATCCAAAGCCAGTCCTTCCCAGTGAACTAAGAGCCTAAATTTGACAGCACTGGGCATAGAAAAATAAGGAAAGGCACAAATAGGAAACAATACAAGGCCAGAGAAAAGAAATAAGTGGTGGGATGAAGGGTTTACAACCCATGCTGTCCCACTCTTTTGTTTTCTTTTTTCTTTCCTTTTTTTTTTTTTTTGGTGGTACTGGAGATGGAACCCAGGGACATTCAACCTCCAGGATACACTTCCAGACGTATTTGATATTCTTATTTGGAAACAGGGCCTCTTAAGTCAGCTGAGGCTGGCTTAGAACCTGCACGATCCTCCTGTCTCAGCCTCCCAAGCGTGGGGATTACAAGCGTGTGTCACCACTCCCGGCTTGGCCCACTCTTTTCTAAAACAGCCAGTGGCTTTTCTTCTTTGCACTACCCCCACAAAACTCCAGGACTTTCTTCTGGATTTTCTAAAACCCAGGGATTATTCTGTTATTCAAAGGCTTGGACAAGCTAGGTGTGGTGGCACATGCTTGTAATCCCAGTATTTGGGAGGCTGCAACAAGAGGATCATAGGTTTATGGCCAGTCTCAGCAATTTAGTGAGACCCTGTTTCAAAATAAAAATAAAATGAAGCAAGGGATATAGCTCAGAGGAGGTAGAATCCCCTGGGTCAATCTTTAAAACAAACAAACAAAAAAAGGCTTGGGCAGCAGGGTAGGGGAAAGCAAAATATAATGCAATGAAATGACCTAGAGGTAAGACAGACAGATGAGTCAAATTCAAGAGCAATAGCTGGTGTCACTCAGCATTTTGCCTTGCAGGGAAATGGTCCTTCAAGGATAATAAGGTGAACTGGAATGCTTAAGGAAAAAAAGTGGTCAGGTATTAAGGATATAAAAAGGTGAAAGAAGTGGTCAAAATGATCAGGACTAGGGGAATAAGGCAGAAATGTCATTCTACTAGAGTTGAATATGATTTGCCAGTTACTTATCACATGCTCTTAGCAGAAATGACAAAGAGCAATTATATCAGCAAGCCACAGTCCAGGGAAAGTGCAAGATCTGATTAGAACAGTTGTCCAATGCAGGAGTTTCGCTTCTAGTGTCCACAAGTTGAAATATCATTACTATCACTTGCCAGAATTTCCATGTCAAATAAATCCTACTTACCACTTACACCAATTAACAGGAAACACACAACAAAAATCCACCAATATATTTCACCAAATTTTCTACTCATTCCCTTAGAGTATAGAACTGTACAGTGAAAAAAGTTCCCTATCTTTCATATAGGACCTATCTCCATCCCCAGTACCACAAAAAATAAATAAAGTGAAGAAAGAAGAAAAATGATCCTAGTAGATATTCAGGAGACAAGATCGTAAAGGGTAGGCAATAACACAGGACTAGTTGACTGGGGGCAAGCAGAGTTGAAGTTTGAAAGGAAACTGGTAAGAGGGTAGGTGAGTGTTAGCTGAGGACAGATGGCTATATTACATAAGTACATTGCTTCCATAGATCAATCATAGAAGGAAGTAGGGGAGATATCGTCTTTGTGGTTCAGTCAAGTTTCATGATGTCTTAGAGGACTAGCTATTGTTGTTGAGATATCTCATTAGATAAGGTGACATATCAGCTGCTCTGTCTGTCCCCTTTTGGAATTGGGTGCCCTTCCTCCATTCGTGTGACTTAACCTGACCTCCTGTATGATCTCATGGACTACTGGCTACTAACAGTGTTTTGACTTGGAAATCAACCCATGTCCAATCAGTGGTCACATCCCATGTAGCAGGATCCAAAGACAAGGTGACCATCCTGCAAATATCTGCTTCTATTTTTTTTAAAGGGGGCCACAGGAATGGCAAACCCTCAATGTTTCACAGACACCTTTTCTAGCATGAAGGCTTACCAATAAATGAGATTAATCCTATTTGGGATTTACTGAAGTTGCACAATCTTGAAGATCCCAAATTAGGATGTTCTCTTTATACCTTGAATATCCATGAGGCTGTCACAAAAACAGATTTTTATAAGGTTCAACATCTCTTTTCCTTAGACAAAAAAAGAGAAAATAATAGAAAAACAAAAATATCATATTGTGCTTCTCTCAATGAAATTCTTTTTAAATTGCCTATTGGCCCCTACATATGTCAGCTCTTGAGCACCACTGCACCCTCTCAGCCTCTCCTTTCACTCCAGCTATTGCTGCAGCATCCAGTTGTACAAGCTCACATCAGCACCTCCCTCAGTGTCCATTTTGATACACAGGAAACCTGGAAGTTTAAGTAAGTTAATATCCCCAGCAACACATTGACCAATGGGGAGATAAAGACTCTCATCTTCAGTACCTCAGATGATCTGGTCTGAGGTGCATTCTTCAGGGCTTTTCAAAGGGTCCCCAGAAGGTCTGAGCCTCAGGAACACACAGCAGTGATCAGCTCCATAGCACACCTTTGCACCAACTCTCCCTTTGCTTTGTGTATGTTTGTGTGTATGTGGTGTGTGTGTGTGTGTGTGTTATTGGGGATTAACTCAAGGGTGTTTTATCTCTGAGCTACATCCCAGCCCTATTTATTTTATGTAAACAGGGTCTCACTAAGTTGCTGAGGCTGGCCTTGAACCTGTGATCCTCCTGTCTTAGCTTTCCAAGTACTGGGATTACAGGTGTGCTCTACCATATCCAGCTCAGTTCTCTCTTTTAATTCACTCTTCCCAATCCCACTCTTGCTCCAAGGGATCATTTCCCAGAGTGAATGGTCTGCATAAAAGGCATTGTTTGAGAATCTTCTTTTGAGGAAGTTTCTTTCCCAAGACCATGCCTTTCAGTCAAGATATTTCTTCTTTAGTCAGGTAGTTCCAGTGATCTGTTATATACAGATCTCTCTTTAACTTGATGAATTAATGTTTCACTTTCACAGGACCCCATTTTCTTTTATCTAGAGTTATTTTCAATATCTTCTTTTCACTCTAATACCACTAGGAAACTGAAGGAGGATGGAGCCAGAGCAGAAGTCCTTTGAGAAAGGCTCAGCACCACGTCACTGAGCCTTCCTGCATCTTTGAGCTAGTGAGTTTTAGTTGTTGGTTAAGACTTTCAGAGAAGGGCTGTGAAGTTGCTCACCCCATACCAATCTGTTAGACTAAATTCCCATGTGTTTAGGCACGTGGGTCTTTTTAAAGCACTCCACTCATTTTGATGTATACCTCCAGTTGAGAACTATGGTTTTAGATCCATCAATCTACTCAAGAAGGAAACTATTCAACCAGCTGTTAGTGTTGCCTTAACTATATATTCAAGAACACCACTGACTCTGTTTTTGATACTGGGGATTGAACCTGGGGGCATTATATCCCCAGCCCTTTTTATTATTTATTTATTTATTTTTCAGGGACAAAGACAGAGGTTTACTTAAGAAAGTGGGAGATACGCATTCAAATATCTTTACAGTTCTTTTATAGAAGATGCTGTGAGGAGGTGGGTAGGGGAAAATGGCAGGGATAGGGGTTCAGTCCCCTTTGTTGAATGCCCAAGTTCCCACAATTTCATTGGTGGGTACTGGGTGATGCCTTAGGCTGTGTTTTGATAAGCAGCTATTAAGGATATAAAGTATTTTATCTTACCTAAAAGAAGCAATTCATCTAGATTAAAATATTTTATAAGAATTGTTTTGTGTGTGTATGTGTGTGTGTGTGTGTGTGTGTGTGTGTGTGTGTAGTTCTGGGGTTCCTGGAAACCCTTCTACCTCCAGGCTACACTCCCAGACCTATTTTATATTTTTATTTGGAAACAGGGTCTCAATTAAGCCAGCAAGGCTGGCTTCGAATTCAGCACGATCCTCCTGTCTCTACCTCCCAAGCACGGGGATTACAAGTGTGTGCCACCACGCCCAGCTTGTAAGAATTGTTTTAAATGTATAAAAATGTTAAGACAAAAGGAAACCCAATAAATAATAAGATATATTTATAGGTATAAAGAGGTATTCTCTAATGAAAAATAAAAGAGGAAAATGCATTTAGGTGGGAAAAAATTTTGTATGGAAAATTTTATTCTAAATGATTTAATGATTATATGGTAGGTTATGGGTATCTACCTAAAAGAATGGAAATCAAACTACCAAACTAATGCATTCGTATCTATGTTCATAGCTGCACAATTCACAATTGCCAAACTGTGGAACCAATCAAGATGTCCATCAGCAGATGAATGGATTACAAAACTATGGGATATGTACACAATGGAATTTTAATCAGCCACAAAGAATAAAATTATGTCATTTGCAAGGAAACAGATGGAACTGGAGAACATTATGCTGAGTGAGAGTAGTCAGTCACAAAAAGTAAAAAAATTGTATACTCTTCCTAATATGCAGAAGTTAAAGAGACAAAGGGTCATAGACGGAACTCTAGATGAAGGAGAAACCATTGATGACCAAATAAGGTGACCTAATTGAGAGGGATAGAAGGGGAGAAGAGGGAAGTTTTCTAATGTACATGATGTATATTCACAAACATATCAAAGTCAATCACTAAGTTAAACATGAGAAGGAGGAAGGAGGTAAGGAATGGGTTGGGAGTTGAAGAAGGGCTAAATGAGTGTATGTGTGCATGTATGCCTCTACCATCATGTACCCCATTAAGATGTTTGACTAAAATGCACCAATTAAATAATTTAATAAAATAAAATATAAACAAGTGACTGAATGAGCTCATAGGGGGAAAAGAAAGGTGAGAACAATAATCAGAAAGTTAAGCAAGTCAAAGACAGTTTGAGGAAGTTGCAAATGATTTGTAAAGTATAAGATTTATGAAAGAAATTTTGCATGTTTGATAAAGTTGGTTGGAATTAAAATAAATTATTTACATGGTTTTCTCCAAGTCACATTTAATGTATTAACTTTATGTTTTTAAAAATTAGGAAAATCCTATAGAGGAGCAAACAAGGCAACCTAAATGAGGGGATGGGAGGGAAGAAGAAGGAAATTCCCTAAAACACACAATGTACTTAAACATATCAAAGTCAACCACTAAGCCAAGCAAGGGAAGGAGGGATGGGGAGGGAATGGGGTGGAAATTGGGTAGGGGTTAAATCGGTGATGTGTACATGTATGTACACACAAGTTTTTTATCCCAATGTGATGTATGAATATAATGCATCAATAAAAAATTTAAAAAATTAGGGCTTCTCCTATTGGTAAAATTTCACAAAAACTAGCCTAAAGAATTTTTCATTCATTTTATTAAGATTATTTCCTCTGTTCAATTTTTATTTTAAAGTAGGGCCTCATTAAGTTGCTGATGATCTCACTATGTTGCTGAGGCTAGTCTCAAACCTGTGACTCTCCTGTATCAGTTTCTCAATTACTGGGATTATAGACATGTAGCACCATTCCTAGCTATCACAGATACTTTCAAAATAAGTATGAGAAAAAAGTGACAATTGGCTTTCTTAAGAGAGCATGGAAACACTCTGTTGTATAGGTACAAGAGGGTTGTCACTCCAGAATAAAAAGAAAAAGTACAGGAATTGATTTCATGTTTATTTGTGACACTCTGTTTACTCAGGCACCGTCGGAGATATAGAGGATGAAAACAGAAATGGAAAAAAGTCTCTGCTCTAGGTCTGCCTGCTAGGACTACATTTTTGTGGGGACACTTCTGGGATTTTTTTTTCATAGACTCACACTGGCCCTGACTTTGACAACCATTGCTCAGGCTGTAAGTATCTTGGGTCCTTTGGTTAGCTAATTTTGATCCCTGTTCATATTCTATTTTCTGGAAGTTTCTCTGACAGATCCTTACTATCTGCTCAAAACTATCTTGAGCAAGATCCAGGGTTTCTGATTGTTCAGGCATGTGTCAAACTCCTGAAGGAGTCCCCTTGAAGCTCCCTTACAAGAGAGGTTGAGAAAGTAGCCCCCATTCTCTCCCTGTTTCAGTCGCATTCTCACCACTATTATCTAGACATCTGACAACCACAATTTAGAGGAAGAAAATCAGAAACACTGCCCTGGATCACTCCTAGGGTCCCTCCCCAGAGACTAATTTCTGCCTTCAACACGGCCACCTTATCTGCTATATGAGTTCTGGAGGATGTTCTAAATCCAAACCATAATACTTCCCTTTGTGGTATGTGAACTTAGAGCCTTATAGCCCTCTAAATTGCTTTCTTCACAAATCTATCTCTTTAAATCTTTTTCCCACTTTTTTCTTTTCTTTTCTTTTTTCAGTACTGGGGATGGAACCCAAGGGCATTGTACCTCTGAACTACACCCCCAGTCCTATTTTTTAGTCTTTTTATTTTTTGAAACAGGGTCTCACTTAGTTGTGGAGGGCCTCACTAAGTAGTTGAGGCTGTCTGTGAACCACGATCCTCTGGTCTCAGCTTCCCAAATGCTGGGATTACAAGAGCTTGCCACCACACCTGCTTTCCTAAAAAATGGTGAGGGGATTCAACAAAGAAACTTTTAGGTGTTTGTTTTCTTTGATGTTTCCCATTTTTCAATCTCCAGATTCACCTTGGTAACTGATATCAAATATTACTTGGTACCTTGGTAAAATCATGTGATTTAATAAGATGACACAATTGAGTCTCATGTGAACAAAATATCTATGCATGTGGCATTAGGAAAACAAAGTAAAGAGCCACCTCACCCAGCTGAAGTCCAGGAGATATCTAAAGAAGGCAATTTCTTATTTGACTCCTTTTTTGTGGTACTGGGGATGGAACTCAGGGACCTTGTACCTTCGAGCTACCCCCAGCTCTATTTTTTAGTCTTTTTATTTTTAAAAAGGGTATCACTGAGCTGTGAAGGGCCTAAGTAGCAGAGGCTGTCCACAAACTGTGATCCTCCAGTCTCAGCCTCCCTAATTCTGGGATTACAAGCGTGCCACTATGCCTGGCTATTTGACTCCTTTTTGATGAACATTTTGGAGTTAGTAATGTGAAATATTTTTGAGTTAGAGCTTTTTGGAAAGGTGTATGCTCAAGAAGAAATTCTTTTGCCAAATACATTGCTTTGCTTTTTTTTATTTTTTTTCTGCAGTGCTAGAGAACAAATTCTGACCCTTGGACATGCGAGGCAAGCATAACCACTAAGCTACATACTCAGCCCATACAGTACATTTAAAACAGATTACACAAGACAAAAATTCTTATAAATAAAGTCTTAGTGGGTTTTTAATTCCCTTATTTAATTTCTAAACTTCCTATAAATTCATGCATATGAATGTCACTGTAAAATCAAAGACTATATTATTATCGATGAATCCTTGGGGATTTCTTAAATTTCAATTATGCCAAGAATAATCAGCTTCATTTTCTAAAAGAGTACATGACAATGGTCATTTGTGGGCTTAAAATATGTCCTGATAAAAACTGACCTTGGGAGATGAGAGATATGAGTACTTTGAAATGATGATATAATTTAAAAAATAGTTCAAATAGGATTTAATGGACTGTGAAACTATAGTTTTAAATTAATGAGTCTACCTAGTAAAAGCTTTGCACTGATAAGGAATATGTAAGGTCAACTGAAGTATTATAATTACCTTAATGGTTTAAGCATCTTGCTTATTAATATGTCAATTATTTTGAATGCTTTCTCAGGGGAAATGAAAGCAAGGAGTTGTGTCATTTAGTATCCTCGACATGTCATTATAAATCATTTACCAAGTGCTCACACATATGCCTCCCATGATGGATCACACAATAAAAATGCATGCATCATCCAGGCTTCAAGAAAATTTTGACTAAATGCTTTCAAGGCACAAGTATATGCCTAACACTGGATCTTGATTTGGTTGTCAAAACGTTGAAGGTCATTACCCAAAAAAGAAATGACAGCAGACATCTGGTCAATCAACTTTATTTTTAATTACCCAAGTGTGTACTGACCTTTGTGTTGAGATATAATGGAGAGTTCAAATGAGAAGACAAATACAGGATTCCTACTCTATAAAAAATTACAATCACCTGGAGACAGTGCACAAAACTAAGGATATTAAGTATATATTATACTGAGTAGCATTTGTGTAGCACAAGACAACTTAATACAGAGTAAAGTCACACAGTGGACACCATCAGCATCTATGGCAGGGGGTGAAGGAGGGAAGTTGGGAAATACATCTCAGGAGGTGGGAAAAGCTTAGATTTTGTTTCATCCAAATACCAGTAGCTTATTGTGGTCCTTCGGCAAGTCCCACCTCTGTCAGCTTCAGTTTGCTCAATTCTAAAATAGGAAGTGAAAACTAGGTGGTCTCTAAGGTCTTTCAGCTATAACAATATAGAATACTAAGGACAAATGCAGAGGATAACATAGGTAGGAGGAAGGAAAAACACAAAACCAAGATGGGAAAAAAACTAGCTGTGTGCACATGGACAAGGTGTGCTGTAGGACAGTAAGAACTTTAAACAAGCCCATTTATTCTGAAGATTTTAAGGGCAGTAAACTTGGAAATGAGTGGGAGAGAGTGCTAAGTCAGTTAAGAGATGCAAACTCAGGACCAAAATGGAGAAAGAAATACGTGTTCCCTATGGTCTGATTATCCTCATGCTCTCCACCCTCACTCTGCATTCTGTATGTCTTTGTGGAATTTTTGCAACCCTTTTCCCAAGCCCACAACCTGAATAGAGTTAAGAAGAGAGTGTGGTTACAGATGTTCTCTCATTAGATCCGCACAAGCAACCCCCTTTTATAGGCCAGGAAGCCAATAGCTGTTGCTGAGAAGATGGATGTCAATCCGATCAGCTTTAGCAGGCCTGGCACAGAAGGCAAATGTCTCTCCAGGAAAGTCGTGGTGATGGGCTGCGCAGGGACATCCTGGGTTTAGAGAACAGTTGTTGTTAGCACAAGGTTTGCAGAGTTCATTCCAGAAAATCTCTATTTCCTCTAGTTTTCCTAAACCTCTCACCCCCCCTTCCCCACTGGACCCCTTATTTCATGTCCATATGGAATCTTTTTGTAGCCATCAATCTAAGATGGCCCCTTCTTTTTATATCTTCCCTCATCTTATCTCTCTGCCATAATAGTACATTTTAGGTCATTATCTGTGTCCCTAATTTGACAGTGAGCATTATGGTAGTTCCCTGCAAAACATATGTGCCATAAAGATTTGTTGAGTGAGTGAACCAATTCCATCTCTAGCAGAGAATGACTTTGGAGTGCCAATGCTACTCTCTGGTTTCACACTAAACAGGGAAGAGGAATAAGATAGACAGAGAGATCAATGATAGATATAGAGTGTGTGTGTGTGTGTGTGTGTGTGTGTGTGTGTGTGTGTGTTACTAGGAATAGAATCATAGTATCCAGGGGCTTTCTATATCTCACCTACACCTCCAGCCCTTTTTTTATTTTCAAACAAGGCCTAAGTTGCTGAGGGTCTCTATGGCAGTATCAGCCTCTCAGGTACTGAGATTATAGGAGCGTGCCACTGCATTTGATTTAACTTCGAATAATGCAGCCTTCCATCCAGCCAGGAAAACTTCTTGGGATTTTATTAAAAGAATGGTAAGATATTATGAATGAATCTTGAATCTATTAAATATGCTCAACTTTGTTTGACACTTTTGTCTCTGGACAGGAAATAATATATTTTCTTTTTTTTTTTTTGCTACCTCCTGTAGAGATTCATCAGATTGGATATTTATTCAACAGATAGCTGTTGAATTCTTGGGTTTTTTTGGTTTTATTGTTTGTTTACTTCTTGGTGCTAAGAATTAAACTGAGAGTCTCATGCACATGATCTACCACTGAGCTCCATCTCCAGTCCTCTACTGAGTTCTTAATATGTCTGGGGCTTTCTAAGAAATATTTATTTTCCCCATCAAAAATCATTTTTAATAATATGCAATATATATGGTAGCTACAAATTACTAAAGTTCATCTAAACTCCTCACCTCCACCCTAACCCACAATATCTATTTAAACATTCAAAGGTTGAGTCACTTAGAGAAAAATATGTGGACGTATACAAAGGTATTCTGGAGAATCATTGCTCATTATCTAAATTCACAAAATAAAATATAGCCTACCACAGACTCTGGTTCTGGCTGCCAGATTTCATCCTCTGGAATCTTCCCTATGGCATGCAGGATCTGAAATGGAAGAGCACCTTGGTGAAGAGCAAAACTGATGCCATCTTTCTCCTAATTTCCTCTCCAAATAAAGGGCTAAATGAGTGTCTCTTAGGATATTCACCAAAAATACCAAGGTAAAGGCCAGAGTAGGCTATTCAACCTTTAAAGGGCTCCAAGAGGCCTTTTATCTTTGGAATAACAGGGTCCAAATACTAGTTCAATCATAAATTTCAGTAGCTGTGAACACACCTTATTGGGAATGAAATTAGAAAAATTGTAAAGATAAAAATGAATTTTGAGTCCTAATAGAGACATACTGGATTCTGTACTATCAGACCTGGGTTTTCTCCACTATAAACCCCATGGACTCTTTTTAAGGTACCCTGGGTGACAAATTATATCTTGTAGATATTACTTTTGGATGAAGTACTTTTCTTCATCTGAAACTGTTGTTATAATGGTGTTTCATGGATGTTTATTTATTTATTTGTGTGTGTGGGGGGGGTACTGGGGGTGGAACCCACGAGCTATTCTACCTCCAGGCTATACTCTCAGACCTATTTTATACTTTATTTGGAACAGGGTCTCACTAAGTTGCTGAGAGCCTCACTAAGTAGCTGAGGCTGGCTTCGAACCTGTGCGAACTTCCTGTCTCAGCTTCCCAAGTGCTGGGATTACAAGTGTGCGTCACCACGCCCAGTTTCATGGGTCTTTATATGGAGGATGCTGGGGACTTGGCTGTCAGAATCTCAGACAACTTCGATTTATTTGTCAGGCCCATATGTTGTCTCCTTCCCCATACAGTCCATCACCCTGAGCCCTACCTCTCGGGCTGCCCTCTCCCCAGCCTCCACAGCCCCCTCCATGTAGCCGCTCCAGTGTGTGGCCGTCTCAGTGCCTGCAAAGTAAATCCTGCCCACTGGCTGGCGGAGAACCCTGCAATTGAAAGCAAAGAAGTAAAAGTGGTTATACTCGGACAGTCATAGATGAGCTGCCCCATGATGATGTAGGCTGGTCAGTTTCCTCAGATTCAAAACTTTAAAGAGGACATTAGTCATTTTAGAAAAAAAATGTTCATTTGGTTCCCCTATCTCTTGAATAATTTTTGTCATAAATGAAATGAAATCAAAATCAAAGTCAACTGCTGCACCAAGAGGCCATAGGTAAAGAGACTGACATTGGTAGAGGCAAAATATATATTGTCTTCATCTACATGAAGTGAGGAACTGTATGAGCACAGTCACATATGAATCTTTTTTATGGTTCACCAGCTCCAGGCAAAGTGACAAGCTTCTCCAATTCCCCACCTGGTTATTCCATCAAATGAACTTGGAAAAATCACTTCTCACTGAGCTCTGGCTTCCCCATCTCTTAAAGAGGAGAGTGTAATGATTTTTTTCTTTTTCTTTTCTTTCTGTTTGGTTTGGTACTAGGGATTGAACCCAAGGACATTCTAACTTGGAGGTACATCCCAGACCTTTTTATTTTTTGTTTTGAAACAAGGTCTCACTAAATTACTCTGGGTCTCACTAAATTGCTGAGACTGGCTTCCAACCTGTGATCCTCATATCTCAGCCTCCCAAGTACTGGGATTACAGAAGTTTGCTACCACACTCAGGGGTCTATGCATTTCTAAGACAGTTTCTATAAGTAAGAAACATTATTTAATGAATTCATGATTCTTATGGCTCCATGACTACTATTCATTGAACACATTCCTCTACTAGATTTGAGTATGACTGCATGAAATTTGAATAGCCAACATTTGTTGAGTACCAAGGACTCTGCTAAGTGCACTCGTGTTCATCACAACATTGTGAGGTCAGTATTATGATTAATCCCATTTTGCAGATGTATCACCCAGATCCCCTTGGAGGATGAAGGACTTATCCCCAGCTGCTGCCAGAAAATGGCCTTTCAATGTCAGCCCTCTTTGAAGACCATCTCCACTAAAGAAAACTACCTAGCCCTAGGGAATTCCTCCTCCCAGCAGTGACTGATCACCAGGGATCTATAAAAATCCAAGTCCTGAACCCCAACTTAAGACTACTCTGAAGGGTCATTTTTGTTCCAGAGGTCCCCATGTGGTCAGCCGGGACCTTTAGTGGAGCTTGCAGCCCTCTGCCTACTTATACTTTCTTCTTCTTCATCCCATAGATTGAAAGACTATGTTCTGACATACATCCTGTCTACTAATCATTTCAGAGACTACTTCTTGGGGCCTAGCCATAAACAAACACACACAAAAAATTTGCTCTATTTCACAGATAGTAAGTGCAGAGCTGATATTTAAATTACACCCATCTTACACTGGAACCCACAGTCTTAGTCACTTGGTTAAATTTCCTCTCTCTATTGAACTATTTTTCAATATTTTCAAAAATTTAATGAAGGAGCTACCAACATAATCTCATTTTATACATGAGGAAACTGAGGCTGGGAAAAATATGCAGGGACTCACCAAGAGCCACACTGCTAGAAAATAGTAGTGCCAGGATTTCATCCAGTTCTCACAGAAATCAAAAACTATGTTTCTACCCTATATATGTTACCTAGTGTATCATCATCATCATTTCACATAGTGCCCACATGCTATGCAAAGGTATGGAGGTGTCACAGTACTTGGCCTGTAAGAGGAGCAGTTTGTTGTCATTCTCACAAAAACACCACGAGGGAAGCACCATCAACAAGCCATTATTCACACCACAACATGCTTCCATTTTATCATTAAAAGGGGTGTCCAGAGCTCACACCCATGCTACACTTTTTTTCTACATTTTACAGCACTGGACTTCTTATCAGAAAGCACAACAGGTTCACTTAAATTGGTAGGTTTTCCTTCACCTGCTTTGTTTGCAGTCATCAAAAAGGAAAAGAGGATACAAGAGAATATATTATAAAATACTAGTAAAATAATAATAATAATAATAATAATAATAATAATAATGATATGTAGATTAATCTGGAATTTTTGAGAACATAGAGGTATTCATGAAGGGTTTCCTAAAGAGAAGGTAGATTTGCTTTCTCCATGATCATTAAACTGTGCTATAGGTATTTCACTGAATGTTTACTCTTTACACCCAGAGAGAACTAAGTCCAGTTTAAGACCTCTGGGAGGACTGACACAATTCTAGAGTTGAAATAAGTACAAATTTCAGAGAACTAATCATACTAAAAATCATAATGTAAAATATAAAACCCCAAGACTAACTTAAATAGACAAAGAGGTAGTTTATCATAACTGGTCATGTGGAAATTGTTTTCATTAAGAGAAAAAGAAAAATTCCAATAGGTGATAAGAAAATTCCTTTCCCTTATTTTGCAGGTGTGTGAGTAGATGGTATATATAAAGGATATAACATAATCACCATGATAAGTTTTTCATCCTATCCAGAAGAAAATTTTCTTTAGAAGTGTGTGTTCTGTTCTTTACTAAAGTGGTACTGTTAATTCTATCTTCTAACTTCCATCTGGAAGTGGAACACTTTCTGTGCCCTAAGAGTAAAGTTATTTGTAGTATCTCAAACATCATGACCCAGGATGTCCTGTAGGAAAGTAGTCTTATCTCAAGCTGAGGACTCTGTGCCTTAGTTCCTAACTCATAACTTAAAGGTAATGTTCAGAAAAATGGCATATATAGTTGGGAAGGAACAAAGATGAAATAAGATGTTTCTGTGCCACTACCAATGACTAATGCAATGAGATGTATCTTGCTTTTCTTATGAGATCAGGACCAGAGCAGTGTGAAAGCATAAAACTCACCTCTGTGGTCAATCACATCACACTTTGGATTTAGGACCAAACCAAAACCAAAGCAATAGTGGCCTTTCTCTGTTGAAATACCAAGTTTTATATTTCTGAATGTGTTGAAGGAAGCAAAGGATTCTACAACACTTTCTGGTCTAATTCTCCATTCCATTTTTAATATCACCTATAGCCCAACCATGCAAGGCTTTGCCCAGACTTTGTAATAACTTATAGGATTCCAAGCATTTGGTCTCATATGGTGCCATCTGCTTATGCTGCACCAATGACCTTTTGTTTCTTCCAACCTATAGTTGAAAAGTGCATGGTGAAGCCTTTGCAGATTAATCCAGGTAAGACAAGCTCAGGCTTCCATGTGTTCTCTGGGTTTTTTACGCCTCTCTGTTAGAGTGCTATGTTCTCCTTATCCTCACCCAACACTGCCAGGTCCTCAGAAGGGAGAACTGTCCTTGATACTGAAGTTTCCAGTAGAGTGCTGGGCAACTGGTTGGCACTTAGCCAATAAATACTGAATAGAAGAATTACTATCAATTTCTTCTATACTCAGCATGTCTGAAAATTAATGACTCAGTGGATTATCAGCTAGTGACCTTTGGCCCCAGAATGTTCTCTTGGCTTATATTTTGCCATCTGTAGGAAGATAAGGAAAGTGCTAACCAAAGTCATTTTGTATCTTCTGATAAGCAGGTTTTAATTTGTGTGTGTGTGTGTGTGTGTGTGTGTGTGTGTGTATGTGTGGTACTGGGGATTGAACTCAAGGACATTCTTCCTCTGAGATACATCTCTGGCCCTTTTTATTTTTTTGCTTGCAAATAGGGTTGTCCTAGGTTGCTGAGAGTCTCAGTTACTGAGGTTTGCCTTGAACCTGTGATCCTCCTATCTCAGCCTCTCAAGTACCGGAATTACAGCCATACACCACCACATCTGGCAGGTTTTAATCTTTGTTTGATCATTTTTCAAGGACAGATAGATTAGCCACCTCCATTTATTCTCACCCACTGTTTGCTGTATCCTCAATAGCCTTTTGCTCACTACAGTTCCCATTTTGTTTCTATTGAGCTGTCAGCATTACATGATTGCTTGCTTTAGTACTACTATGATGGCCATAATAACTATTGCTACTTCATTAATCTATATTTTGTTATTGTCATCAAATACAATGAACTAAAAATCAATAAATCATACTTAGATGCACAATGCTATGAATACTAAAAACCACTGAACTGTGCACTTTTAATGGGCAAGTCTTATGGTATGAGACTCGTATCTCAATAAAGTTGTTAAAAAATAACTCATGCTCTGATTAATGTATGGACTATTTCTTATCCTATATTATCACGTGTTTTCTTCTCACTCTCTAGATACTAAGAAAGTGAGATTCAGAGAGAGGTCATTTGTCCAGGACAAAGTTGGCTATGAGCAGAGTCAGAATGGGAAACAAAGTCCTTTCACACCCATACTAGAATTGATTTCACTTTGGTAATGCTTACTCATGTTCGTACTTATACAAGTGTATTAGAGGACATTTTACTGAGTTCCAAATTCAGTATAAGGACACTTCTAACAATATAAGTGAAGCCTATGACTACTCTCATTTGCTGTTCTTAGGCTCCAATCTTCTTTGGTTATATTGATTGAGATTGCTCCTCCAGAGGAATGCAGAGTGAAAAGCAGCACCATGATGCAGAATTATAATGACTTCATTCCCAAGATGCACAGATACAAAGGAAATTGAGGGTTTTTTCTCCTTTTTCCTCCATGCTTTTTTTTCCCTTTGGGGGTGAGGCTCACAAAACAGAAAAGAATTATGACATGAATCTATTTAAAGCTTGGATTCCAGCGCAAGGGACTTTTGTCACAGTTTAGCACACTTTGACTCTACCTTCCATATTGAGTCATGATCCCAGGGGGGAAGTAGGTCGTGTAGCAGCCCCCAGAGTACTGTTCATCACACCAGTTCTTCTCTTCATAATGTACTGGCTGCAAGACAGAGTAGTAAAAGATTGACAGAGACCAGAGAAAGACACCTCATCTACAATAAATCAAACACACTTCAGAAAACTCCATAGTGGAGAACCAATTTGAAGTCCTTCCTCATAATCTGAGAGCGATTGATCCCTTGACCCCTCACAGATAGCAAAATCCTTGGATTCTCAAGTCTCTTAGATACAATGCTATATTATTTGCATATGGCTTATCCATTTCCTGGTATACTTTAAATAATCTATAGATGACTTATAATATCTAATGTAATGTAGGCATAAATAATTGTACTTTACTGTTTATGGAATAATGACTAGAAAGTTATGTGTATATGTATGCTTCTACCATCTTGTACCCATTAAGATGTATGGCTACAATGCACCAATAAAAAAGGAAAAAAAGAAAAAGAAAAGGCCTATGTTTAGTACAGATGCAATTTTTTCAAATATTTTCCATTGACTGTTGGTGAAATCCACAAATACAGAACCTGCAGATACAGAGGACTGACTGTATTTCTGAAATAAAGCCTCATTTTCCTGATGTTTTTAAAGATATGCCTTTGGGCAGACAAATGTTCTTGGAAATAAACCTCTAAGAAATTAAGGCTTCGAAGCTGGGTGTGTTGGTGCATGCCTGTAATCCTAGTATTTGAGAGGCTGAGACAGGAGAATCACAGGTTTGCAGCCGGGCTCAAATACATAGTGAGGCCTTCTGTAACTTAGTAAGACCCTGTTTCAAAATAAAGAATAAAAAATAGGCAGTTCAGAGGTAGAAGTCCCCTGGGTTCAATCCCCAGTATCACACACAAAAAAAGATATTAAGGCTTTGAAAAGTTTTCTCATTTCGTTCATGCATGACATGACTACTGTTCATAACCTGTAATTATTTATTTCCAATTTTTAACTTGGTCATCCTATTTAGAAGTTTTTAGGGAATATAGTTTGAAAGAAAATTTTTAAAGAATTTATGCTTACTGGAGTGATTGGACAGAGAAAAGGCATAAAAACATCTTTGTTAAAGAAAAAAGATGAGCATATTCATGTTTTGGTGGAAGTGAGTTTTGTTAAAGGAAGCTGATCAGATAAACTAATGTTTTTTTGTTGTTGGTTTTGCTTTTTTCATGGTACTAGCGATGGAACTCATGGGCATTTTACCTCTAAGCTACACACTCAGCCCTATTTTATTTCTAATTTTGAAACAGTGTCTCACTAAGTTGTGGACAAGGGCCTCAATAAGTTGCTGAGGCTGGCCTCCAACCTGTGATGCTCCTGTCTCAGCCTCCCAAGTACTGGGATTACAGGCATGTACCACCACATTTGGCTTAAACTAATGTTTTTGTAGCATGTAGGTACTTCTGCTGGTAGTGGTACTTGTAAACAACTATTGGTTTGAAAAATATGCTTTTGCCACAAACACTTCAGCTGAGATTTTGCAGTCTTAACTATTTATAAAAATACGTGCTGCAGATGTAGCGCAGTCATGTATGAACTCCTGAATTCAGTCTTCAGCATTGGAAACAGAAACTTCATCATTAAGCATTACTTTGAAAATATAAATAGCAAGTTTTAAGATAATAAATGTGTGTTTAAAAGATTCTGAAAAATGTTTTGTTTAAGTAAATTTGTAGTGACAAGCTGACTTTGGATATTTATTTGGAAGGCATCCTATTTATGAAGTATGAGGTCTTGTCTGATGGGTTAAGTGCATCCAGGGCTGTTATGGTATCAGCATGCTGCATGTTCCAGCTTCTGAAAGTTGTAGCCATTGCCTGCACATCTTTCTCTGATTGTCTGTAGCCAATCAGAAGAAATATTATTGGACCTTTGCCTTTTCTTGCTCCAAGGAATTTCTTTCTTCCTCCAAAAAGACTTCAGAGCAAAAATAAAAGCAAGTACTTGTATTCCAAAAGCACACAAGGACAGAAGTAACTCATATTTATCATCAGAAATTAACCATCTATATTAAAAAATGAGACCTTCCCAAGTGAAAAACAATCAACATTTTTTTGGAAATTTGATAACAACGGCTTTCCTTGCCAAATGGAGATCACCAAAAAACAACCTCCCAAGATGCTGGAGGAACTTCAAATACAAACTGTGTTAGCCTGACAGTGTCTACTGATGTGACTTCAAAGGAGCTGGAATAGTGACCAAGGTGAAGTATTTCAAAGAGCATTTTTTAAGAAAAAAACTATTTTTACAGATGTTTAGTGATATTTTAGTGAGTATATATTTTTGGTTTTGCTACTTTACTTACCACTTTGGAGCCTAGGAGCTACTCCTACATTTAAATTTTCTAAGTGGTATATGCAAACCAAAAATGAAACATTTTTCATTAATACTGACTGTTTCTCTCCATAACAACCAATGCATTGTTCTAGTTCATTTGCTGAAAAAGAATTCAAAAAAACTTCAGTAGTATGTATCTCACCTATATCAATTACAGAACATATCCAATGGGAATGTGAAAATCTTGCTTTACAATAATGAATAAACTGGGTGTGGTGGTACTTACCTGTAATCTTGATACTTGGGAAGCTAAAGCAGGAGGATGCAACCTCAGTAACTTAACAAGACCCTCAGCAACTTAGCAAGATGTTGTTTCAAAGTAAAATAATATAGGGCTAGAAGTATAGTTTGGAGGTAGAACACCCCTGAGCTCAATCCTCAGTACCACCAAAAACAAATATTAATAAACAAAAATGACAAGCCGGGTGCTTTGGCGCACACTTGTAATCCCAGTATTCGGGAGGCTGAGACCTGGAGGATCGCGGTTCGTGGACAGCCTCAGCTACTTACTGAGGACCTCTGCAACTCAGTGAGACCCGACTTCAAAATAAAGAATAAAAAAAATATAGAGAAGGGGGTGTAGCTCGGAGGTTAAGTGCCCCTGGGCTCCATCCCTAGACCCGCAAAAAAAAAAAAAAAAAAAAAAAAAAACCCTACAAATTCAAACACTACAATAACTTGACTAGGAGGAAGCCAGCCAGTCCTAAGTTGGGCAGGATGATTGCTAAAATGATAGAACTAAGCTAATAAGCTACAAACTACATAAGTAAGGCAGAAACTTGGCTCTAACAGGCTTACCAAGTGAATCATTCTTTGATATTAATGGTTCATTTGTGCATTGCTCTCCTCTCTACTCAAATCCTTCATGACATAATCCATGTGAAGATATAAGAAACTTAGCAGTCTGGTGGCTGTCATAAGAACACCAATTTATCTTTTTAAATATCGGTGATGTGGGTGGTCATGGATACTGGTTTTGAGCATTTTAGGCTTTCTTACTGTTCCTAAATGTCCAGAGAAAGAAGGGCTAGTTTGTTTGCCTACCACACTGCCTCCCTATCTCATGGGCCCCGATCCCTACCTTTAACCACTTTGGACTTTCTCTTGATTAATTAGAAGTTTACTATTTTCTTAGGCTACTTCCACTAGGACACTCAGATGATAGGGCTGGGCACATGAGCCTTTCTTCCTTTAATCCCAGTTGTTCAAGGGTAAAACAAGGCAGAAAGGGGGATGTAGGGTGGGGGAGAAGTCATTGTATTTTTACCAGCAAGACAGTGCGGATAGTGAGAATATCAGTTTATGTACATGAATGAGACTCAGACTTTTTTGTGTGTGGTACTGGGAGTGGAACTCAGAGGCTTTCTACCCCCGGGCTATATACCTCAGACCTATTTTATATTTTATTTGGAAACAAGGTCTCACTAAGTTGCTGAGAGCCTCACTAAGTAACTGAGGCTGGCTTCGAACCTGCGTGATCCTCCTGTCTCAGCCTCCCAAGAGCGGGGATTACAAGTGTGCACCACCACACCCAGCTGAGGCTCAGATATTTTTTTAAAAGCACCAAAGAAAACCAAAGCTCTTTTTAAATTTTCATTTTAGCTGCCAGGACCTAGGACCTTCCTATGAGTAGTACAAGACCCCACCTTACTCCCTGACAGAATGGTCCAATAAACTTGTCCCAAGTAGAGCTCTGAATCTGGGGACAAGTGTAGCACAAACTAAACCACAGCATGTCACAGTGTCCCTGACCTGCACAGTCAGGGCTTACAGTCTCTAGATCCACTTATAAATTGACCAGTCTTGTGAAGACTCCTCCATGAGTATATCAGGGAAGACATCATCACCAGGGTCCTACTTACAAGAACCTGTACAGGACAAAGCAAAATCTATCCACCCATAGGAATGGCCTGAGAAGCAGCCTTACCTTCAGAGCTTCTTGGGAGCCCAGAACTTTTGCATAGAGCTCACAAAGTTTGTTTCGCCTATGGAACAATAATAATAATAAAATATGAGAGTAACAGTGAAAGAAGAAAGGAAACCGAAAAAAAGTAAGAGGCACTCATATAAAAAATTTAAAAATAAAACAAAAACTAAAACTTAAAGACTCTGTGAGCTGGGTGTGGTGTTTTGTATGCCTGTAATGCCAATACTTGGGAGGTTGCGACAGGAGGATCACAGCTTTGAGGCCAGGCTCAGCAATTTAGCAAAAACCTCAGCAACTTAGCAAAACCTTCAGCAACTTAGCAAGATTCAGTTTCAAAATAAAAAATAAAAAGAACTGGGGACGTAGCATAGTGGTAGAATACCCCTGGGTTCAATCTTTAGTACCAAAAGAGAAAAAAAAGACTGTCAGCAATTGTTTCCACTTCAATATTTCATCCTAATTTTTAAAAAATAAGGCACTTTGTACTATATCAAATGTATTTTTGCACCTTTATTTGTGCATTGCACATCATAATGTCCAATTTATTGGTATATCATAGTGAGATTCAAAGTGATTCAAACATATATGTAAATAGTACATGGTATTTTTCCTCCTGGTCTCACCCTGATCCCCTCCCCCCCATCCCAAGACATGTTAGTAAAATTGGTAGTGATATCCTCATGTGTGGACATATCATTATCTGAACTGTTTCCTTCATTCACTCTCCTTTTCCCTCCTCACTTCCCCTTCCACTATTTTACTGGTCTATCTCCCTTTTGTTTCCTATTTTCTCTTTGGTGTCCACATATGAAAGAAAACATGATCCTTGACTTTCTGACACTGGCTGATCTCATTTAGCATAAAATTCTCTAGTTCCATTCATTTTCCTACAGATTTAAGAAAACAGATTGTGTACCTTCTAAATGTCAATCTGCTAAGCACTGGGGCTTCTGGGAGGATGAAGGTATGGCCCTAGTCATCTCCTTCTAACCCTCTGGCCCACTATGAGGCTTGCCAAGACTTTGCTGCCCACCCCATCTTGGCATCTACATGTGTGAGAATCCATGTAGTCATAGGCGATTCTCAACGTGAGAAATAAGCCCCGAGAGAAGGTGTGGTTGCTGGCAAAAAGTATTCTCCACTCTTAGATATTCTTTCATAACTACTATCCTTTTGGTAATGATTCTTTTAACTTTCCACATGAAATTGCTCCGGTGGAAAAAAGATTAGGACGGCGAAAGAAATTAAATCCATGTAAAATATTCCTTCCAGTAAACTTTCAGCCTTGCTCAAATGGTAATTAGATGAGCCTTGTTCAAATGGTAATTAGAAGCAGCATTCCAGTCCACCTTTGACCTTCAATACAGCGACACCACCTGGTTAAAAATAGCTATGTCAAAACAAAGGACAGATAAAACAGATGTGTAAAGATGAAAGAAAGAAAGAAAATATGGTGAGAATAAGAAAGTATTTTGTATGAAGAAGAGCTTATCCTGAGATTGGCCCGAATGGGAAAGAGAGAATTAGGGTAATCAGAAAAGAAAAGAAAGTTGCAGAAGGTTAGTGATAGGAATATGGATTATTAAAAGAAGGAAAATGCTCAGCTGCTAGAGAAATATACCTGACAACTAAATCTAAAGACTTCATGTTATTTCTTGGTGTTTACCTGCTAAACTGTGTCATGAGTTTGTTTAAGTTTTCAGACAGCGGATAGTATTGCAGACAAAATCCAGCAGACATTCATCGAAATTCCTTAAATCATCATAAAGGAACACGGATTTATCTTACGATAACTATATGAAAGCTGGAATCTCAGACTTCGTCGCCCATTATATATATAAAGGAGGACATTGGACTAAGCCCTAGGAATGAGAGCTCCGAAAGGGTTAAAGAAAACTCTTAAAAAACAAACTGGATTCTTCAAGTGATTTTTGGGTGTGACTTTTAGCCAAATAGAAGCCTCTGCAGCTGCAAGGCCAAAGGGGGCTGGGCTCTGGAGCACAAGGCCCACCTGAGATAATGGGACTGATTTCAATCACAAAGACCTGGGATATCCCAGGTCTTACTTTTGTCTTGTTCAGGGTTGGTAATCTGCATGTGTATCTCTCTTTTGTACCTTGGGTGTTTTGTACTTCTTTTTACTAGAAATTCACTGGGAGAGGGGAATATATAAAAAATCTTGTGTCCAAAATAAAGTGTTCGATTGCACAAGAAGCATCGATCCATGTCAGGTTCTTTTTAAAGCGCCGATCATAGGATTATTTTCCTAGGAAAGAACCGCTACAGATAAGAATCTGTAGAAAATCACTCTATCCTTCCCCACCTTTACTGAGACCCTCGACCACGAGCAAACTCGTGCCCCATTGGACTAGCTGGCTTTTGGCAGAGGCTGAAGACACAGTGGGAAGAGAGAGGAACAGGAAAAGCTGGGATTTTGGCTTTTGCTTCTTATCTTGCTGTGAGATTTCACATTACTCAAACTCTTTAAGCCTTAGTTTTATCAATAATCTCACATGACTTTGTCATTAATGGTTTAGGAGTATAGTTCCCAGACTACTTCCACCATCACCACCATCACAACCACCACCACCACAATCATCATCATCATCATCATCATCTTCTTCTTCTTCAGGGTACATGTTAGAACTGTCAATCCTCAGGTCCTTCCCTAGATCTCCTGACTCAGCAAAAAGAATAACAAGTTTGAGAACCATCAGTTAAAGTTCCAAGCCCAATAGTTGGTAGATAATAAGTAAATGCTCAAGAAATAGAAACTCTTTAGTCTAATGGGGGAATTGGAAGTAAGCCAAGTAAGCCAATAGTTATAATTAGTCAATTAAGATGAGTCAATTAACTACTCAATTAGATAAGATTGGTCAACTATACTTCTATAAACAAACATGGTTATTCCAAACCTGATTTTTACAGAATAATAATAATGCTAAAAATAAAACTCTTTCTACAGGCAAAAATATACAAAACTTTCTAATTTCTTCCCCTTCTCTGCTTTTCTTCTTTCTCTCTCGCTCTCTCTGTCTCTCTCTCCCTCTCCCTCTCCCTCTCCCTCTCTCCCTCCCTCTCTCTTTATTTTTACACAAGTAAATTAGTTTGGGAAAAGCAGAGGGAATACTAAGATGGAGCGAAGAAGTGAAATTAAATTCAGAAACAGAATAAACACATAAGGAGATATAAAATTCATAAAGGTAACCATTTTAAATCAGTGTGAAAAAGATTATTCAATAAAATTCCACAGAAGCAAATGACTGTCCATGATTTTAAAAAAAGGTTGGACTCCTACATCAATTATTATACCAAAATGTATCTCAGAAGTATCAAAGATTTTCATATAATAGGTGAGTCCAGAAAAGGAGCAAAAAATAGGTGATTTCAAAATATTTTGGAATGGGAGTCTTTTCTATGCAAGATAGACCATTTAGAGGCCACAATTTTTAAAAATGGATGAATTCAAAGATAAAACTCCAATATAGTATAAAACTAGCTATAAAAATTATCAAAAGACAAATTGAGCAAAGATTTGTCCTGGGTGCTCATGATTAGTGAACAAAACCAGACAACACTTCCTAACCTTCAAAGATCTTAGACTGAAGACATTTTTACATGAATGGCCTTAGCAAACTTTTTGTAACCCTGGCCATGCATAGAGGTGGCATCGGTCACACAGGAGCATACTGGCAGAAGAGGAGAGTGCACCATAATGTCATTCAGGACTCTTAGTTGGTAAAAATGTTATCAGTAGTGTGATATGGGAATACATACTTGGCAGTGGTGAATATTAATTGCCAGGAGAAATTGCCACCTTTAGAGAAATTAGTCCTTCTCTACCTATAATCTGTAATTGTTAGGTATCACTCATGCACTGCTCTACAGCACGGTAATTTATCCACTTGGTTATCTCTCCACAAGCTTCTAGATTAGAATTACTTTCATAGTCTCCATAGTTACTGGTATGGCATCTTGTTTATAATAAACTCAATAAATATTAATCTTAATAATTAGTTAAGCTATCAAAACTGTGCTTTTATATAATAAACAACCCCTTATAATTAACACAACAGGCATGTAACTGGAAATATACATATTATTAGGTAGTCTGTAAGTTGAAAAGTTAAGGAGCATACAAGTAGGCAAAAAAGAAAATGGAAGAAAGAAAGGAAGGGAGGGAGGAAAGGGATGGGATGGAGAGAGGGAGGAAGATTCCTTTTACCTTTCTTCCTTGGTAAGACGTGCCAGTTTTCTGGCTTTGTGAGCAAGGATAAATCTGAAACACACAGACAAGAAAAAGAAGGGGAAACTAATGATTTTTTTTCATCTTGGTCTCATTTTTATAGCTACACATGTGCCCAGTGTACATTGCGAAAAGCTAACCAGAAAAATCAGTCTATACGATGGCCTATTTTATGGTCACAGTTTTAGTGTGAACATGTACATGTTACATTCCTAACACTGAAGAGCACCTTCCACCTTTGAAGAGTCAAGAGACTAAAGGCCGATAACTGGCCAGGACTTCTGCCTAGGGTAACATGACAAGTGAGCCACTTCCTTCCATCTGTCTGGTGGTCAATAGGAATGAGCCCTAGACTTCAAATACTTCACTTAAGACCACATCTGAACCAGGAATGGTGGCACATGCCTGTAATACTCAGAATGGAGAGTCTGAGACAGAAGGAGCACAAGTTCAAGGCCAATCTCAACTACTTAGCAAGACCCTCAGAAACTCAGTGAGACCCTTTTTCAAGATAAAAATTAAAAGGGTGGAGGGTATAGCTCAGGAGTAGAATGACTCTGGGTTCAATCCCAGTATACTCCCTCAACAAAAACAGAATGCAGTTGAGCCCTTCTAATTTCATTCAGTCTTTGCTCTTTGGTTCTACCTCTACCATAGTACCTCCTTATCACCTCACCTTCTAGATTCTGCCTCCATTTCCAGCCCTATAATCGCTTTCAACTTAACAATTGGCTTTTACTTCTCTTTATCACCTTGGCTCTTTCTGAAATAGACTTATACATGTCCTAGAACCCTTTTCAATTTTAGCTGTTCCAGGTAAATACCTCTTTGGGGCCCCAAGACATGCTCTATCTTTGCTGATCTTCCCCAGCAAGTTGGTGTTAGGTCTGGCCTTGCACCTCTTTAATAGGACTCAGAAAAATCTCGGTGATCATGATGGATCCACTCTCATGAAAGCATTAATATAGAACTTGAGAGTAGGTTAGTGTTTAGTGAGAATGGGTTGTTATGAACGAGTTATGAACGAGTTTGGCTTCCTCTCTTGCTTCTTCTCTCACCAATGATTCCTTGACATACTCACTTCTTTTCCACTTTTCACACTATGCATAGAGCAGCACAAGGCCCTCACCAGAAATCAAACATGCTGGCATTATGCTCTTGTATTTCCAAAATTATGAGCTAAAATAAGCCTCCTGTCTTTATGAATTACCAAGTATCAGGTACTGTGTTATAATAACACAAAGTAGATTAAGACAACACTGATGCTCACACAGCTTCCAGAAGAAGCCCTACTAGTTAAGCACCCTAAGTAAGGTCTTTATATCATGTTCCAACATAAGATGGATCACCAAAAATTTACCTCAGCACTAAATATAAAGCAGAAAATCAATAAAATTTTTAATGCTATGGGTATTCTACTTTGAGATATCTTTTCCTTGAAAGACATTGAAAAAAAGTTGCAATAATTATTATTTTATTGCTGTATTTGGAGACCACTACCATTGAGTAAAAATAATATTTACCAAAATATGTGACACGTATACTAATAGTACTTGATTATCTTGACAATACTGAACACGCTACATTACCTTAATTATACCTTACCCCATTATAGCAGCATAGTTGCCATCAGGTTTTGTATCATCCAATGTATAGGCAATTGGAGCTTCCTCTCCTTCGATAACCATGGTTCCACAGTAATCTTGGAGAAGAGCAACACAGAAGACAATGTTCATCACCCTATCAAACTATCCATAAAAGTTACAACGAAGCCCACATTTTCCAACTTGAGAAAACCAAAGGCCAAATAGGGACCACTGTAATCTAAATGTATAGAATCAAGCCAAACTCATGTCAACAGTACTGTATAGCCACATTTTGTGAAAAAAAAAATAGAGTTCTTCTCTGTAAAGAATGGGGCATCAACAGATGAATAGATTACAAAACTATGGAATATGTACAGAATGGAATTTTACTCAGCCATTAAGAAAAACACAATTACATCATTTACAGGGAAATTGATTGAACTGGAGAACATTATGATAAGTGATATTAGTCAGTCACAAAAAATAAGAAATTGGATGCTCTCCCTAATATGAGAAAACTAGAGAGAAAATGGGTCATAGGAGGAACTCTAGACGAAGAAGGAGATACTACAGGTGAGTAAATAAGGCAACCTGAGGGGATGGAAGGGAGGAAGAGGGAAATCCTCTAATGACATGATGTACATTCACAAACATCAATGTCAATCACTAAGCCAAAGATGAGGAGTAGGAAGGGGGAGGGAACAGGGCAGGAATTGGATAAGGGCTAATTGGGTGATGTGTGCATGTATGCCTCTACCATCTTGTACTCCATTAAGAAGTATGACTACAATGCACCAATGAAAAATTAAAAATAAAATAGGGCAATATGACATTCTGAATTAATCTTGGTCACTATTTAAGGAAATCTGGCTTTCCTTAGTATTGTGTCGCCCATTTCCTCTTACGTAAGGCATCAGAATAAACGCAAAGATCTGCAAAGAAAACAGTCTATCCGTGCAGAATAGAAGAAACTGGATATTCACATTTTATGAGGAGCCTCACTTATTCCATTTTTTGTTTGATTATTTGTTTGTTTGTTTGCTAAAGATGAGATCTTGCTGTGTTGTCCAGGCTGGCCCCAAACTCCTGGGATCAAGCAATCTCCTCCAGCCTCAGCCTCCCAAGAAGCTGGGGCTACAGACATGTCTCAAGAACTTATGCTTTTATATATTTGTTTATCTATCTATCTATCTATCTATCTATTATCTATCTATCTATCTATCTATCTATCTATTACTGGGGATTGAAAGCAGGGGCATTCTAACTCTGAGATTCACCCTAAGACTCATTTTATTTTTCATTATTAAACAAGGTCTCACTAAGATGCTGAGGGCCTTGCTAAGTACCTGAGGTTGGCCTCAAACCTGAGATCCTCCTGTGTCAGCCTCCTCAGTACTGGTATTACAGGTGTGTACCAACACACTTGACTTCACTTATTTTATGTGAAATAGTGCTTGACTATCTGAAAACAGGGCATAGAGAACATGGATAACAAGAATTCACAGCGTTCCAAATGTTCATTTCAAACATAACCTCCAAATATTCCTTCACCCTTAAAGAGCAATTTGAGAAATGAGTTTGGCTCATTATGGATAAACAAACAAATCACATTTGGTTCTCTGTATCTGGAAGTTCTGCATCTTTAAATTCAAACCAACTATAGGTTGAAAAGAAACTTTTTTGTGATACCATGGATTAAACTCAGATACACTCTATCACTGAACCAAACCTCCATCCTTTTTTATTTTTATTTCAAAGAAGGGTTCCACCAAGTTGTCCGGGATGCTCTCAAACTTGGGATCTTCCTGCCTCAGCCTCCTGAGTGGCTGAGATCACAGACACGTACACCATACCCGGCACAGATTGAAAATATCTGAGAAAAATTACTTCTACACAGAATATGCACAAACTTTTTCTTGTCATGATCCTCTAAACAATACAACATGACTATTTACATAGCATTTATGTATTATTAGGTATTTCAAGTAGCCTAGACATGATTTAAAGTACACAAGAAGATATACATAGGTTCTGTGCAAATCCTATGCCATTTTATATAAGGTATTTGGGTATCTGTGGATTTTGGTATTTGTGAGGATCCTGGAAGCAATCCTCCATGGATATCGGGGATAAATGTGTATGTAATTTCAACAAAAGACTGGCATAACAATGGTGAAAATGTCAGGCCAGGGTCTGAAGTGTTATAATAATATATTAGTGCAAGGTATTCCTTTTCCTACTCCACCATTGACTTGCAAATCAGAGGTTTTTTTCAAAAGAATTATGGTGAAAGGTTCTGGAGCAAATGTTGTACATGACATATATTCATAAACATATCAAAGTCAATCAGTAATCCAAACATGAGGAGGCAAGGGGAGGGAATGGGGAGGGAATTGGGAAAGGGCTAAATGAGTGATGTGTGCATGTATGCATCTTCCATCTTGTGCCCCATTAAGATGTATGACGACAAGGCACCAATAAAAAAAAAGAATACAAAAAGTCGATAGGAGGCTTTCAAAATGAGAAAGAAAGCACAGAGAAAATAACTTTGCAGGTGCACACCTCCCCTTACCTGTATGTAGGCATATGTGTATGTGAGAGGACACACTTGGAGGCATATAAAATGCAGTTGTCTCTTTCTCTCCTCCCACCACCTTCCCCATCATGCACTGTGAGAATAAATGCCCCAGTCAGCCACTGGCCAGAGGGGTGTTTGCATGCCTATCAGGTGTTTTATGGTGGGGAAAAATGTTGAGAAAGACTGAAGTATGAAAAATAAAAATGTTTGAGGTCTATCCAAGAACTCAAGAAGATGTAAGAATACAAAAGAACTAGCTAAGAAATTGCCTGCTGTAAGAAGGCAAAAGAGAGAAGACAAACAGAAAAGGTTCTCATCAAAGAGAAAAGCAGGTGCATATTGATCATGTAGGAAAGAGCTGACAGGATGAACTGGCACAGGACACCAGGTAGGCCAAGGTGGAGGTGCTGCTTTCTGAGTAGAAGGGCTCTTTGAGCACTTTCATCCCAGAGTGAAGCTAGCCTCTCAGCCAAGCAGGTGCACTTAGAGAAAGCAAAGGAATAAGAGACAAAGAGAAAAGCCATGTTCATGTCATGTGGAACCATGCAGCATCAGTTGGATTGCTATAACTTGCAGGTGGAATGCCCTAGAGGCCTGCCCAACCACACAGAGCAAGTGCCCCCTTGGCTTTGTAGCAGCTCCTCTTAAAAGGAAGAGGCCATGCAGGTTTATCCACAAGTTTAACAAAGAAGACATTTAACAAAGAAGTTAAAAGAAGTTTAACAAAGAAGTGTAACAAATAAAAGCAGAACCAGATGCACTGGTGCACACCTGTAATCCATCCTAGTACTGGGGAAGGTGAGATAAGAGGACCACAGGTTCAAGGCCCGTCTTGGAAAGTTAACAAGACCCTGTTTTAAAATAAAAACTAAAAAAGGTGGGGACATAGGTAGGAGATAGACATCTCTGAGTTCAATCCCCTGAATCAGGAGAGAAGGAAGGAAGGAAGGAAGGTAGGAAGGAAGGAAGGAAGGAAGGAAGGAAGGAAGGAAGGGAGAAGGAAAGAGGGAGGAGTAAGGAAGGGAGGAAGGGAGGAAGGCCTTAGAGAAAACACTTGAGATACTGTTGCTGCAGAGGGTGATAAGAATGTTCATAATAACATAATTCAAGAGAAGCTTTTTGAATGCAGGGATGTGAAGGAAGGAGTTCTGATGAAATAATAACATTCAGAAGAATGATTGAAGTATACTATGGGCAAAATAATACAAAGTAATGATGAGAACATCCTATCAGATATATAGTTGTAGGACTTGTGCTTTCAAAAGTAGGGTGTGTAGACCTAGATTGCACATCTAAATATTGGAAAAATGCTGTAAGTTCTTGGTTTTAATTCCAGCTTTTTGAAAAAAAAACTGTTTTGCATGTATTGTCATTATAGGAATAAACTGTTTTCAGAGGTTAGTGTTTTGTTTTTGTATTGAAGATTGAACTTAGGTGCATTCTATGTTCAAGCAACACCCTCACTCCTATTTTTATTTTTATTTTTAATTTTGACACCGAGTCTCACTGAGTTGCTGAGAGTCTTGCTAATTTGCTGAGGCTATCTTCCTATCTCAGTTTTCAAAGTACTGGGATTACAGGCATGTGCTACCTTTCCTGGCTCAAAGGTAAATGTTTTTAATTTAAGAAAAAATAAGTATGGTGGTAGTTTATATTTAATTTTTTGTACTGCTGGGGATTGAACCAAGGGGCATTCTACCTCTGAGCTACACCCCAAGCCCTATTTTATTTTTTTTGAATTTGTAAACAAGGTTCCACTAAATTGCTTTGAACTTGTGATCCTCATATTTCAGCCTCCCAAGTACTAGAATTACAAACATACACCACTACACCCAGTCTATATTTAATTTTTTATGTAAAGAGCTGCAAGAAATATTTGCAGCCCAGTGACAAAGATCACAGAAATATTAAGGACACATGTAGGAGCTAAGGATGTTAATTAATGATATAGTCTATGCTTAGCAAGCAAGCAATCCTCAGCACCTCACCCTCCAAAATGCCCCATACATACATTTGAGAATTTAGTTTAAGGATAAAAATATTTTCACCAAATGCAGAAAATGTAATAAGGAAATGATGAATAGGTGATTTATTAAATCATTTAATATAACCTTTGAACCTCATTAATGATGAAAATTATAAATTATGAATAAATGGAATAATTTCCCTTACCTGATTAGCAAAAAGTAAAAAGTATTAGCTGGCAAGAATGTGGGAGGACAGGAATGCTAATAAAGATCTAGCCAAAATAATTCTCCGTTATAAATAAAAGTTAAAAAAAACAATTCTCCTCATAATTCCACTTTTGAAAATTTATTCTAAAACTGCAGTGCTATCCATAGGAAGCTGTTTACTACAGTATGATATGTAGCAGCAAAAACTTGGAAACAAAAGAAATGCCTATTGGGTAAATTTTGTTGAAAGGAGGTAGATCTATTTGTTATGTCTTTTAAATGTTTTATTGGTACATTGTAATTGTACCACATAGTGAGATTCAGAGTGATACATTATATATGCACATAACATTATTTGGTCTGTTTTGACATGAAGTAGATTTACATGAGTTATTGTTAATAGAAAACAGCAAATTTTAGTATAATATGTATGTATACATATGCATAATGCTTTTGAAAATAATGTGTTTGGGAAAATGTAACATTTATTTTAAAATATATTTGCATATAAATACTATACATATTATTTATTATATAGAGAGTATATATTTCTAAATATATGAACACATACATTTAAAATATTACCTATGCTCATGCTAAATCTCTAAGGGTAAACAACCTAAATTTGTTCTTTGTGGTACTAAAGATCAAACCTGGGGCATTGCACATGCTAGACAAGTTATCTATTACTGAGCCACACTCCAGCCCAACAACCTAAATTTTTAACAGTGGTTCCCTAGAGGAAGAACAATAGAAGAAGGATATTGTTTGTAGTACTAGAAACTGAACCCAGGGGCATTCTATCTCTGAAATGCACTGCTAGCCCTTATTTTTGTTTTGAAACAGAATCTTGCTAAGTTATTATATTATGGCCTCAATCCTGCGATCCTCCTGTCTCAGTCTCCCAATACTGTCATTACAGGCATGTGTCACTGTGCCTGGATGAGAAATATTTTATATACTTTTGCCTTTTGAAACTTTTCTGGTGAATAAGTGTACTTCTCTGATTTTTAAAAGTAGGTATTATTCCTGTTATTGAAAATATAAATTGATATACAGTAGATATAAAGATTTAAGGGAGAAGGTGAATGGCTAAAAAATAAGCAAAAGTAAGCAGACCAAAAGGATTCAAAGTGTTGTTTTCTTCACATATGTGGGCTGGGTTGGAAGAGGTAAGGCAGCTGTGATGGCTCCAGGGAAGGGTAGGGTGCTAATGGCGAGGGCTGCAGGACTTGGGATGGCTTAGTGGAAGGCCAGATAAAAGAAGGGGCCCTTCTTTGCAAATTCACAAAAATGTCACACTAGAAGACTACAAAAAGCACCTCCTGGGATAATCAATCTAGAAATAACCAGATGTTCAGATGTTCTTCACACACACCTCCCCCTACACAAAGAGAGAGAGAGCGAGAGAGAGAGAGAGAGAGAGAGAGAGAGAGAGAGAGAGAGAAAGAGAGCGCGCTTTGGGGGTTAAAGACTCCCAAAGACCCATGCACTAAATATTTGGCCCCTACAGTGAAACATTGGGAGGTGGTAGAACCTTTAAGAGGTGGAGCCTAGTGGGAGGTCTTTAGGTTACTGGGGGATATGCCTTTGGAGGGAATTGCGGGCCCCTGACCTCCTCTTTGCTATTTTTTTTTGTGGTGATGAGGTGAGTAATATTTCTTTGCCACATATTCTAATCATGATGTGCTGCCTTTCCATGGACCCAAAAGCAACAGGTTCAACTGACCATGAACTGTGAACTATAATTTGCAAAACTGAGCCAAAATAAATTTCTATTTTTGTGTGTGGTACTGGGAATTGAACATAGGTGCATTCTACCTCTGAGCTACACCCCCAGCCCTATTTTTTCTTCTTTATTTTGAAACAGGGTCTCACTGAGTTGCAGAGGACCTCACTAAGTAGCTGAGTCTGGCTGCAAATCACAATCCTCCTGTCTCAGCCTCCCAAGTATTGGAATTACAAGCATACTCCAGGATGCCCAGAAATCTTTTCTTTTTCTATGAGTCACCTCAGGTATGTCTTTACAGTAGAATAAAGCTGACAAACACAGTGGTTTTGTGAGGAGATGACTATGTAAATTTGCTTGACCGCAATAATCATTTTACTACGTAAATGTGTATCAAGACATCAAGTCATACACCTTGAATATCCATAATAGAAATAAAATAAATATATGCAATAAAAATAAAAACAACATTTAACATGATTCTGAGGGAGAAACCAAGAATGGGTTATGTTTTCCTATATCAAAATACAAAATTGCCTTCTCTATGGCATCCCAAACTATGCCAAACTTGTAAAACAAAGTATACAAAAACCTTGAATGATACCACATGCCCGCTATGTGCTAGTCACTGTTAGGCTGATTTGGGCTATAAATTTATCGACATTTATCTTATTAGCTCAAATTTCCTGAGCTTTTGTGTTTGATACTGTATATTAAAGTACTTATTGAACCAGCCATTAATAAGCACCTGTTGTAAGCCAGGCACTGTGCTAGGCATTGGGACACAAAAAGCCAATTTACTTGCCCAGAAAATCTAAACTCTGAGAGAAGACAAACATGCTAACTGGTGGCATCATATGTAAAGTTCTATTACAGAAACACAGATGAACACACCAAAACTCACATAAAGGCATTCATGGCCATTGACGGGGGACATGGGTGAAGCCTGAGGAATGAAAGATTCCAAAGGAGTTAAAAGAGGGACTGGTGAAAGGTCAGACTCCCCCAAGACTCCAAGCAGAACTCCAGTCCCCTCCAGAATTCACACCCCAAGGCCCCCCAGTGAAAGAAGGAACTTATCTTAATCCTTTACTGGGCTGCTCTATCCTCCCCTGTGTTTAGTTTATTTCTTTGATGATTGTATCTTTTATGGCACCTTCCCTACTCTCTAGCATTCCTCATGGTATTGCAATGTCTGTTTTTTCCCATGAAAATGTGACTCTTAGTTGAAAAAAGGGTATAAAATCCTAGTTTTAGGGAATAAAATAGTCAGTTGAACAAGAGGCAATTGTCCAGGTTCTTCATTTCAGGTCTTTCCCTCCCAAGTCCCAGAGAGGAATCTCCACAGCCATTAAGAAAAGAGTTCATACACCTGATCTTAAACTCGATCTACTTGCTACCAGCTGGCCATCTAAAATATGTGACCTGGTTCAAAATAGGAATCAAGGAGACTTCCGGGAAGATGGCGACCGAGAAAAGTGGGGCTTAAGAGCCCCGCTAACAACCAATCTCCATTACCACAAAATCAGCGCCTTTCATAGCCAGAAAACACCATCACCAGTGAAACAAAAAATCACCAGGCTCCAGAGAGAAAGCAGACTGAGAACAGAGCTCAGAGCCACAGAGGAGATAACCGGCCTCACGCCCGAGGACGCAGCAGACGCGGCAGCAGCGCCATACTGCCGGCGGCACCGGCGAATTCACGGGACGGCTACAGCAAGCCGAGGTGAGCCACTGCGGAACAGCCAGGCGGGATTTCTCCGCGTAGAGAGAATCTAAAGCTCCCAGTGGCCGAGCTCAGCACACGCTGCAGGGATTCAAAGTGGAAATCAAAACCAAGAAGAAAAACACCAGCCCCACAGCCGAGGGCGTAGCAGTGGCGCCATATTGCCACCGGCGGCAGCAGCACCAAATTCAGCGAGGCCAGTACTGCTACATCTGCGTACTCAAGAACAGTGAGTCAAATTGCGGGCCACAGAGGAGAAATCCCAGTACTGTACTCCCTGGGACTTGACCCAGTGGGGGAGGGGCAGTGGCAGAGATATCACACCATAGGAGAACGTGCAACCTGGCACCCCCCACAGTCTAAAGCAGCCTCTATCGACTCTCTGGGTCGGAGACTCTGTGATACAACGCAGTAAAGGAGTAGTGGTGTCTGAGATACTACTGACTCGAGATCCAGAACACCTTAAGTGAAGTCATAGTGACCCAAGGGAAGAACCCAGAGAAGGCACAAACTTCCGAAATCATGGGAAAGAGGAATAATACTGGAGCAATGAATGCCCACAACCCCACAACATCAGAACCCGATAAAACAGAAAATCAGAGATTTCTAGAAGATCAAATCAGGAAAATAACTGTAGAAATAATAGAGGTGCTTCAAAAAGAACTCAGAGAGAGCCAAAAAGAGATAAAGGATGCAATTAATGAAGTAAAGGCCTCAATTCAAAGCACAAACAACCGATTAGAACACATGGAGAACAGAATCTCACTCTTAGAAGATGATCATTCCAAAAATGAACGCATAGTTTCTAATCTAGAAAAAAAATCCGACAGCAGGAATCTGATATTGAAGAAATATGGGCCCATTTTAAGAGAGCTAACCTAAGAATAATTGGAATAGAGGAGGGAAAAGAAAGTGAAACCAAAGGGATCAACAATCTCTTCAAGGAAGTAATAGCAGAAAATTTTCCAGACATAGAGCAAGAGGTCGATTCACAGGTCCAGGAAACTTATAGAACTCCCTTTAGACAGGATCGGAGAAGAGGATCCCCACACCACATAATTGTCAAAATGACCAATGTGGAAGCCAAGCAGAGAATCTTAAAGGCAACAAAAACAAAGGGCCAAGTGACATTCAGAGGCAAACCAATTAGAATCACTCCAGACTTCCCAAACCAAGTTATGAGAGCCAGAAGGGCTTGGAGTAACATATTCCAAACTCTGAAAGAAAACAACTTCCAGCCAAAAATTTCCTACCCGGCAAAACTTTCTATCAAATTAGATGGAGAAATAAGAAGCTTCCATGACAAACAGAAACTGAAGGAATTTATGTCTTCAAAACCAGCGCTAGAGAAAATACTCAAAGAGATTAAATACAAAGAAGAAATAGGTAACACACTCCAGAACTAGAGAAACAAGATTTTCCATCCAACAGACAACTAAGATTGGTTATCTGTGGAGATTCATTATTTATGTTAGTCTTTTACCTATCTCTAAAGGGTATTGTTTGCCTTTATTGTTGTTAATTTCTAGGATTTCTAGTTGGAATATTAATATAGCTTCAGATATAGCATTTGGAAATATTTTATCCCATTCTATTCGTAACTGTTAACTCTGTTTACATTGTCTTTGGATATACAATTTTTTTTTATTTTTTAGGGAGTTTGTATACTCCTCTGTTGCCTGTGCCATTGAAATCATAACCAAGAAACCACTGCCAATTTCAATGTTGTGAGGTTTAATGACCCAGATTCTCTCCTAAAAGTTTATAGTCTTAAGATTTATATTTAGGTCTTTTATCTATTTTGAGTTAATATTTGTACATGGGATTAGGTAAGGGTCCAATTTTATTCTTTTGCATGTAATTATTATTTTTTAACAATATTTAGTTAAAAGATTAATATTTCCACCACCAAATGTTTGTGGAAACCTTGTCAAAAATAACTTGACAATATAGGGAACAATTTAGGTCTAGGCTTTTATTTAACTCCAATGGTTTATATATCTGCCTTTAGAATAGTACTACACTGTTTCAATTATTGTAGCTTTATATGGTTTGAAATCAGAAAATATATATCTTCTAGCTTTGTTCTTTTTCAAGATCGTTTTGGGTACCTAGAGTCCATATTCCATATTAGGATAGATTTTTTTCTGAAAAATAAATATATAAATATATGATAGTTTGACCAAAAAATAGAAAAAAAATATTCTCTGGTAAGAAAGAAAGCAAAAAGAAATATTGAAATGTTATCTTTAAGTCATCAAAAGCTTGGTATCAGACAAATGAAACTGTTATGTGAGATTATCATTTTTAATTTTAGATAAATTGCCATAATACTAGATGTCAACTACTAAGCCAAGCATGGGAGGGAGGGATAGGGAGAGAATGGGGTGGGGATTGGGTAGGGGCTGACTGGGAAAAGTGTGCATGTATGTCTACAAAAGTATGTATCCTACTATGATGTATGAATACAGTGCACCAATAAAAATAAATAAATTTAAAAATAGGAATCAATAATAGACCAATGTGCTATTTCCATTAGATTCAGACTAAAATGAAAGGGATTTTCATAGTGGATGCTTCACAAAGGGGGAGATTAATAGCTCAACTAATATATCCACCCAATAACGTCCTGCCAGGTGTGGTGGCACATGCTTGTAATCCCCATGCTTGGGAGGCAGAGACAGGAGGATCACACTGGTTCAAAGACAGCCTTGCTGGCTTAAGAGACCCTGTTTCCAAATTATATATATTTATAGGTCTGGGGGGTGTAACTTGGAGGTAGAAGGGTTTCCAGGAACCCCAGTACTACCAATAACAGTCCTAGCCATGATTACTTGCAGGATGTGGAATCATGAGCCTGTGATGTCACTAGAAAAGGTTACTGAAGTTGTTCATCCCTCCATATCCCTGAAAGATTGATTCCAAGACTCCTATGGATACTAAAATCTGTAGATGCACAGGACCCCTATATAAAATGGTGTGGCTTTTTCATAAAACCTAAGGCCTTTCTCCATAATACTTTATATATTTATTCATTTTTCTGGTACTGGAGATTGAATCCAGGGGCATTGTGCCTCTGAGATACACCCTCAACCTTATGTTTTTAATTTTGAAATAGGGTCTTAGTCACAGAGGCTGGCCTCAAACCTGCCATCCTCTTGTCTTAGCCTTCCAAGTTCTGAGATTAATGGTGTGTGCTATCACACTCAGCTCTCCCATATATTTTAAATAAGCTCTGGATTACTAATAACACCCTGAGCCCTCTTTTTTATTTTGAAACAGGATCTATGTCACAGAGGCTGGCCTCAAATCTGCCATCCTCCTGTCTTAGCCTTCTGAGCTCTGAGATTACTGGTGTGTGCCATCACAGTCAGCTCTCCCATATATTTTAAGTTCTGGATTACTAATAATACCTACTAGGATGTAAATTCTATGTAAATAGATGGTAAACTGAATTGTTTAGGGAATAATGACAAGAAAAATTTGTACACATGTTCAGTACAGATGCATTTTCCTCCCAAGTAGTTTTCATCCATATTTGGTGGAATACATAGATGCAGAATCCATGGATACAGAGGTCTGACTGTACATAGGAAATACTGCCCTAAGGCCTAACTGTGGGACTGTCCCCATTTGTCTTCAGCATAGTCTTCCTTTACTTCCTATAGTCTTACTCCTCATTTCAGTCCATCCTGCCCTTTGCCCTCAGTCCCAGGTAGTGACTATTCTCTCCTGGTCTCTTCTTAGAAGAAAACTAGACGTGATAAGAGTAAATGTTACAAGACTATACCACTGTACTGCCCAATACAGTGGTTACTGGCTACATATATATATACAAAGTGATTAAAATAAAATAAAATTAAATAAATTTGTTTTCTTAGTTTCATTAGCTATATTTCAAGATGTTCAGTGCCCACATGTGGTCAGTGGCCAGTGTGTTGGATAGAACAGATCTAGAATATTCCTACCATTGTAGAATCTACTGTTTTAGTTAGCATCCCTGTGCATTGTGCTAGCTGGTACAGCAGCACACTGGATGGTTAGATATGAATAAAGAAATGAATCTAATTTAATCTAGTATAATTTTTTGTGGAATTAGAGATTGAACCCCAAGGGCCTTCTGCCTCCAAGCTATACATTGAGCCCTATTTTATTTTATTATTATTTTTTCAGTACCCAGGGGAATTCTAACTCAGAGATACACCCCTAGCCCTGTTTTATTCTTTATATTGAAACAGGGTCACACTGAGTTACGGAGGGCCTCATTATATAGCTGAAGCTACTTGCAAACCTGGATCCTCCTATCTCAGCTTCCCAAATGTTGGGATTACAAGAGTGTGCCACTATGCCTGGCTTTTTATGTTATTTTTTGAAACAGGCTCTCACTAGGTTGCTGAGAGTCTTGCTACATTGTTTAGACTGGTCTTGTACCTGTGTGACTCTCCTGTCTCCTCCTCCAAGTACTGGGATTACAGGTGTGTGCCATCACGCCCAGCTAATATAATAGAATCTTGACACTAATAAAGTGGCCTGGAGAGTTTTAGAATTCCCACCTTTGTGAATCGCTTTACATGCCCATACTTTTAAAAAAGTTTGAGGCCAAACTGGGCTCTCTGTAATTTAATGAGATCTGGTTTCAAAATAAAAAGGGCTTGTATTATAGCTCCAAGGTAGAATGCCCTTGGGCTCAATGACCGATACCAAAAATATTTGTACTTTAGGACCTGGAGTAATGTTTTATATATAGAAATCTAATGTAAATAGTTATAAGCAAATGTATATCTTTGACACCAAGTTTCTTGGGCTTTTCCTTGGAGGCACTTCTATATGGGAAGTACTCACCCTTTTTCCTCCAGAAGGGTTCTTTATAATAAACCATGCACTTGATGACTGAACCCAAAGGTACACGAGTGATCAGCTGGTTTCTAATTGTTGGCAGAGGGGGGCTGAAGTGGATCTTCATACACAGAATGGGAGGAATAGCACTAATCACATATTTAGCCTGAAAGAAAAGCAATGTGATTAAACATCATTAGTCTGTTATTTTTTTTTTCCTAATGATCCTCTATCATGCTACCCCTGACCCCACTCAGTATCTTTTCTTTCTTTTCTCTTTTTTCTTTCTTTTCTTTTGTTTGTTGTTTGGTTGGTTGGTTGGGTTTTTTTTTTCTTTTTTTTTTTTTTGTGGTACTGGAGATGGAACCCAGAGGCATTTTACCTCCAAGCTGCACCTCCACCCTTATTTTTTATTCTTTTTTATTTTTGAAACAGGGTCTCACTGAGATGCAAAGGGCCTCGCTATGTAGCTGAAGCTGTTCACGAACCGTGATCCTCCGGTCTCTGCCTCCCAAATGCTGGGATTACAAGCGCGCACCATCGCACTCAGCCTCACTCAGTTTCTTAACCAAAAAGCTGGAAGAATACTGTGAAAACCTAAAGCAGATCTTACTGTTCCTTAGTTCCAAAACTCTAATGACATCCCACACTTGGAGTTAAAGCTAAGTTCCTCATAACCACCTCCAAAGGTATACATGATACAGATTCCTACTATCTCTCTGATCCCACCTCCTGTTATTCTTTCCCTCACTTCTCCTACTTCCACTATTTTTATTTACAACCTAACAGTCCCTATATTATTCCAGGCCCTCTTCCCATCTCAGGGCCTCGGCACTGGCCATTCCATTTACTAGAACATTCTTCCCACCAAGAGCCACGTGGCTTAGTGATTCATCTCTTTCAGTTCTGTGCTCAAATATCACTTTTCCAAAAGAACTGTCCATGAAATCTGGGATATTTGGGGCTTTCTGTTCCCTTTGGATATCTATGAAACTCTTTCCCAAGTTTAGGGGTCTTGATTACCTCATATATTTCATGGTTTAGGGTTTCCACGAGGACATTTTCTTCTGTCTGGTCAATGCGGACTACAGGCCTCTCTAGCTTCACTCGTTCCCCAAGGAGGTCTTTTATTCTTTCAGACACTTGACCAGATCCACCCACAAATTTCCTCTCCTGGAAAGAAAAACGACTCAAGAGGTGGTTGAGAAATACAAGAAAGGGCATAAAATCCCCAAGTGGCTAGTTTTCCTTGCTTCTGTTCACTCTGAGCTATATAACATTTTATTTTACTCTGGTGAATCATATCTGTAACCATTGCTTTCTTACTGGGCACTGCTGCCTATTGACAAAATTACAGATTATAGGTTTTTTGTATTACCTTCAAAGCAATACTCTTAAGAATTCCCAGACCCCACTCAACTGGACATCCTCAGAATGTCACCAATATGACATTCTAGTCACCACCTCTGCTCTATATCCCATCTGCACTTTTTGAGGGGGTATTGCATATTGTACCCAGAAGTGTTCTACCTCTGAGCCATATCATCAGCCCACTCCCTTTTGCAATAATGGGGATAAAATGAAGAGACTTATATATGCTAAGCAAGCTCTCTACCACTGAGACACACCCCCAGCAGCACATTTTTTTTATTTTTTATTTGGAGACAAGGTCTCCCTAAGTTGCCAAAGCTAGCCTTGAAGTTGTCATGCTCTGGCTTCAGTTTTCCTAGTTGCTGGGATTACAGGCACACACCACAGCTCCCTGCCCATCTAGTCTTTTGGGAGCTGCTGGGCCTGATAAAACTCTACCTAGAGCTCAGCCACTACTTGCCTGACCATGCCAAAGCCTTGTCTTGTGACTCAGGCTCAGAACCTCTGCACTGTACTAGTATTGGAAAGAGGTTTTAAAATGTACTAATACATCAGTATTGGGAAAGATTTCCAATTTTAAAAATATATCTTTTATACTAAGAAAGCCAGGGCTAGCTAGCAGGAAGGAGGGACTTTACATTTCAAAAGGGAAGGAAAGAAAGCCCAGCCAGGAAAGAGGCTTCTTTACATCTCTAAAAGAGAAACAAATGGCCTAAGGGAAATCTGAAGAAATCCCAGATCCCAGAGAAGCAATTTCACACATCTTGGGGGATGAACAAGAGGTGTAGAGGGCTGTGTTTGGAGGCAGGACAGCCCCCCTTCCGGGGCAAATCTGGCTGGAGACAGCAGAGAAACTAGGCTAGAGATAGGGCTAGCATATCTACAGATCAAAGGACCTGCCTTGGACTTGGTCTGGTCAGGATAAAAACACTCAGCATACTGGGGTTCGGTGGTATATTTCATTCGAATTGCCCCCTTGTGCCCCCCTCTCTCTCTCGGGCACAGGGCTGTAACAATATCCTGTGTTTCTATCTTTTTAATAAACTTCTTTAAATCTTCAGCAACAGTCTAAGCTATTCATATTTATTCTTAGCTTAGGACAAGAATCCACGGATTTTTCTGTTTTTGGTCATTTGGGGTTTTGTCATGGGTTGAAGAAAGTGTGTCCAGGACCCTAGCAGGGGTTCCCAGGGAACAGTTTCCCCACAACCATATTCTCTCAATCTGTAACATGCACCACACCCCTTCTGCCCCAGGCCAGCCTTCTCCCTGTTACAAGCTTCCCATCTCATCTTGAGTCAGGTGCCTGTTGCTTCTGTGGCCACCAAGGTCATTTCACCTTATATCATTTACCTGCACTTAGTCCTCCCTCCAAATTTTCCAAAGCTTCCAAATGTTCTATCTGGCTGTGCACACAGTTAAGCTATCTTCTCTTTCTTGGTTTTTAGTTTAGTTATTTAAAATAACTATTTTTAATAGATCTTGGAAGAAGGAAGTGAGAAATGAAGGAAAATTAAAGGAAAGATGGGGGGGGGGACATGACTACCAAGGTGGTTATCTAAGAACTTTAATCCTCTTCCTACTGTGCTCAGCACAGTACCTTGCACAATGCTGGGGCGCAGGAAAGAGTTACTAAACAAATGAATGAATAAATTCCATGCAGGCCATGCATTTTAAGTTGAAAACAAAAAGGCTGGGGATGTAGCTCAGTGGTAGAGTGTTTGCCTAGTATGAATGAGGCCCTGGGTTTAATCCCAATATAAAAAAAAAAAAAGAAAATGACCATGGAGCTGGGCATCGTGGCACATGCCTGTAATCTCAGTACTTGAGAAACTGAGACAGGTAGATTTCAGGTTTCAGCCTCAGCAACCTGGCAAGACCCTGTTTCAAAACCAAAAGGGCTATGGTTAGTGTTATTGTAGCCCTGGATTCAATCTCCAGTGTCACAAAAAGAAAAGTTGAAAATACATTTCTTTTTTTAAGGGGTCTTTTTTTGAACTGGGGATCAAACCAAGAGCATTGCACCCTCAAAGCAGGCATTTTGCCACTGAGCTACATCCCAGCCCTGAAAATACATTTCTAACTTTCTTTTCTGAGGTCTCTAAGAAGTGCTCACACTATGTTCACCAGATAGTCTTTTACAAACTTACCCAGCAATAATCAGATGCTTATCCAAATGCAAAATGGCAAAAGTCACACTGGTACCTGACAACAAACTGCTTCTCATTAAAACCACTTTGAGCTGCCATGGTAAAGCACTAAAACCCATAAGCCTGCCTTGAGCTTCAGCAAGGCACGCCTTAAGGATGATGCCAATCTTTCGTTCTGGTTGGAACAGTGGGGGCTGGATTGGTACCTGCCCTCCATTGGTCGTTGAGATGATTCTGGTCGTGCCCCCACACTGCTTCACATACCACAGAAACCAGAGAGCAGAGACCTCATGGGTCTCAGCAGTGACACACAGGTTCACAAAGAGAGTGGCAAGGTGCTTTGCAGATCTGTTCGGGAAGAAAAAATGGACAAAATTGGCAAATTGAGGACATTATTTTTTTCATTGTCTAGAAATTATTCAAATAATACATTTCTTGGCTAAGTTTGATGAGTTGCAGGAAAATGTCACAAGGAGTCAATATTATGAAACATGACATCAGAGTTTGGGGAATTGAGCTTTGTCCCCCTCCCCAAAACAAATATCTTACTCAGAATCCTTCCATATTCTGTGCTATCACGGTTTGTTCCCATACATATGCTGTTCTTTTAGTGAAACACATCTTGGTAAAAGGCACTGCTGTTGACTTAGTAGTTACAGCTAACCCTCTAAAAATCAAGCTTAATTTCTTTCTCTCCATCCCTCTCCTCCTACTCAGTCCATCACGAAATCTGGTCATCTCTCATCACTTCATTCTATGTTCAGCATCACCAATTTAGTATTGTTTCTGACCAGTAGTATTAAAATTACTTCCTCCAGACTGGTCTCTATGCCTCCATTCATTTCCACTTGATATCTGTTGATCACATTAGAATCCAGATGCTCTTTATCTCCCTCCCCACAGTGGAGGTCTTTCTCAAATGTAATTCAAGTTATGTTATTTTTATTGCTTAATGCTCTCCACTAGTATCCTGTTGAAACTAGAATAAGAAGTCAGGCGTGCTGGCACATGCCTGTAATCCCAGTACTTGGAAGGATGAGATAGGAGGACAGCAGGTTCAAAGGCAGCCTCAGCAAAGTAACCAGACTCTCAGCAACCTAGTGAGACTATTTCAAATAGTAAAAATAAAATGGGACCGGAGATATAACTTGGAGGTAGAATTCCCTGGGTTCAATTTCCATATCAAAAAGAAAAGAAAGAAACCAGGATAAGATTCAAATCTTTCACCATGACCTCCGAAGCCCTAAGCAGTTTCCTCATGCCTACCTTTTCTTTCTCATCCTATACCCCTTCCTACATGTGTTAATGTTTCCTCAGAAACATAGACTCATATTCATCTAGCAAAATGAGCACTGGCTTTCATATTCCAAGTACCCTGGGATTCTGTCATATGCCATTCTATGTATCTTTAGAACTCTTTTCAAGGTCTAAGATTACCTTGATTATTGCTTTATTTATTTTTGGTACTGGGTACTGGGAATTGAGCTCAGTGTTACTCTACCTCTGAGCTACACTTCAAGCCTATTTTATTTTTATTTTGATACAGGGCATTCCTAAGTTGCTGAGGGTCTCACTAAATTGCTGAGGCTGGCCTCATACCTTCAATCCTCCTGCCTCAGCTTCCCAAATACTGGATTATAGAAGTATGTCAATAGGCTTGACTCGGTTTATTATATTTTATTGCTCTCTGTGCCACTAGAATATCAATCCATAAAAACCGAAACCTTATCTTTTTCTTGCATAAGAAAAAAGTAAAGTATTAAAGTATTAATTAATTAATTTAAAATTAATTTAATTTTTTAAGAATTAAAAAGTCTGATATATAAGCACTCAAAAATTGTTTAATGACTGAATGATCAAATGAAGAGAAATATCAAAGCATTTTAAAACATCCACAATGTACAAAAGATATTATAGATGCCTTACCAAACACAAAATTAGTCACAGTTATCTATTAAGTTATTTTATTTATTTATTTATTTATTTATTTATTTATTTATTTTTGCAGTAATAGGAATGAAACCCAGGGGCATTCTACCTCTGAACTAAACCCCCTATCCTATTTTTTATTCTTTATTTGGAAACAGGGTCTCACTGAATTGCAAAGGGCCTCACTAAGTAGCTGAGGCTGTCCTCGAACCGTGATCCTCCCTTTTCAGCCTCCCAAATGCTGGGATTACAAGCGTGTTCCACCACGCCCAGCTTCTATTCAGTTATTTTTATAACAGAAGATAAACTCAAAGGATATATGAGGGGGGAAACAATAAAACATAGGTGAACTTTTGCTTAGTGTCTTGGCAGGTAAATAGCTAGAGATTATATCTTATCAGAATAAGCAGCACACCAAAAAGCGAACAATGTTATGCAATTCCAAGCACTCAGTTGTATCTAACATGTCTTGAAATTCACCAGTAGTAATGTGTACTCTGGGATATCTTTAATACCAATCAATCTCCCTTTGATGCGATGTTTGCATATTGTTAAGCTAGTTACACCTTAGGCAGAATTTTCTACCTGGCAATGCTAACAATGGGTGGAATAAATGATATCATTTTACAATCTTCCATTTGCTGAACTCTTTCTACACTCTGTGTTCTTTAAACTTATTGTCTTGTTCAATTGTGGTAACAATCCTATAAAACAATCATTTGTTTCCCCCAGTTCACAAGCCAGAAAATGGAGCCTCAGATAGTTTAACAATATTTAGCTACAAAAGATACTCAATAGTACAACTGCAGATCATATCTAATTCAAAACTCATGTTTTCAATACCCGTAAATGATTTGTAATTATTCAGCTGACATTGACTTAAAATATTACTTGGAAGCAAAGTATCTTTGCAGTTCCTCATATTCTATTTCTTTTGTTTCTTGTTTTAGAGGTGAATTCAGGGGCATGATTTAAAGGTAGTAAAAATAACAAAAACTGAATGTGGGCCCAGCTAGGCAGCCAATATTAAATATAAAAATACTGATGAGTTTCTATTTGTTATTGTCATCAAATTGGTGGGGAGGAAATAATCATAATTTGAAATAAAGGGAGACCTAAAAGTACAGTGGTCCAACCTTACATAACTGGAAATACATTCCAAGACTTCCAATGGATATCTGAATGTATATACTGAATCCTATACATATCATGTTGTTTCTATGCATATCATTATAAAGTTTAATTTATAAATTAAGCATAGTAGGAAGTTAACAACAATATCTAAAATAAAACTGAACAACTCTAAGCAAATGCCATGATAAAAGTTACATGAATATAGTCTCTCTCTCATCTTAAGAGTTGTGATATTTTCAGATGAAAATTGACCCTTGATAATGGAAACCACAGAAAATAAAATTACATAAAGGGGGACAACTGTAATTCTTTCTTGAGGATCGGCCCATTCCAAATCCTTTATTTGATTTACTCTAGGATTTTCAGTAAGAAAAGAAATGTACTGAATGATATTTGAGGGATGGAAGGTCAAGAAATCTAGTATAATAATATTTTTGTATTTTTACCCTGTTGACTTTTTAAAAGATAAATGTTATATTTTTCTACATGGAAAATGTATACAGATGAGATAAATTTTGGGAAATTTATGAGATAAAACTAGGAAAGAATGAATATTTTCCATACTACCGCTCCTAAAAAGATGATTACAAATCTCATTTTGAAGCATTTGTTTATAGGCATAAGTGTTCTAAATGATACGTATATGTGATATATACAAACTATGATTTTTGTCTCTGAAGAGCATTGTATAAATGACAACAAGAGAATGAATGAGCAACATTCATCTTTGAATGTATGATAAAGCTTTAGATTTAACCACAATAGGTTGAATATTCTTGAGATTACTACCTTTAAAATCAGCAAATGATACCACCTATTGCTTTTTTTTTTTTTTTTTTTTTTTTTTTTGGTACTGGGGATAGAACCCAGAGGGAATTCTACCTCTGAGCTATACCGCCAGCCCTACTTTTATGTTTTTTTGAAACAGGGTCTCACTAAGTTGCTAAGGGCCTTGCTAAGTTACTCAGGCTGGCCTTGAATGAAGTACTGAGATTACAAGTATGTGTCACTACACACAGCTTCCTCTTTGAATTCTTGAAGCACTGTGTTTGAAATGTATAAGCTAATTGTCTCTGCACTTGACCATCAGTGAGAACTACAAAAACATTCTTACCCAACTTGAAAATGAGATTGTTAGGCTGATTTAAGGAAAGGAGGTGGCACATTCTGGATTATTCTGAGGAATTTATGGAATAATATCAGTGTTGGTATGCAAAACTATTCTAAAGTAAGTCAGATATATAATCTTTAGGGTAAGACTCAGTTCCAATATTTTTTTGCATTCTACTTGGCCAGTGGGGAGGTTTTAATTATGAAACAGCTATTTGTCCCATGCCTGTTGGGCAGTATTACTAAATAAACCTGAAAATTGCCATAGTAAATGCCTAATAGTGAATCTTACTTGGTCCAGCAAATCTTGTTCAGCAACTCTTTCATGGTCATGTGGTCCCACTCTTCTGCATGGGGTGCCTTCCATGGGGCATCGCTGGGAATCTACATTCAGATGAAGATTCAAATGAGAAAGATGAAGATAATTTCCAACGTTAAATAATTATACTCAGTCTTAAAAATTGAAACTTGAGAAAGAAAAATGTAACTTCCATATTTCCCCAAAAGTTTTCTTTCATTGCATAAATAACAGTGACTGTGTAGCTTTCATGCTATAGATCTATATTATGCAATCCATATTAATTAACATAATACTTCCTGCACAATAAATTGAGGTATTAAGTTGTAATTATGCTATTTCAAAATATGGATCATGTTAGTCACCCTAATTTATGGAGGATACTTTCCAAGACCCTAAGTGGATGCCTGAAACCAGGGATAGTACTAAATATTACATATACTATGTATGAGTCAGACAGCTGCACCAAATCTTGTCTAAATTAGGGTTTTCAGTTAAGCTCTCTGTGTGTTTACTTATAAGCTGCAGATTTGGGCATGCTGGCAAATCAAAGGCCCAGGCATTTTACTTTGCTATGTCCTGAGGGTTTTCTAAGTTACAAACATCATTCTGGGAAGGCTGAGTGATACATAATCTACCTTTTCGTCTATTGCATACAAATAGCAACCTGTTTGACATCTCATTCTTTTGGAGGTTAGAAACGAGTTCAATAATTCAATTCACAAATCTTTACTGATTGTTACTATGCTCTCACAATGTGCTAGGCAAGGGAGTGGGCAATGTGTAGACAAGTGCAAATGAAGTCAAAGAAGCTCCAAGAAGCTTTACCTCTTTCCCCATGTCATCCATTGTCCTCCAAAGGTTGTTATGATCTAGGTAGGTAATCGGATTCCACACTGGTGGGAATGGGCCCCTAAAGGGGTATGATTTGCCCTGTGAGACACAAGATATTTTTTGAAAGGAAACATTTACTATAATGTAAATGTAGTTAAATGTGTCAAGTTGATAAATATCTGCAAACAAAATCATGTTAGTTACTGATACATGGCATACCTGAAAATCTTGGCTCCTTGTGTCCTTAGAATCCTGTTTAACTTTTTAGAATAGAGGTTTTCAGCAAAATCTTTTGTTATATAAGTTTGGTCCTAAACCAAGCACAGTAAGAAGTTTTCTCTCTGATGTTGGCACCCTTATTGTGTAAATTTAAATAACAGTGTAGTAGTGGGATTACCAAAAGTAATTTCATTGGCCAACAATGCCAGTAAATATGTTTTAATCAGGAGCCCCTGTGAGCTGCTGTGTGCACAGAGAATCAGAAATTTACAACTATAAACATTATATAAGTTAGAAGCAGATGAAAAATCAATTGTAGAAATGCAACCATCTGTAAGAAGAGTCACAAAGCAGGACCCAGCAAGCTCTCCCAAGGTCAGTGCAGAAGTTCCCAGAGATGAGTAAAATCAAACAGAAAGATGAGGCAACTTCAGGCTTCTTCTCCTCTGGAAATGTTCACAACCACCTGGTTCTCCCCACAGGTATATCCTGACACAGAGATAAAGGGAACACATCTCCACAAAGGATTAGAAATAAAGCACACAGATCAGGCCTGATGAGGCTTAACTTATTTGCAGCAGTTTAGAGACATATATAAAACACACTTTGGGTCAGTTTCAAAGGCTGAGATGGAAATCAGGCTGTGCCCTCTGACAGCATCTTTCAAATGAATTGGAATAATTCAGTATTCTCATCCAACCAGAATCTCACAATAACTCTGAATCATTCAGCAAAGACTCATCTTGTATTGATTTTTTAGGCAGAGAAACTAGAATTGCAAAATGAGAGAGTTTATGCTCATTCTTTTATTACTTTCGTGGCCATGTTGGTATTCTGTATCCAACAAGGCCATACAATTTACATGAAAGAGTTCTTATTAAGGTTCTCTAGACAAAAGGAACAGAGAGAGAGAGAGAGAGAGAGAGAGAGAGAGAGAGAGAGAGAAGAGGGAAGAGGGAAGAGGGAAGAGGGAAGAGGGAAGAGGGAAGAGGGAAGAGAGAAGAGAGAAGAGAGAAGAGAGAAGAGAGAAGAGAGAAGAGAGAAAGAGATTAGTTAAGGAATTAGGTCATGTGGTGAGGGTGCTGGAAAACCCAAATTAAGTCTTCAGGGTAGGCCAGAAATCCAGGAAAGAGCTGCAGTTAAAGTCAAAATGCAACTGGTTACCAGAATTCCTTCTTCTACCAGGGAAGTTAATTTTTTTTTCATGTCCTAGGGATGGAACCCAGGGCCTTGTACATACTAGGCAAGTGCTTTACCATTGAGATATACATTCCCAGCCCTAAATCTTTTTATCTAAAGGTTTCAATTGATTGGATGAGATCCATGTGCATTATGGAGGATAATCTGCTTTATTGAGTCTGCTGATTTAAATGTAATTTCATCTAAAAACACATGAACTGAAACATCTAGAATAATATTTGACCAAATATCTGGGGACACATAAAATTAACCATCACACTTTTATTTATTTATTTATTTAATTATTTTTGCGGGTCTGGGATTGGACCCCAGGGGCATTCGACCTCCAAGCTACACCCCCTGCCCTATTTTTAATTCTTTAGTTTGAAACCGGGTCTCACTGAGTTGCAGAGGGCCTCACTAAGTAGCTGAGGCTGTCCGCAAACCGTGATCCTCCGATCTCAGCCTCCCGAATGCTGGGATTACAAGCGTGCACCACTACGCCCGGTGAACCATCACACTTTTAAAAATTTATTGAATTAAGCTGTAATTTATATATGATGCACCAATTTTATTTTACTTATTTTATTTATGGTTAAAGTCATTGACAATTTTAAATTGACAATCAAAAGTTGCATATATTTATTACATATATGTTGTCTTAAAAATGTATATATTGTGGAATGCATACATTATACTAATTAATATATGTATTACCCAACATACTTTTTTTGTGTTGAGAAAACTTAAAAGTATTCTCCTGGCCATTTTAAAGAATATAATACATTTTTACTCACTATAGTCAGGGTTTTGTACAACGAATTTCTTTATTTCTTCCTATTTAATTGAAATTTTGTACATTTGACTAACATTTCCCAACAATATACTTATTTTAAATGCATGATTTGGGAAGTTTTGACAGATGAATTCATCCATGTAAATACCATCACAATCAAGATATAAAACATTCCCATCATTCTAGAATGTTCCCTGGTGTCCCTTCCCAGACAATTTCTGTTCCCTTTCTGGCCATGGGGAACTACTGTTCAGTTTTCTGTCACTATAAATTAGTTCTGCCTATTCTAAATTAAAAAATAGACTCATGTGATATGTACATTTTAATATCTGGAATTTTCTTTTTACTCAGCACAATGGTTTTGAAGCCTGCACATATTGTAGTTTATTCCTTTTCATTGCTAACTGGTAGAACATATGTATATACCATGGTTTGTTTATTTGTTCATTAATTAATGGATATTTCCAGTTTTTAACTATTTTAAATAAAACTGCCACAGACATTCTTGTGCACGTCTTTGATGTACATGCACAGGTTTTGTTCTCTCTTGGGAAATTTTCTAGGAGTGGTGTGGATGAATTGTATGGTTAACATATGTTTAATAATTTCCCCAAGTGGCTGTACCCCATTTATATTCCCACCAGCAGTGTATAAGAGTTTTAGTTGCCCCACATTGACTTTTCTTTAATGCTTCATATTTTAAATATACTTTTTATTTTAGAATAATATTAGATCTGCCAAAAATCTGCAAAGATAGTACAGAAGGTTCCCATAAACCTCTCATCTAGTTTTCTCTAATAATAGCATTTTATATGACCTGTGTGCATTGATCAAAGCCAGGAGATTTATAGTGGTTCATCACCATATACTAAACATCAGGCTTTATTTGGATTCTAGAGTCCAATAATTTCCCCACTAAGTTCTCTCTTTTATTTATTTAGCACTGGTGAGCGGACCCAGGGGTATTCTAGGCATTGTACCTCCAACTATACCCCCAGCCCTTTTTATTTTTTAAATTTGGAATATGGTCTCACTATGTTGCTAAGGGTCTTGCTAATTTGCTGAAGCTAACCTCGACTCTGCAATCCTCCTCTTTTATCTTCCCAAGTACTGGGATTACAGGCATGCACCACCATCCTGACTTCCACAATATATTTTTTGGTCCCAGGATCCATCTGTGATCACACATTGCATTCCATAGTGCTGCAAAGTCTCTCCTAGTCTGTGACCATTCCTCAATCTTTTTTTGTCTTTCATGACCTTGACAGTTTAAAGAATACTAGGTACACATCTTGTAAAATGACCTTCAGTTTGGATCTGTCTGAATATTTTTTCATTTTTAGATGGGATTTAAAAGTGGGAAAGAATATTTCATAGGTAAAGTGTCCTCGTGTGCTAGCAACATGACATCTCAGATGATGCTAACTTGTATAATTTGGCATCCACCAAATCCCTCTACTGTAAAGTTACTAGTTTCCCCTTTCTACACTTTCTCCTATGGAATGGAGTCAGTAAGTTCAGACCATACTCAAGAAGCAATGATGAAGCTTAAGCTCCACTTCCCAAAGTGTGAGTATCTATAAACATTTAAAATATCTTCTCTAAGGAAGATTTTTCTACTTCCACTCTTTTATTTACATATTCAATCACTTGTTTGTATTAGTGTGGACTTATGTAGGGTTTCATATGTTTAGGATCACAAACCAATACTACTTTATTCAGTTGCTTGTATAGTGCCACCTGTGGCCAGTCAGGTGCTCCTTTAGGTGGACTCCTCTGTTGCCTCTGACATGCCTCCATCCTTTTGTTTCTTGAGTACTTCCTTCATTTACAGCACCAGAAAATTCTCCAGTCTCATTTCTATTTCCTCTGCCTAAGCCTTAGGATATATCATCTGCCCAAGGAGCCTTAATTCCTTTTATCAAGAGAATGGTATTTAAAGCAACATCTGGCTGCTGGGTGCCTGGTGATTTCCCCACCTTTCTTTCTTTCTTTTTTCTCTTTCTTTCTTTCATTTTGCATCAGTGATTAGGAACAGAAACCAGAGCCTCATGTATGCTAGGCAAGCATTCTACCACTGAGCCATACTCTGGTCCTGATTATGTTTTTAAACAGCTTTATTGAGATATAATTCAAGTTCTGTGTGACTTTTATGTTAATTTTTTTAAATATTTACTTATGTTTCTTCTATCAGAGTCCAGCACACAGAAATTACTCAGTAGAGGTCTGGTGCAGTGGTGAAATACTTTATCCCCAGTACTTGGGAGGCTGAGACAAGAGGATTCCAGGTTTGAGGCCAATCTCAGCAATTTAGCCATGCCTCCAGCAACTTAGATGGTGTTTCAAATTAAAAATAAAATAAGACTGGGGTTTCAAGGAAGGAAGGAAGGAAGGAAGGAAGGAAGGAAGGAAGGAAATTAGTAGAAACTTGTGGATTGATCCATGGGTACATTCTACAGAGTAAATGTGGATCTCTATTCCAGCTTTGTCTTTCCTAAGAAGAATGACAGAGAATGAGTCAGTTACATAATCTCCCTGACCCCAGAAATCTTTTTGTGTCAAATAAATACCAAGTTCAAGTATCAATCTTTCCAATACATCCACTGACCCTACTGTCTTCATCCCAGATGTATGCCAGTTACCATAAACATTTGGGTTAGGCAGTGTCATTCTGTTTTCTGTTGCTCTAAAAAAATACTCAAGACTTGGTAATTTAAAGAGTATATATTTATTTGGCTCACAGTTCTGGAGGTTGAGAAGTCCAAGAGCATAGTGCCAGCATCTGCTTGGCATCTTGTGAGAGCCTTAATCCTGAATAAAAAAGTAGTGGAGGGCATCACATAGTGAGAAAGAGCAAGTGTGTACCAGCTCAGGTATCTCTTCCTCTTCTTATAATGTCACCAATTCCATCATGGGGGGGCCCCACTCCGAAGACCTTATCTAATCCCAATTACTTCCCAAAGGTCC